>NW_017728934.1:2375305-2394850 GCF_001723895.1 Crocodylus porosus
CCTGCGGGCGGGGCCAGGTGTGTGGCGGGCGGGCCCTGCCCTCCTGCTGCAGCAAACGGGGGCCTGGCCGGCACCTTCCCGCCTCCTGCCGCGTCACATCCCCGCTCCGACAGCTCCCCGCGGGCGGCGCCCAGGCCTCTCAGCCCCCGCGGCGGCAGGCCCGTCCCCAGCGCCCGCCCTGGGCCTCCCCCCGGGCAGGGGTCGCACTCGGTGGCCGCACAGGCCCCTTTCGCCCTACTGCCCACACGAGCAGGGTGCCGAGAAAGGAGGCCTGGAGAAGAAAAGGAACGGCGCTGAGGGTCAGGGCCCCGGCTTTGCGTTCTCTTTGCGAGGCCTCAGTCGGGGTCCTTTTTAATCTGTTTGATGTTGTCTGGTTCCTAATCAAACGTTAAAAAAAAAAAGTTATTGCTCAACGCCTTTATTCAGATACAACTTCATTAGCAGGGCTTTGGATGATGATGGAGCAGCGGCGGGCAAGATGTGGCCCATGGGGCCCTAAAAAATTAGAAAAGCCGTATAGATCTGCCTGTAGCTGCCTGGCGCGTGGCCCTCGATGCTTGCTAAAACTCAGGAAGCGGCCCTCTGCCCAAAATAATTGCCTGCCCCTGTGATGGAGAGACCATTGCGCACCTCTTGCGGCGCTGTCCTTATGCCAAGGGGGGTCGGCCAGCTCCTGGAAGAGGTGGCAGGGATGAGGCGGCGCTGTACTAAAGAGTGGGGTCCCACCGGTTTGTGCCCTGTGTCAGGAGCGCCCCGTGGCAATGCAGGAACCTGCGGGCAACAGACACACGGCGCTTGAGGAAACAGATGGCCTCCAAACGTTTCTGGAGTGAACTCCAGTCCTACCACTGAAAAGCGGTGGGAAGAGGACGGAGAAGTGGCCAGCTCCACTTGGCAAAGGGACTTTTGGCGCAGGCGGTTCAACAACCCTCCGAGAGGCGGAGTGGTCAGTGACGGCGAAGACAACGGTGACACAAGCGGACCCCGAAGCAGTGACAGTGACAACAGCAGTGTCAGTAGCGGAAATAACAGTGAGAGCAACAGTGACAGCAACCAAGACAGGGAATAAGCGGACAGTGTAAAACCCAACAGCGGGGTGAAAACTAAGAGACTGGGTTATGGAAAGGACTGCTGGGAGCACGGGGGCATGCAGGCGACCATTGTAATATGTGCACGGGTTTTAAATGCATTTTAAGGTTTGTGTAGCGATGCTTATCTGGGATATGTATAAAACGATACATAGTTTAAAAAAAAAAGTCTTGGGATTCAGATGCCCCCACTGAGACATTTGATCTGAGCCAAGCAAGACTGCCCTGAACTATCTCATCTTAGCCTTTTTGTCTACCCAGGTCTTAAAAGCCTCTATGAACAGGGCCTGTTCCAGTACTTTACTGCCCTCACCATGAGAGTTTTTCCTAATATCCAACCTGAATTTCCCTTGCTGCAACCTGAGATCATTGCTCCTCAGATCCTCGGCTCACAGCACAGGGCACTGCCCCTCCCCCAGCTTGGACTCAGTCCCAGCACCCTGATTCAAGAGAACCAGGTCTGAAATGACTCCAAGAGGTTTGAGCATCTAGAAGAAGAGGGGGGGCAAGGCACTTCCCCTCCCCACCTCAGTGCTGGCCCCACTCTGGAGCGCCTGGCCTGCTCTCAGAGTCCTCTGCCTTCAAGAGAAGTATTGTGATGCTCCTCTGTAAATCCATAGCACATTTGCACCTTGGAGATGTTGCCCAGCTCTGGTCCCTGCACCCCAGAAAGGAGCTAGAAGAACTAGAGGAAGGGACCAAGAAGAGCTACAAGGTTCATTAGCAGTATGAGGAGAGACTAGAGGCCAGGCCTGTTCTGTTTAGAAAGGAGATGCTTGAGGGGGAACAGGAGAAGAGCTTGCAAAACACTAAATGGCAAAGAAAGTCAATAGGGATTTATTACTGACTCTCTCTCTCACTCTCACCAGGCAAGAACTAGGGGTCCCAACATGAAATTAGCAGGTAGCGCGTTTAAAGTGAATACAAGGCAGCTGTTCTTCATCCAGCGTCATCAAAGGACAGAACTCGTGGTCACCGGACATGGTGGAAGCTGGCAGTTTAGCCATTCACAAAGGGACTAGGACACATGCTTGGAGGAAAGGGGCATCAGTAGCTTTTGAGCGTGAGAGCGGGGGGCACGGCCTCTGAACCGGAACTTCCTAGATGTTAAATGCTGGAGGCTGCAAGTGAGAGAGGAACAGGGGGGAAAAACCTTGGCCATACCCTCTTCATTTTCCCTTTCAGTATTTGCTCTCTGCCTCTGTATGGCACAGGAGACTGGGCAAGATGGACCTAGGGTCTGGCCCTGCAAATAGTAGTGCTTATGTCTTTCAAAAAAGACAAGATTCCCTCTTGCAATTTCAGGCCCGCTGGAATTAAGACTCCATTGAACTGTAGATCAGACCGAGGCATGCCTTCTTTGATGTTAAACTGAATAATGCAGCCTTAGCCCCTAAGCATATTAGTAAAGCTTCTAGTTTCTTTTTACCTGGAGAAAAGTAGGTACTGTGTTATATGGGGTGATACACCACACCATCTGCATCCTCCTTTTCAAAATCCAGTATCTGCCCATGGCTGTCCCAGCAAGTGCCTTACCAGTGATGCATGCAGCATGAGGACACATGCAGCTCTGGGGTGAAACAGCCTGACACAGCATCGGGGGGGAAATTCTGTAGAAAGCAGGGTAGATCTGCACCTTATAGACTAACCAGAATAGAAATAGATCACAAGCTTTCATGATCTGAAGCTGGCTTCATCAGATGCTGCAAAACAATGTGGTCAAAGATGCTTGAAGCTCTCCCTGCTGTACAGAAAACGCCTCAAGCCGAGAGCCTCTCTCTCCATGGACCACAGACTAAAGTCTCAAGGTCAACATTAGCATCTGAAAGTACTCTGCACAGGCACTACAGCTGTTAGAGAGAAGGAAAGATGCTCTGGCCATGGACTTTGTGCAAAAGGTTGTGCGGCCATTATCTTGGATAACCTTAGCCACCCCCTTGCACGCTGGCTTAGTGGGTTTATTGGAAAGTTCAAATGTCACCCCAATAACCGACTTTGCAGGCCCTGCTCTTCATGTCTTCCTTGCAACCTGGATGGAACAAGCCAACCTTCCTGTCTTCACTGCTGTCTTACTTCTGAGATGCATAACTTGCTGTACCTTATTGGATGCTAAATAGGTTCCTTAAGTGGGTTGCCTGAGGTCTGTGTGGTTCAAATTGAGGTTGCAAGTCTTGCTGAGGCAGGAGGGAGCAGGGATAGCAGCTCTACCAGGTGCATAAGCCAAACGGGAAGGTTTGACTGTGGGCTGTATTCTGCCTAACTCACAGTCCCATCGACTTACCTTGGCAGGTAGTTGGGTTTAGTGGAAAATGAGAGAATCAGTGTGTGTTCACACCTTTGCTGTAATGGTGCCGTTACTCTGCAGATTTTAATGCCTAAGAGATTTGGGGCTGCCGATGTGAAACTGTCCCATGGAGGTGAGGAATATTTCTCTGCACCACAGAACCATTTCATAACACCCCAGCCACTGCTTGGGATTGGATCAGGAACTCCTGAGCCTGAGATGAGACTGTGGTGGATAAGCAGCATGGACAGCAGAGACTCAGGGATGGAGCTGTCATGAAGCTGCCCAGACAGCGCAGGTGTATCAAATCTATGACCTATGGGCCAGATCCAGACTGCAGAGCTCCATAATTTAGCCCCTAGTGCTGCCCCATATACAAACCCACCCCCCGGTCCCTGCCAGTGCTTGGACCAGAAGAAACAGTCAGGGGATAAGGGAACACTTTCTGTGTGAGGGTGCTGCAGCAGATCGTGTCGCCAGACCTACCGATTTCTGAGTGTTTGTTGCCCTCCTGCCTGACTTCAGGCTAACGTGGTTAACTACCTCTCTACTCCATGTCCTAGGTGCAATACTTGATACGTTACCTGGTGACATTTTGATCACTTCAAGTCTGCAACTTTCTAAAGCCTGTCTGACAAATTTCTGCTTTCAAGAGCTGGTGACACTCGGAGCTGCTCAGCTACATCCACCTCCAGGCACTGCCAGCAAGTGGTGCCACCCCAACACAGAGCTGACAGGAGCGAATGTTCAAAGCCCTGCCACCAGGGGCCAATTCCCTTCCCCTATCCCCCCTTCACAAAAGCACAGGCCAAGCCGCCCTTTTGATACGGGGTTTTTCTTTTTTAAAAAAAGAAACAAAAACAGCAATAGTAATTTTTATAAATATCCCAGCCCGGCCGTGCGGCTGCCGCCTCAGTCCAGTCCATCTGCTTCCAACCTCCTCCCAGGTGTGGATTGGGTTTGTCTCTCATTTTTCCTTGGGTTTTTTTGTTTGTTTTTAGCAGCAACAGAACAGGAAAAGAGTCTTGAGGTATTTTATAGAGTCTTTTCTTTCTTTTTTTAAAAAAAATAATATAAAGTTATAAAAAGCAGCGGGCTCTGACTCCGATCCAGGGGCTCCCAGTCCCTGGGGCTGATGGCTCCTTCTGCACGACCCAGGCACTTCCTTGTTAATGCGCTTTTGACTGCAAGGGAGACAAGAGGATAGGCAGTCAGTACAGGGGAACAAAAGGGATGTCATGGGGGGTAGTGACAAGCCCACAATCTGCTTTCAGGAGCTGGGACTCAGGACTGGGGTACAGCCCTGGGGCTGCATCTAATCAGCATCTATTTATAATAAAGGCACATGACTGGGTTTGCTTCTGAATAGATGGAGGAACTCTTAGGGCCAGACACCCAGTAGGGCCTGGCATGCCCTTGGCTCTGTTCATAGCAGATCGAATGTGCCCAGTTTGTGTGTGTGTATCCCGAACACCGCAAACTGCCCTGGGATCTGGAAGTCCACCCGAGCTCTTTCATTTGGGCTCATAATTAGTTGTCCAACAGACAAAATCAGGTGGCCCCTGTGCTGTAGCACTGCTACCGCCAGGTTTGTACTGGGTGACCAGCTCTGCTAGTGCACAAGGAACTGACTTCAGCACCTTCTCTGCACTACTAACAGAGTCACAAGTAATATATGCTGGTGCCAGCAAGACAGTAGGCTTGACTGAGTCAGCCAGGACTGGGCTGCCTAGGTACAGAGGGGACATTTTATAGCCATTTTTTTTTTTTTTTTTTTACAGTAGAGCAGCATTTCAAGCTTCCCAGCCCCCTGAAGGGAAGTCACAATCATTATTCCAATTTCAGAGATAGAGAAATGGAGGCCCAGAGATACGAAGTGATTCCTCCCAGGTCACCCAGCCAGGCAGAGCTGAGACTAGAAAAAGTCCCCCAGCCAAATTCAACAGCTGCTCAGCCCTGTTCTCATCTTCTGGTTAAATAAACAGGGTGGCTACAGGACATAGTTTGAGACCGCAAAGGCTGCACAGGCCCCAGAAGTCAGTCCTGTCACGCAAACACCCAGATGGGAGAAACTGTGATCTTCCCAACAGCTATAATTCTCCCAGTGCCATTCCCTCCAGTGCCCGAGACTCAGATGGCTGTGAGCTCCCCCAAGACAATGCCACCACTCCGGTCCCAAGAGTATCTCCTTCTCAGGAAAGAACAGCTTGTCAGCTCTTTCGCCTGGACCCCATGTGGAATCCTGCTGGGAGCCAAGCAAGCCGGGAGCTCCCCCGTAACCAGCCACCCTCGGTCCAGTGCAATTCTCATCAGTGCCCCCTTCAGAGCCTACAGGGAGCCAGTGGATAAGGGGTGGCCAACCTGCATGCCACAAACAGCCTCTTTGTGTAGCATACGGCAGACCAGGGATGGGCCAGGCAGCACAGCAGCAAAGCAGGCAGGGAGCAGAAAGCACAGCAGGCAGGGAGCATGGGGCAAGAGGCAGAAAGCAAAGCGGACAAGGAAAAGAGTGGCACTCAGGAATGGTGTGGGACTAGTTTGTCACCCCCGCCAAAATGTTGGCCCCTACTGCCGTGGATTATACTCGTGTTAAAAAGAAAAAAAAAATCCTATTAACTTTTTTCATACTGGACATCTGCATTCTCAGGTGTTGAAGGAATGAAATGACAGTTTACTGGGCTCAATTAAAGGACAATGATTGCCAGGACCTAATGGCTCCATAGGGCAGGGGCACTCATACCCTATCACATGGGCCCATCTGGTCTGGTGCCCTAGGACCTGGGAAGCTTATCCCTGGGAAAGCTCCATACCTCCCTAAACCCCCTTCCAGCTGGTTGCAAGGAACCTTGCCTGCTTTTCTGGCTCGATGGCACATTTACAAATCCCCCAGATGCAGGCGAGGACGATCTGGGGATGGCAAAGATGAACTGGAGGCTGTTGGGGGGATGGAGTAGGGACCTGATACAGAGACTCCTGTAGCACATGTTTGGAGGCAGCCCATAGCTTAACCCACTGTGGGGGCAGAGAAGGAAGATGAGCCCTGGCTTGGGGGCTCCTGGCATCAGCGGGAAGCTGTATACCTTCAGTGCGTTCCGCTTCTCCTCAAAGGCCAAGGAGGCAACTGGCTTCTTCCTCCTGATAGAACAGCCCGAGTCAGAGGAAGAGGACGAGGACGAGGAGGAAGAGGCAGAGTGCTTGGGTTTCATTGGCCTGCAGTAAGTGGCCGTGTTCTTGCGCTTCTTGGCCTCCTCGTCCGAGATGCAGTTGGCCTGAAGCGCTTTAGGGCCGTTGAGGGGGGAGCCCCGGTTTTCCAGCTGGGAGGCTTTGACTGGTGGGTGGCTCGTGGCCCTGCAGTCCAGGTGGCCAGCCCGTTTGACTCTGGAGCCTGGCGATAGGGCTCCATTGAAGGAGGCAGTGGAGGAGGAGCCCAGGGAAGGTTTAGTCTTGGCAGGGGGGTGGGAGACCTGGCAGCCGGCTGCCTTGCCCTTGCTCGAGTCCAGGAGGCAGGTCCGTTTATATGGCGGGCTCGCAGCAGCTCCAAGAGGCTGCTTGCGTTTTCGGGCTGAGGCCTCAGGCTCCACACTGCCCGCCAGCTCCTTGGCTTTGGAGGACTTGCTGGCCTTGGTGGAAGGCAACTTGCTGAAGGAGGGGGAGGGGGTGTTGGCAGGCAGTGGAGACGTGATGGACTGGCTCCCGCCCGTGCAGTCCGACTGGCTGCAGGCAGCGGCAGCATGGGGCGAGCCCACCGTGTAGTTCAGGCTGGGGTGGCTGCGGCTCTCCCGAGCAGCTGTCACCGAGGCAGAAGCTGTGCAGGATGAAGACGTCCTCCCAGGGGCGCTGTGAGGAAGGCTGCAGGCTGGGGAGGAGCTGTATGTCTGGGCCGTGCCACCAGCAGAGGCGCCTGGGACGGTAGGTGACGAAGCTGTGTGGAGCTGGGGGTCAGCGGCGGGAGGGATCTTTCTGGTTGAGCAGATGAAGCGGTCAGGAAGGTGCAGAGAAGGGCAGTTTCTTTAACTCCTTCCCCTCCACCTTGAATCTCATTCCCTCCCCAGTCATGCCCCCGTTGGCCCTTGCTGCTTCCATTTGATCTGTGATCCTCTTCTCCCCCAGCCCCTACTGACCCACCCCTCCACCATCCTACCCCAGTCTGTGTCTTCCAGATTTCCCCCCATCCAATCCCACATCTCTCCTCTCCACAGTCACACGCTCCTCCATCAATCCTGAGCTGTCTTCTTCCCCCTCCCACCCTCTCCAGATCCAGGGTCATCTCCTCCCTTCACCCCGTGCTCCCATTTCCGAGGCAGCGTCTTTCCCCATCGCTCCGGTCCATCAGGACTCTGCATGGAGCCCAGTGCTCCAGCTCCATCTGCTGGGGGAAAACAGCGCTGAGAGCGCGTAAAGATGGGAAATCGGGGCTTCGAATAAGAAACGGCTCTTGCAAACACCAGCCAGCTCCCAAAGGGTTAATACGAATCACTAGTATTAGTGGCAGCAGCAGATACTGCACTTGACACCCTGAGCACTTTCCAAAGGCCAGCCCAGCCTCAGATCCCTCCCACAGACAGGGGATACTGAGAAACTGAGGCAGGCTATCACAGCGTGACTGGCTTCAGATCACGCTGCACATCAGCGATTTGAGCTGGGAGGAGTATCCAGGAGTCCTGGCAGCCAAGGCCCTGCCCTCCTCTCTAACACTGCCCCCTCCATCACCCCCTTGCTCCCTGGGCCGGCGGGAAGAACGCGGCACCTTCCCAGCCCACCTGCAGCATCCCGCCGTGGTGGCTTGCCCGGCAGAGAGCAGAAGGGATGGGGGAGGGGAAGCATTATCACGGAGCCTGAAATAGAAGCCACCCTCTAAATTTAGCAATGCTGAAAAGAATAAAAATGACTGACGTGTCAGCTGACCTCCCTTCCCCAGAACTGTCTCCTCGGCACTTCCTCGGTCTCGAGGGCTTTCTCGCCAACCTTCTGCGGCCTCCCTGCCCTGGCCTACCACACGCCCGCATATCTAAGCTGACCTTCCCCGCTTAAGAGCAGGAGACTGGAATGTCAATGTTCCCTGCCAGCGTGCGTCTGCATGGCATTCCCAGCAGACTAAATCCTGTTTTGGATCCCGGGGCAGCCACCAACACTTGGAGGTTTGTGGGGGTGGAGGCAAGAGGGAGAAGACGGTCTGAAAAGGGGGATGTTCCCAACCCCCCTCCTCCTGCACTGCCTGCTTCTCCCTATGTGCACTCAGCTCTGCCCAAGAGGACACACAACGCCACACTCAGGACCTGTGTAGGGATAGATGTTGCTGAGCTGGTCTCCATCTCAACGTACCTTTGAGAGACCACATTCAATCTCTGACCCACTTGGTCACTATGTTCCGTGCTACCCAATTCAGGGTGCAACCAGGGCTTTCCCACCCTACCTCGGGCTCAGACTGCAGCAGCATGGCACTTACTTCCACATGTGCGAGTTGAGATGTCTCTCCAGCATGGAGCTGAGTGCTGAGCAGAAGCGGTCAAGCCGTCGGTTGAAGACATAACACCCTGGGCTGACCAGGCGACTTCCAAAGGTGCAGAACTGTTTGCAGTCAGGGTTGGAGGAAGGGCAGACCCATCAGGCAGACAGACAGAGGGACTCTTGTACACCACACAGCAGTCCCCTGCTCAGGGGAAGGGTGTGGGGAGCCCACCACATAGCCTGGCAGATACGAGCGAGGAGGGACCAAGTCCTGCCAGCCTGGCTTCCCCCCACCCACTCTATCAGCCTCCCAGCCCCAGTGTGGAGACACAGATTGCAGCTGGATCCCAAGATCCAAGCCCAAGGCAGGATCTTTTCACCCTAAATGCTAAGTGAAACCAAGGCCAAGAGGGGCCTCTGGTCTCCTTCCAGGTGGGGCATAGGGCATCTGCCTTAGGCCTGAAGGAAGCCTGGCACTTACCGCCTGTGGCCGCGGTGGCCGTGTTGCATAATGGCAGTCCAGCCCGTGAACATCCTCAGCTGTGTCATCCTCACTCTCGTCACTCGATAGCCGGCTACTCCCCTTGGGCAGGGGGAAGGGGTACAGGCCTGGGTCTCCCTCACTGGAGACAGTGGGCAGGTCCTCCAGGTCACTCTCTGAGGAAACCCTGGACCTAACAGAGCTGGAGAAGTGAGAGAAGGCCATTGGGTTCAAGCTGCAGAGGGGCAGGGTTAGATTTGGAGAAGCTGTGGCTGAATGCTGGGTGCTGCGTGTCAGACTGTGGCTCCTCTTTCAGAAAGCACCTATATCTCCATTGAGGCCTAATGTGTGGTTTGCTGGGGTCTCTTGCACAGAGGCTGGAGGAGCCCAGTCTCAGAGCAGTGCTTACCTACTCGAGGGCAAGGGAATGTCCCTGGTCTGTGGGGAGAGGGTTTTGTAGGTGGAGATGAGCACCAGGCTCTGCCATTCATGGGGGCAAGAGGGAATCGCTGCTGCTTTACCTGAGAGGTGCGCAGTGGGAGTGGGGCTGCTTGGCTCGGCAAGGGGAAGTGCTGGGTAAAACCAACGTGGTCTGCGCCAAGGAGGAGGAATCCTGGGAGAGACGTTCGGGGGCTGCTTCCTTCCTCACCGGGCTCTTGTCCTTGGGAGACTCCCCCTTCCTGGAGTTGGCCTTCAGCTCGGCCACCAAGACGTCAAAGTCCTTCGCCCGGCCCTGCACCTCGCGGCGCTGATGGACAGAGTGAATCTGTGACAGGCAGGAGACGAGACAGTCAAAGGACATCCAGCGACTGAACCTGCTCATCGCCACCCTTCACATGATGCCACTAGATATGCTCACATGCGTATGTTCAGGACGCTCTGCTAACTGGCAGCCTATGGTATCTATACACCCAATTACTGATTCAGCCAGTGCAGACTCCTCACCTCCACCAGGAGAAGTCTGTGGGTTCAAAGCAGAGGCCCTCAGTTCTAATCCCCAGTGGGGCTTAGCTGTAAAATACTGTGGTACTACGTGGGGACTTTGAACCACTTCCAAGAGCCAGTTAGACTGAGACTGGACAGCAGAAACCTATAGGACTCCTGCCTCCCTTCTCCAACCAGCTTGGTCTTTAGAGCACTTTGTCTGTAGCTGCAAATCCTTCCCTGCCACAGTAAGCTAAGCTGTAATGGGGGCGCCCCTAGAAGATGCATTCAATTTCTAACCGGGCCCATGGGGCAAGGGATTTCTCCCCCACACCCACTCCTTTTGTCAGGAAGTGACTTCCTCCTAGAACAATACCTTGCAGGTCAGTAACCGGGTGCAGATCTTTTTGGTTTCAGGGTTCACGACTCCACACTGCCTGTTCAAGTCACACTCCTTCCCTGCAGGGCAGATCGCAGAGAGTTACGAGGCGTTTGAGGGGAGAAGTACGTGCAGTGCAAAAATCCTAGTTCCTGCATGTGAGGAACCCCGTGTTCCTTAGCATCTCCTCCAAACTCCCTGAGAAGATGAGTGCATTGGGACTGGAGCTCTGCCTGCATCTCAGATCACACGTCTTTGCTGCAAGTTTGTCTCCGTCAGAAAAGGGAAAACACTGCTTCTTCTTGTTGCAATCCCAGGGCTTTTGTGCTCTTTTGACGCTGGGCAGAACTCAGGTACGACTGCAAGGGTTTCTACATAATCCTTCCATGAAGAGAGTGGGCAAAGAATTTAGAATGTGTTATTACCAAGCATGGGGGGGAAGGGAAGGTTCCTAAACCCAGTACCAAGGGGGGCGGTCTTTGCGGGGCTGCTAGAGTAGGGGCTTGAAACACCCTGATCTGAAGCAGCCCTGGGTCAGGCAGGAGATGCAAAACCATACAACTGACTAGAAAGCAAAGCGACACTGAGGAGGCTTCCAAAGGGATTGAAATGCAGACAATGCACTTCATGGGAAGCTCCACGTGTGGCTTCGTGTGCATGACCTAGTACGATGGTGGTTCTCAGCAACTTCCACCTGGGGATCTCCCACCCACACAAGCCACTTCTCCACTTCAGGAAGGGTGCGATGGCTAGAACTCCCTGACCCTACCTATGACACCCCTTCTAGCCCCAAGGGGGTTATGAGCCCCACATCAAGGCACCATCACCTAAGAGCTGGCAGGTTCTAGGCATGTTTTTTTACATATTGACTGTATCCCTTTAGCCTGGAAACTTCACTGCACAAGGAATCACAAACAACAGTCCAAACTGCTCTGTCTAGACTCTTGTAGGGCTGTGATCACTGAGGTAGTGAAGTGTCTGAACAGACAGGAGGACAATGTCTCCTATGTCTTTAGACCAACACAGCTACAACCTACACCCCTGAACAGACAGGACATACTTCATCCCCTCTAACAGACCTACTATAGGTAGGATCTGCTGGCCCATGCCAGGTGGCAGCTCTGACTGCCTGATCACAATGTCTTGTTTTGCCTTAAAAGCCCTGAATCATGCAAGTCCTGTTACAGATGTGCAGGATCCTGCCCCAGCACAGTCTTTTCCCAGTTTCCCTGTCAAGAGTGGAGCGTTTTAAGGAGGGTTTCTGGGCCCAGGACAGCAAGCTGGACAGGCCATGTGTTCCGAGTGGGGCAGAGACACAGACTATGTACCCACAATGCTTTCTCTTCCCTAGTCTCCCTGTCCAGGAACATAAATGTAGAAGTGATAAAAAACTTCTGCCCTCCCTCCACACCTTCCCCATCCAGGCAAGGTTCCCTAAGCATTGTGCAGGCAGCTCGTTCTGCTTCTCAGTCCCCAGGGAAGTAGATATTCTTCTCGTTGTCGATGGAGAAGTAAAGGCATGGAGAGGTTACTGATGTGCCCAGCTGGCATAAGGGATCAGTGTCTAAGCTAGGCACAGAACTAAGATTGTCTGAATCCCTTTTCTGGGCTTCTCCTGTTTCTAGGTCTCCTGCAGCGGCACCACATGGGTGGATGCATGCAGACCTGGTGAGATTTACATGGAGTTTGTACTTGGATATAAATTGCACCTAAAACACAAACTGCAATATGCAGCTCTCCTGGGGTAGCAAAAGAAGAAGACAGCTATTACTGTTCTTCACCACCAAACAGCAGGGGACCAGAGGCCTGTCTGCCCCTAGGAAATGGCTACCCATGGATGGATGTGGACAATGCCTACGCCAGTAAAACTGACAGCAGTAATGTTCTACCTCGAGGTTTCAGAGGTAATTTTTCACTGGGCTTGGCAAAGTTATCCCAGCCTAGGGGCTTAAACTGTCTACGCCGTACTTGATTGCATCAACGTACTACCAATCACACCAGTGTAACTATACAGTATGGCCATGCCTACAGTTTAGCAGCCACAAAAATACATTGCCTTGCTGGGCTGATTCAATATCACCCGCACTGGGCAACAAAGTAGCCTGCAGCCCACAAGGCCAGGAAGCACCAGAGAGGAGAAGCAGGACTCACGTGCCATCTTCTTGTGGGATTTGGGAGGAGGCTTGGAGGAACTCAGCTCCTTCTCCCCCAAGGCAGATGTGCTCTCCGGTTTCCTGCTTGGGGCATCGGTGGGCACAATGGAGTCCCCTCCCACCTTGCTTGGCACAAGCGGATCTTTTGGAGATGCTGCCAGGGATGGTTTCCCCAAAGGCTCTTTGGAGCTTGTGGAAGGCTGTCCGGGCATGGAAGAGGCAGAGGGCTTTGGGGGCACCTTGATCCCATGTCCATCAGGCTTGGGAAGGCTGGAAATCTTTTCCAGGTTCACCACCGGCATGAACAGGCTGGAAGGAGAAGGGACGGGCTCAGAGAGGTCGGCAGCTTCTTCCCTAAATGCCAGGTAACATGACAGCTACAAATCACCCATCGGAGCGGAGGTCACCTGAGTCCCATCTAGGCCAGCAGTTCCCAGACCCCGATCCACATCCTTCTACAGGTGGCTTGGGCTTGTGAACTTCGGGGTCCCCCTTCACTGTACCTTAACCATGACGCCCTTAGGCTGGGCCCTACAATCCACCTCTCTTGCAGTCCCATGCACTCGAGCCTGCCATGGAGCACAGCTTGGCTTTGGGCTGCCCGGTGTGAGACCAGAGCATCTTTCACAGGGCATGGCTTAAATGGCCAGTGGTGGACACCAGCAGGAGCAGGGACAGGTGGGCCAGTCCACAGCCCTGATTCCCCACATGTCAGAAGAGGCTCTGGCTCCTCTGCTATTCCCTTTCTCCCACAACCAGAGAGGCATCAAGGCCCCCACGACTTCATGAGCCTCTGGGTCAGGACCACCTGCTGTTCTTCCCCCTGCACCTCTTCCCCCATCCCAATCCTAAGTGCCTAAGAGCCTGGGTAAGGCCCTACCCACTCCCAGCACCAAGGCAAGATCAGGAATCCCCCTTCCCATCCGTGTCAGAGGGTGGCCAGCGCCCCCCCCAGCACTCCCAGCACCACTCACCAGAGGTTGTCTTTCTGGGCCTTCTCTGGCCTCTCTGATGGGTGCTGGGCCCGGCTGCGGGAACCCTGGGCCTTCTCCCGTGTGACCTTGGTGGTGCCGTGGCCCCCACAGGCAGGTGGCTGCCCATTGACCGCGTGGCATTTCTGCGTGTTGGAGGACGCCTGCGCCCGTGAATACAGTTTGCTGAGAGGTCCATGCCGTCTTTCTGTGGGGCAGCGTATTAAAGGCTCCATCAGCACCACATGCAAACAAGGCCCTGTGTGGCACAGGGACATCTGTGCCCTCGTGCTCTGGCTACACACCACTCCCCTGAGAAAGGCTAGGGCAGCTTCCCACACACACCCCTGGTGCACTCAGGTCTACCCAAGTCTGCAGACAGATGGGAGCCACAGCCCTAAGCATGGGACAAGGCCCTGGTCGCCTGCACGCTGGAGCGGAAGGAGCAGCATTCACTCTGCTGCTGCTCACTGGAGCAGAAACATCCAGCCAGCTGCCACATTGTGCTGGGGTGGTTTCCAGAAGCACCGCTCCAAAGCCAGCAGGCAATCTCCCCCCCCGGGAAATTCACCCACACAGACAGGCTCAACCTAGATCTTCAGCAAGGGGATGTCCAGGACCCCACTGGCATCCCGCAGGCACCCACACATCAGTGTCTGAGGGCCCAGTGGAGAGCAGTGTCAGGCACCTGCCACTGGACAGGCCCTGCTGTTCAGTCCCCTTGACTGTCAACTGGCCTTTCCTCCCCAGCTTACCGCAGTGCTTCTGAAAGGCCTGAGGTTTGACCACTTGGCTACAGTGGTTACACACCACCAGGTAGAACTCATCATGGGCCGGGCAGTGACCGAAGATAGACATGTCTGAAAGGAGGAGAGGCAGCGCCTGGTAAGAGACTGGCCTGGTGAGAAGCTGGGCCTGAGCTCCGCCGGCCAAGAGCCTGGCCCGAGAACCCCCGCATGGATTTTACCCACTGCAAACTGAAAGCCAAGCCCCGGTCAAGCCCCGGGAGCGCCTCTCCCACCACCAAATGGGGACTCATCCCTCAGACACCAGGGGTTGGATGATGGGGGCTTTGGCTCCCCACGCCCTCCTACAAACAACCCCAATGTCCCAAGCTGCCAGCAGAGGCTGGTGAAGAATTGGAGAAGGACAGTCTGGTTTGCGTCCTGTCCCCACTTTGCTCTGTGCTGAAGCCCCGAGACCGGCTCCCTGGGAAGAGGAAATGTGGTTTGCCTCCCAAAAGGCGCCATAACCTGGGCCTCGGATCAACTCTTGCTGCATCGCCGTTTTGGCAGCTCTCTCCGCCAGCAGAGCAGCCCAGGCTCACCCCAGTCTCGCTCTACAATCGGAGCCACAACATCCCCTGGGGCAGAGACCCGTTTATCCCGAATCCCCGACTGAGTCCGTGCAAAGCCCGTATCAGCTGCAGTCGGAGGCAGGACTGCAGCGCAGACAGGCAGCCCCAGCTCCCTTTCCTTTCAGCAGCTTGGCTAGCGATAGCTGGGGAAACACAGTGAGGTGGGATGGGCTCCCGCTGCCCGAGGACGTCCCCAGCGCTGCTGCCAGGCTTGCACAGCCCCAGCTGCTGTGTCTTCACTGTAACGTTACCCGAGCGAGCCAGATCGAAGGCAGCTCTGCTACAGCCACCGGTGCTGCAATCGCACCTCTGGTTGCAGCGCAGACATAACCACAGACACAGGCGCTGTGGGGAAAGGCTAGAGCAGGGGGGGCTTTCCCTCAAGGCAAAGGGCCAGGGCGCTCCCTCGGCCACACCAGACATCCTGAGAATAAGGGAGCCAGACGAGCTCTTACCTTCCTTGATGAGGGTCATTGCGTCCAGTTTCTTGCTCCCATTCTTGCTGCTCTCCTCCAGCTCAGCCCCTGCTGGAGACAACCAGCCCCATCAGGATCCTTCGCACATTCAGCACCCCAGATTCCCCGACCGACATGGACACCAGGCAGAGCCTCCGGTGCCACGGACACGCCCCGTCTGGCTGGGAGCCTGCCCCCTACAGGACAACGAGGAGCATTTTAATTGCTTTCAAAGCAGGAGGAGGGCAGCTTGCCAAGTTGCAGCAGACGGAGTATCCCTATGAATCAGTCAGTTAATCAGGTGCGCGGCCTTGGGCTCCGGCAATCTCCGTCCCCAGAGCCCCCCGCATAAAGCGGGGATAGACGGAAGAAACCGATATGCAAACTGTGCCAGGGATGGCTGCCACGGCGCAGCTGGGGCTGGAGCAACGATGCAATCCCCAGGGCAGGGGAGGGAACTTATTCAGGGTTTGGGATGTGCTGATCCCGTTTAGACAATTAGCACAGGGATCTCCATCAGCAACTTTTACTGTCAATCCCTGGAGCCCGGGAGAGCTGCTGCTCAGCGGAGCTCCGAGCTCCTCTGCCTCCCTGACAGCTTCAGCAGGACCCGAGCTTTCTGGCGAAGGGGAAAACAAGCCCTGTGCACGTACCCCAGTGTCCCCAGTTACGCAGCAGCTGTGGCTGCACTGGGATTCCAGCTCTGGGCTGTCTGTGCGGGTGGACTTCCCTGGTGCAGACACACTCATGCGATTGCTCTGGGTAAATCATGTCTCTGCTAGACTAGCCAAGGCGCAGCTGTACCAGCCCAACCAGGGGCTGTGCTGGCTGGGCACTGAGGGCCACATTTGGGAGGCTGCCTGAGCCTGCAGAGAAAAAGCCTAAAGCGACAGCTCTGAGGCGTGGGCTTCCATCCCCCTGTCCCCGCCGCAGGCTACCACTAACCTAGCTATGGCCACCTGCAGTCTCAGCATGGCTAATAGTTTCACTGACCATTGTCTTAGGCTCCATCTCCCTTTAGCTGGCTGGTGGCTGATGGCATTTGCTGCCCCCGGGCTGCCAAAGCACATGCACATCCATGCACTTTGGGTAGCTCCACCCGAAGTGATCCTGCCAGGGCACGAAGCGTGTGCTGGGAAGGCACCAGCTACTGAAGGGACTGTGGCAGCCAAGAGAAAGCACAGGAACTTCTATAGGCACCTTCTGCTGGCTGCCAGATGGCCGGAGAAGCCCTACTCCGCTTGCTGGGTGGATGTGAGGTGCCTGGCAGAAAAAGGGAGGGTCTGCCGTCTCCCAAAAGTATCGAGCACAGACACACAAGCAGAGCACTGTAGTGTGAACAAGGTCTCAGCAGAAAGCTCCTGCTAAGGTGTTCAGCCAGGGCTCACTGATCCAGCACGAGGACCTTTCCTGAGTGTAGGGACATCAAATGCATTTGGCCCTGATAGGCAAATCTGGACAGCAAGGAATCCTGCAGGTCGGAAACCCGTGAGCGGCAGCATTCACCCCCACAGCTGTGGGAGCGACTGTTTCGGCACTGCTCCAAAACCCAGGGAGTCAATGCCGCTGCTGCTCACCCCCTTCTTTTCCCCTGCCAACAATTTTAGTCACCAGGGATGACTAAACCCCTTGATTTCAACAGCAGGTAAGGGGTGGGGGAGAAGGGAGGCAAGTGGCATTACATCCCTCGGTTCCAGACCTGCACTGAAACAGCAGCTCCCACAGCCGCTGAGATTAACGCTGCCACCGCAGGGGCTCCAACGAGCCCGCAGAGGTCGGGGGTCCAGCCTCCAAGGCGGCCCATGTCTGGCACCCTTGCCCGAGTTCATCTCATCACTTTGTTCTACCCCAGCGCACCCAGGGAACAGAGCAGCAGCCGTGAGGCGGAGAGCAGTAGGGAAGCAAACAGTCAGGGAGGGCAGAAGCATTAGAGAGATAACAGCCAAGGAAAGGGCGGACACAGGGGATGCATCTTGTAGGATGAGAGTTGGGGGCAACATCAAATTTCAGTTTAGTTCTCCGAGAAGAATCCAGTCTCTCAGATGCTCCCCGAGCAGACGGAGCTGGCTGCACAGCACCAAAATAAACATCCTGGATCCAGCATCCAGGCTGCAGCTCAGGAGATTTGGGTTCGATTCCCAACTCCACCACGGATTTCTTGTATGATTTTGGGCAAATCGCTTAATCGCTACACACCTCAGCTTCCCCATCTGTAAAATGGGGGCAAATTATTCCCCTACCTTTGATCTATGAAGTCACATGTTCTTCAGGGTGGGACTCTCTCTTACTGTATGTATGTACAGCTCCATGCCTGGTCTAAAGGGATCCTGATCTCATTTAGGGCTTCTTGTTCCTATTACAATATACCTAAAACAACATAAAAAAAAATCCCCTCCTGCTTGTACTGAAAAACAATTTGAGCCTGTGCCCTTCTCTAGCAAGTTCCCTTCGCATCTCAAGGTAACGAACCCTCAACCAGCCCCTATGAGGCAGGTCCATATTAGGCTCATCCTGCAGAAAGAACTGGTCACAGAGGCCAGAGCCCCCCCGCATAAAGCAGGGATAGACGGAAGAAACTGATATGTGATCACACAAGGAGGCAGTGACTGAACCAGGCCCACTACCTTTAACCAAGAGTCATAATTCCTCAACATCTGGAAGCCTGCCACTGCGCCGTGAGCTCACAGATGCAGGATACGCCAGTTCTGACATGGCTCATTACGTAGACAGCAATCAAAACACAGACTGACTCAACATGAGCCAGTGGCTCGCGGGCCAGGTCTGCGTTTTGCTTCAGGCGCCAAATATACACGGTGAAGATCCTTACGCCTGTTTGACGCTCATGAGGCTCCATCCTTTCCTCTTGCCAGTAAACCCATCAGATGCTTTTCATTTTTATATTAAAATTATCCTAGAAATAAGCGCAGCATCAGGCCAATCCATGGCTCAGCCTCAGAGAAAAGAAACAAATTTCCACCAACAGGAGCCTGCAAGAGGGAATACCGTGGGTTTTGTTGTGGTTTTTTTTAATAAAGCAATAATTTGCAAATAGTCACATGCACATTTAATCCCATGGCTTGGGTTAGTTAAGGCTGGACAGGACAAAATCTTGACAAATAAGCTGTACAGAGAATCCTACAATGCACACTAGTGGGGGGGTAGATCTGGGAGGAACAAACAGAGCGTTGTCTAGCTATAATTTATATTGCATTATTAAGCTATAAAAGGGGAAAACCTGGTCTGCAAAGTGCCCAGAAAACGGGTCCTTTCACAATCTCTGCTAGGGCTGTCAGGGGATCAGACAGCACAGAGCCTGGCCACCACCAAGTGCAGGAGAAAGGGGCTGTGGGGGAGAAAGGAGGCTCCATAAGACAGCGAGTGTCACCAAGGACAGCTCCTCACCCCTCCCCTACACCCAAGGCCTTTCCAGGGCCTGGCGTCAGGTGGTGTTAGAGAAATCAAATGCCCCTCATGCCTCCCCAGAAGGCGACGCTTCCACACGACGCCGGGGACACCAAGGACAAAAGTCGGGGGAGACAGGGAGAACCTCTGCCCCTCGCTCAGCCAACAAGGAGCAGACAGCGGGGACGATGGGGCAGGAAACGCCATGAGAGGAAGAGAATCGACTGGCGGATGACGGAGGGAACGGAGCAGGAGCTGAACGCAAAGGCTGGGGCGGCAGTCACAGGGGGCAGCCCAGGGAGACCATGGGTGGGGACCTCAGCACCGGGCGGTGGCAGGGGGTGGGTGGGGGAGCAAAGCACCTGGGCACACATCCCATGCAGCGGCAGGGGCAGGAGTGGGGAAGGGGTCCTGGACATTGGGGCAGGCAGCAGGCGCAGGTGGAGGAGGGCAGGGGCTTTGCGCAGCCCCGCCTCGCCGCCAGGGGGCGCTGCCACCCACCGGGAGGTGCGGGCGGCGCTAGGACCCACGGCGCTGGGAGCCAATGAGCGCTAGGACCCGGCGGCGCGGCGCGCGAGGGGCGGCGCTAGGACCCAGGCGGGC
>NW_017728934.1:2395105-2415352 GCF_001723895.1 Crocodylus porosus
GCCTGCCCCGCGGCATTCTGGGACGTGTAGTCCGCGCCGCCTCGGGGCACTCGCGGCGGGGGGCGGGGCTTCAGGCGCCCCGGCTCCCAGAGCCCGAGGGTCTCCAGCGCACGTGCCCCTCGGGGGCTTCCCCCTCGCAGCCACCTCTGCCCGCACGGCAGCTGCTTGGGGAGCCCCTGCGAAGGGTGTGGGGACACATGGCATGACAGGGGCACACAAGGGCATTGTCCCACCGTGAACACATCCCTCCCTACGTGGGATCCGGAGATGGGGAGCCGCTGGGGTCCAGGGACGAGTGCGGCAAGGGGAGGCTGGCGTCCTAGTCCCTGGCCGGGACTGCAAAATGACCCCGGCGAGATCCTAGCGCTGCCCCTTTCCTGTCCTGTCCACCTCTCGTGTTGGATGTCACTGGCCACGTCCGGCCAGCTTGGGCTCGAGCCGTGTCCGTGCAGCGTTGGGCTGGAGTGGAGTCAGTAGCTAGGGATGCTGCTTCTGGGAAGTGAAACCTCAAGGCTGAGGGGGAAGAGAGGACCACTTTGGCTGCAGTGGGGCATTCAAGGGAGCCCCGGGGTTAAACAAAAGCTGCACGAGCAGTGCGGGGAGGCTGGGATCCTGTCCTAGCAGTAACGAGACCCTGCATCATTAAAGCTTCGTGATCCATGTCGCTGATTTTGTGTGTCTGGGTGGGTGGCTGCCAAAGCTTGTTTCGTCTATGCACCAGGGTGAGGGTTGCAATGGGACGTGGTGCCTGTGAAACGCCAGCCTCCGCGAGGGAAGTGTGGTGTGTCACGCTGGAATATGTGCTGCTCAGTCAGCCTGCAGCCAAGAGATGGGTCCATTAAAAGCACCTTTAAAGTGGGTCCGGGGTGGCTGCCGAGACCTCACGAGACCTGCATGCACACACACGAAGCCAAAGCTTGAGAAGGCCTAGCTCCTACAGACAGCACCGGGGCTGACAATGAGATGTGTGTCATCTGTGATCCTAGTTTGGGATGATCGTCCTTGAGACAGCCAGGGTGCATGTCGCTCTTAAACTCCCAGGGGAACTGCAAGTCCTTTTTTTTCCACGGTGCTCCCCACATCCTAGAGATGGTGGGCCAGACCCAAAACAAGGATGCGGGTGCCTGAAACAGGACTAGGCAGACTACAGGTGCTGACTAAAAAATATGATCTAAACCCTCTCCCCCCACATACTCAACAACCCTAATTCCCTTATTATCTCCATTTTTGATGCTCCCTAGGCAATAGTGTTCTGCCTTTTGTGCAGGTCCGGAACTGCCTGTCTGAGCATTCAGATGCCTAATACTTGCCAAAGACCCATTTGGATCCCAAATCTAGGGCAACCGAGTCCTAAGCCCCAAGGGTCCTAATTTGACTGGCATTTCTAGAGCACACAAAGTGCACACCAACAGCACTGGGTTCAGCACAGCAGCAATAGCCATGTTTCATTGGAAAGCCCAGAGGGTGGTGACACCCACCTTTCATACACCACCACCACCACCAGCAAACTGTTCTTTCAGAGAATGCCCAGAGGTGCCTGCCTTTAGGAGTGGGTTCTGGGCTCTGCTCAGCTCCTGGCCGCAGGGGCCAGCACTCTAGTTAAAGTGCTCCCTTTCCCCATCCCCTCCCAGAGCACGTGTATAAATGCCCCCATGCCAGTGTCTGCATCTCCCAAGCTGCTGGGTGTACTCAGGTCTGAATCTGCTCTCAAACAGAAATGGAGAGAACGTTTTACTAGCCTCAGGCAACAGCTTGCTTGTGCTATCGCTTCCCCCCTCGCCGTGTGAATTAGAACTCAGGACCGTAGCTCCGGCAGCACAGTGAAGGAGTGCTTCTGTTAGATGGTAGTAGCATCAGCGTGCTATCCTCTGCATAAAGAACCCCCTGGGGACTGGGGTAGGGATGTGATCCTTTCTTTGCAAATGTGCTCAACTCATATAAGACCCTGAGAAGTGGACTTTTTATTACAGCAAAGTGAGAGAGGCTGTGCTGGAAATGAGTGAGAAGTGTAAAGAAACCAGAGCCAGTGTTCCTTCATAGCAAACCCTCATGATGCCTTTTTTTATTTGAAGCCATAATAACAAGCACCAGAAAAACATGCAACATAATCTCGCATAGAGGGGCCAGGCCTGGGAAGGAGGTGGGGCTTGCCAGCGAAGATAGTCAGTGCAAGGGCCCAGAGCATTCACTCCCCGGAGGAGAGCTAATTCCTGAGGTGCTGCCCCCCCTAGCCACTCCTAGTGCAATTGCTGGCTTTAGCAGTAGCCAAGAGGGTTAGAGAGTGATTCCTTTGGTGAACATGTTCCTCCCCCTTCCCCAGATTCACACACATTCAAGGCTACTCACTCCTGCCAAGCCTGACACCCTCACTATCCCCAAAGAAGAAATTCAGCAGAGGCTTTTAACAGTCTACAGCAGGGGTGTCAAAAATATGGCTGCATCTGACCCGGCCTGCGGGGCTCCTAAGGCTGGAAATTTGGGCCAGGGTCCACTGCCACCGACACACCTGGGCACCTCCATACTCTGTGTGGTGGGGGTACATGGGGAAGTATCAGTGGCTGCTGTTTTTGTGCCCTCCCCACAACTTGGTGCCCAGGGTTTATAACCTGGCCCTCCCACCTTAGGCCATTGCTGAATTTGTGTGTACCTAGTCCTGTTGGTGACGTGTGTCAGTGACAGAAGTTACAAGGGGGAGAAGAATAATGGCTATGTTAACAACCCCTGTGCCCCCACCACTCACCCTACCACCAGGCCCAGATCCAGCCCATGAGGAGCCCCGGGGTCCAGGTCCAGCCCATGGGGCTGGTCAGGTTTGACACCCCTGGTCTACAGGAGAACGCAAAGCCCGCCCTAGCTAAGGTTGGTTCCTCCCCCTCTTCCAAGTGACCTGTCCCAGTGGTCCCCACATCTGCTGGAGGTTAGCCTGACACAGATCTCTGTCCCAGGACAGGGCTGTATCATGAGCAGCATTGAACAGCAGGCCCAGATTCTGCAAGGCAAGCTCAGTGGGAATCATTAATGCAGGACTGTGGGCTGGGTTGAGTCTGGCACCCCTAATGCTACGGCTGCCTACGGGCTCCATTAATTTTCAGAGGGTAAAACAAATACTACTCAACAGTTCCAATCCCCGCATCCAGCACTGGGCAGAGAGGGCAGTGCCAATCTCAGCGCCACTAAGCAGAAAAATATATAATACTTTATATTTCCCATTTCAAATAAATAAATACAGACACGGAACAAAACAAAACTCACAGTATGCGTCATTCACAGACCCTGCTTCTGCATGAGGGCCGGGTTAAAAATACAGAGAAATACTTTCTCTTTTTCTCCTGTACCTGGAGCCGTTATTACTAATCAGTGATAAGAAAAATAAAGACACAGAGATCCATCCCTCCCTCCTCGGCATGGACAGGAGCCAGCTCACACAAACCCTGGGCTCCTGCAAGATACAGAGCAGCATAGTTCCCTGCTGTGACTCATGCTCAAAGAGGCCAGCTCTTCAGCTGGTGTCAGTCACCATTACTTGCTGACCTCCATGCAGCCACGGTGACTTATACCAGCTGAGGACTGCCCTCAGCTATCATCCAAAATTAGCAAAAAGGGACAAAGGCAAAGCAGGAATCATTTGTGTTGGTGGAGCTTCGGTTGTTCATTTGTTGTGGTATGGAAGCCTGGAGGGTTTCAACTACAGCAGCTAGCAACTGCCCTTCCAGATTAGACTGATGGTCTGTCTGGTCTGGACCCTTGTCTCCAGTATCAGCTGTTTCAAAGGAAGATACAAGGAACCCTACACGGGACAATTATGGGACAGCTTGACCAGAGTGGCAGTGTCTTCCTGCCTCCTGGCAGCTAACATCTGACTTATGCCCAGAAACTGCAAACACCATGAAGAACTAAGAGGTTTCCCACCTAGCCGTTGGGCTGGAGAAACACCATGGACCGTAGACCATTGGGTTCCCTTGTTTCCTGGGGCTTTTCAAGGCAACAGGCTGAGAAGCACACAACAGGGTCACTGCACTGTGCTGCAGAGAAGGGGCTCCTGTTAAACAGTGGTATCCTATCCTCTGCAGCTCTGTTGCCGCCAGATGACTGTGTAAGACAGTTGCCATCCTGCAGTGGAGGGAGGGTGGGGGCCCCTGGAAATCATTCCAGGAGGAAGAGGAAGGGGAACTTACAAAATATGTAGAAATGGGGTCTTTGCTGAACAGAAGGTCCCACAGCTAACAAAGCACCATTAACATCAGTGTCTCCTTCAGCAAAGGGGAGCCCCCTCCCCAGCATGTCGGGAGGGGAAGAAAAGGGAGTAAGACTAAAAAGACCTAAGGCAGAAGATTTGGAGTGGGATCTGAATTACTGGGCCCCTGCCTGAAGGGAAAGTATATACCCCTCATCATGCATTGCAGTGCCCTGAAGGGGAGGTATACAGCTCCCACTACACACAGCAGTGCCTCAAGTTTCTCAAGGAGTAAAGGTTTTAAGGCACTAAAAAAGCTGCTTTACATGGATTTCAGACAGTCTAGGACAATGAACAAGAGGCAGGAAGAAAAGCCATCAGAACCCCTGATCGGATGTCCAGCAGAGGGCTGCTTTGTTTGGGAAGATTGGGTAAGGAGTATGGACATGTAAGGAAGAAACATAAGCCCGAGGAGCCCTGTTGTTAGTCCCATCCTCCTCTACCCCATCCTATTCCCACCCGTGGAAGAGGCGTACAAGCCAATGAAGACTACAGCAGTTGTTAAGGAAACAGCACAACAGAAAAGAAAGATTAATGTAGTGCTAAATATGCCTTGTCTTTGGGATCTGTGCTGCCAGTGCCTACCTTCCCTTCTGCCCAAAAGCTCTGGGCAGAGCCCTGTCAGAAGAGATCAGGCCTCACAATGCCAATGGGCTCCAGCGCCAGCTGCCTATGCTGCAGTGGCTGGAAAGGCTAGCGATAGTCTTGTTCCTGGGTTTGGTGACCCATCAAGCTGCCACAGAGCTCCAGATCACAGGATGCAGGTGGGAAAATGCCACTGATTTTAGCAGTCTGTCATCATGCAGCTAGACAAGGAAAATGCTAATGGCCTTGGGCGTGGGCAGATGAATACTCCAGTGTAATTCACATTGATTTTATATACTGATGTAAACTACACCAGGCCCTGGAATGGACAGATGTGGAGCTATCCTGGGGTAGCTCACATAGTAGGAAGCTATTCTGGCACCATCACACTAGGTGCCAAATTAGCAATAACAGCCTATTTGCCTTCAGGAAATGATTGACTACCCCAGGATGGACATGACTAAAGGACACCTAAACTGGTGTAACTTACATGGGTGAAGTTTTACCCCTGACTCTTTCAGGGCTAATTCTGCAGCAGATCAGACAGTTACCCCAGCCTAGGCATCATTCATCCACAACTTTTTCACACAAGTGTCATGTCAGTGACCTCTGTGGAAATGTTACATCTGTCCAGGGCTCTAAACTTTCTCCTCGAACACACTCCCATCTTGCTGGTGCCCATGTGAAACCTAAAGAGACTGTTACTGCCTTGCCAAGATTTTTTCTCCTTGGAGCAAAGTGTCATCAGTTTAGATCAACAAACTACAGAAATGTATCCCAGAAGTCATGCAAGGCTCTGTGGCCTAGGGCATCAGAGAGTGTCCATGTCCTGCTGCAAGCCCCACTGGGATCTGAAATTTCCAACTCCTTGGAAGGCTGATAAAGAGGGGTAGGAGACCCAGGGCTATTCCTCAGACATGGGGAAGAGGCAGCCTTTAATGGACATGTGGCTCCAGGTGGGAAGCAATATCAGTTCCTTCTGCAGAGGCCACTTTGGAAGAGGAACGAGCTGGGCACCTGTCTAAGAAAAAGACTCCCCCGTGCTTGAGAATGGAAAATACTATGTAGGTCCCTGCCCTGCATAGGCGAGATGATGTCCCACTGGCAAAGGATGTCACAGGCATTAAGCTGCTGGCACACTGATTTAACTGGCCTAAATAATGAGCTCCCTCTGAGCCACACAGGAGCAAAAAGCAGCTGAAAACCCTCCATCAGCTTCCCTGAGGAGATAAGAAGGCTTCAGGCAAAAGGGAGGAAGAGATACATACCCGCCCCCCCTTAACAGCATATTCTCCCCCTTCCCCACCTGCACCTTTACTCCCTCTGCCTTGTTCCTAGGGGAGCAGGGAGGCAGAGACAAGACTGCCTCTGCACCGGGGGTGCTTTTGCACAAGGAGGTGCCAAGATGACTGGGCTCCTGCAGTCTCCCTGACTTAGGTCTCTTCAGCCCCTTTGCTTTCACTAGCAAGTGACCTGCCACGGCTTCTAAAAGCTGAATTGGCTTGTCATACCAGCTGCGGGCAGAAATTCCACATGACCTCATGCTCTGGGGAGGGAAGCCAGGAACACAGGAAAAAGGAAATGATGTTTATAGAGCAAGAAAGAAAAACCCTGCTAAAGAAAACACAAGTTTTGTGGTAGCCACTAGGAGTCTGCTACAAGTTAAGTATACCTGGGACTATGACAGGGCTTCTGCCTGCCAGCCACTTAAAGGCAGGCATCTCATAATGCCCAAGAAGGATGCTGGCATGACCATGGGCCTCAACAAGGATCGCAGAGGATGCGACTCCCGTTGAGGCTCAGCAGTGGGATGGGCATGTGTTTGTGTGTGTGAGACAAGGTGCTGTCCATTCGGGGTGGGGACGCCTTGGGACCAGGGTGGGTGGGAGAGGAGGTACTTTATTGCTTGTCGATGGCTCCTTGTTCTGCAGAGCTCTCCTTGCTGGTGGCTTGCGCATGCCATGTGGTCTCTTTAAACACAAACCAGCAATTTCCAGCCCACAGGATAAAGTTGATGAAGCCAAAGAGCTGGAAGAGAGAGAGAAAGAGAGAGAGGGTAAAAAGCATGGGCAGGAAACACACACATCCACATGCCTGTGTGTGCTCAGTGGATAGATTTAGAAGTGTTCAAAACTGCAGGTATGTTGTCCTCTGGTGCCAGTCACCAAAAGGATAAGGTCAGGGACAATTACAGCCAGCTGAAAACTTCCCTTAGCTTAGCCAAGCTGGAGGCCTTACAGATTTGAAAGTCTCCACCTAAGTTTCCTTCAGTCCCTGTGCTGCAGAAGTAGCATCACTAAGGCACACAGACTTCCAGCTGCTGTGACTGCATCTCCTAGCAATGCACTTGGGACCAGGAACGGCACTCCATATGCCATCTCAGCAAGGTGTCCCACCAGCTCCTGGTGCCTCATCTGCCCTGGTCCATTTAGCATCAGATGCACAAATGTAACACAAATGTAACCCACCCTATATGGCTCTGTCACCCTCTACTGGCAGTGCACCTAGAGAATTTGAGATGCCTGATGTAGCTTTGTTTAGGTCTTCTAAGCCAGGATCTTTCCACTCAGGTAGGAAAAGGCTCCTGCTTTAAGATCCAGAGGTCCTGCATCATCTCCATGCTCTGATATCCCTCCTAGGGTGGTGGCTTGACACAAGTTGATATTACTGAGATACTTATGGGAGTCTCCACTAACGTTTTGCATGAGACCTAACACTGCAGATTTTGCACCTCATGGGCCAGACCCCCAGCTGGTAAAAATGGGCTATTAATTTCAGTGGAATTACTCCAATTTGCACCTGCTGAACATGCAGCCCACTGCCTTCCATGTCACCACGTCACCCAGGTCCCCTCCCACCCCCTGGCTTGCTGTTCTGCCAGTTCTTACCACAGAGATGTTGGCCAGCCCCATGGAGGGAGTGGCCCCAGCATTACAGACACTCTCCTGGATATGACACACCGTCATGGCAGCGATGAGGCTAGAGGGCCGCGTGGCTCCCTTCACATCCGATAGGCCTTTGCCCCAGGCTGCAGCTGCCACCAGCCAGAAGAAGGTAAATGAGACAGTGACACAGAAATCCTGGAGGGGACGGGACAAATAAGAAGTGTCATGCTGCTCCCAGCTCTGTACACAAGGGTCCCTCTCATTCTCACCAAACATGGGCACTATGATCTGTCTCCAGGATCCTGATTTCTTCCCCCCAACCCAGATGCTGCAAGGAAGGACCCTCTAGCTCCATTCCAAAGCCCTCCAAAGTACTTGGTTAAAGCAGCCCAGGGCATTTGTTGGGAGGGTCCCATAAGGCTTCTTCCTCCCACATGATACAACTCCACACTTCACTAAAAAGCCAAAGTGTTTAGGGCTGCATAACTTCAGTTATATGGCTTAGTTCTGCTCTTGATGCTTGTATCCAGTGCCTCTGGATTCTGTCCTGAAGCCCAAGGTACCAACAGACCTTGCAGGGTCTGCTGCCTTTGTCTGCAAGTGCTGGCTCTGAACCTACCTTCAGTCTTTGCTCCTAAGATACTGAGCTGCAGGCTATAGTGACTGGTCTGCTGACTTCAGCCATAATTAGGGGATGCATGAAGATAGGGAAGAGACTACCTCATTGGCCATATCCCTCTTCCCTATTACTACAGATGTGATGGTGCCACAGGGAAAGAGATCTCAGTGCCCGAAGTGGGCTGCAAGATTGGAACATTGGTTGAGGGAGAAAAAAGTGAGTTCAATGATTAAGACAATACACAGATGCTTATCTCCCTCTCCTGTTTCCTATCAAGAGACTAACAGGACTAGCTCCCTCCCTCTACTCGAGAGAAATAGGAAGTGATTTACCCAGGGTCTCACAGTGAGTCATTGTCAAAGCCAGGAGTCCTGGCTTTCAGCCTTGTGCTCCAGTCATTAGACCAGTCTCTCCTGCTGCGTAAACAGATTAAACCCCATACTCCTTTGGATTAAGCCTCAAGCATAAAGAAATGCTAAACCAAGGTTGTGCCCTGGGAGACTCAGATCTTACTGCAAAGGGAAGCCTCTTATTCTCGATGTAGAGAGAATGAAATCGCAGATAGACCACCAGGGCTGCCATGCTGTAGAGGAAGGAGAAGACCCCCAGAGTCACAAAGAACTCGGCTGGAGCTGAGAAGTCCCCCATGAGATGTAGTGTCCTTTTCTCAGCGTCTTCCTCGCAGACAGGCATTTCAAATGGAATCTGGTATAACCTGCTCCAGAGAGAGGGGTGGAGAGAGGAGATGCGTTTCATTCAGCAAGTGCAGAGAGCAGGGGAAAGAATAGCTGTCACCCCCTCCCAACTCCCCCAGTGAAAGCAGCTGGCCTATTTGATGGCTGGGATTGGTGGGCAGAGTAATATAAGGCTTGCTCCCTCAGATGAAGGTGGGACCATAGAAACCCATATATCAACTGAGTTCAGGGGCCAAACCATGAATGAACAGGGTTGAGAAGTGCAGGCTTCAAAATGAGGGGCTCACAGGGGATGCCAAGCAGAGAACCTGGAACAACACCACTGTCCAGCTCCCACTGGCACCTAAAGGACCTCTCCCCTGATAGGGCCTGCAGGCCAGTGGCAGGGCATGCTCCTTCATGCTGCCTTGCCAACATGGCTTGTCTATTCTAGGATCAGTAGCCACTGCCCATGGTGGCATAACCCCAGTGCCTGGCCTGCAGTAGCTCTTACACCAGAGGGGTGCTCTCCATCGATGCCCTGCTAGTGTAGTCATGGTCTAGAAGCATTCAGATAGCGTAGTGGTTGGTCCTCTGCTTCTCTGCCTACTTAGGTTTTATTAGGTGTGCCCACTGCTTCAGCATCTGACTGCATCTCAGCTGAGCTTGCCAGCAAAGAGGACCTACTCGTGGCAGTAAGGGTAGGAGTTTAAGTGACACTTCATCTCTCCTAATGGGAATGATATGCACAGACATTGCTCACAGAGGCTGCCAAAAAGGCACCAGCTGGTATTAGTGTTCTGATTCAATATGGTCTGATTTAGACTGCGGGTTCTCCAGGGCCATGACCTTACCTTTGTCCACAGCTAGAAAGCACCTTACAGATTATGTAAATAAGTAAAAGGCTACTCTCTGTCACCACCTTCCTAGGTTGATTATGAAAAATTCTCCAGCCTGGTATCCCACTCCCAATCCTAGGACATTTTTGTTTCACCCTAAATGAAAAGGAGGTTCTTTACACTCTGACCCTTTACGTGGACTGTCAGAAAACTGAACATAACAGTACTGAGCTAATACCCAGCTGTTTAGAAATACAGGACCAGATCCTGAATGGATATAAAAATCATCATTTCTTCTGCTCTCAACAGACCTGTGCCCACTTGCACCAGGATCGGAGATAAGGACTTGACCTGGGCAGTGACACAGAATGTCCTTGCTTCCATTTAGCAAAAGGTACAAAACAGAGACAATAAATGGAAAACACGTTAAACAGGTGCTTAAAATCCTAATCACTGCAGTTAGGAGTGAGTTGACTGCAGCCCTTAGAAGAAGGGAAGAGAGCTCTTCTCTTCCATCGTGTGTTCTGAACCAGGCTGGAGCCTGCATATGTTAGAGGCCAGATAATTAAAAGAAATTTGATGGCAAGAACACTCATTAAGGAGGACTGACTTATACCCATATATCCCAGAGCCTGCAAACAGTTGTCCCTGCCAAGATGGGACAATGACCATTGTTTTAGCTGCACACTTCCCCATTTCTCCCCCTGCTAACATTTCTCCTAGTCAAATGCATTTCAATGGAGTTCAAAGTTGTATCTCTATTTATAGCTACCAAATGTTGGCAGGCAGGCCAAGATGTGTGGATAGATATAGCCATGTTCACACTTTTCATATGTTTAGCTTCACAGGATGGATTTCAATCTAATTCTGGCCCCTTTTCTACTCACTCAAGATGCTTTTTTTTGCTGAGCCCCAACAAATGAAGCAGTTATTTCTATTATTGCTCTGACTTCCTTGTTCCTTGGCAAACCTCTCTTGCTTTGGACTGGCAGAAACACTAATGAAGGCCGGGCATAATGGAACAGATCACTGGCCCATCAGCTCCAGTAACCTACTTCCAGCAATGGGATATGTCTGAAACACTGTTAGATCTCTTTCTGGGCAGGTGATGGAGGGATACTTTCTCAAGTAAACTACTTGTTTTGAAAGTTTGCGTCCAAGGAAAAATGGCAAATGTTGCTGTAAAAGACAGAGGACTGATCTCCAATTATTTATGACTGCTGTGTTTGACCTGTTCCTGGGCAGCATTACTGTATGCTTATATTGGGTTATCATTTACTAAGTGCATATGCCGGTTTAGTTTAATAGCAGGGTTACTGGGAAGCAAGCAGGAGGGGAGCACAGTGGCTCCAGATAAGCAACCTCTCAGGGGTCATTAAGAGACAATACCTGAGCTATTAGCTGTGAAGATGCTATCTCCAGGCTGCAGACTGAGGCAAAGACCAAAAAGACTGTAAACAGTTAAAAAGTCTCTTTCTGTCCAGCTATGAGGCAGTTGTCAGGGAGGCATTTGTGGACAGCAGACAGGCAGGGATACAGATCCCACTGGGGGGGTCTGAAGAGATCTGGCTCCAGAGAAAGAGGTAACTCTTAGGTAAGGCAGATGTGTGAGGAGGTTACTTCTTGTTTTCACATCCTTGTTCTTACACACTAAACTTTGTTCCAGTTGCTAAAATGAAACAATCTTTTGCTCTGAGGAACCTCTCTGGTCACTTTTATTAACTTCTGGTTATGAGCCAAGTCAGGTCTGATGCGGGGGGGACATGTTCGATATACAGGGTGCTGTAGAACCAGTCTTAGACCCAGAGAGTCATCTGATTCCTCCCCAGGCAAGCAGAAGTACAAAACCCAATTGGGCCTGTACGGAGAGATCAGAGAGGGTCTCGGAGGTACAAATAGTCCAGAAACCACAACAGCTGCATAGGACTCAGCTCTTGCCCACATTACAGACTTCTGCCAGAAGAGCTGCATCAGCAAGGGGTATGAAAAGATACTAATGCAGCTATGCCAGCAAAACCTCGGAAGCAAAGCTTCAGTCATTCAGGGGAGTGGGTGTAACTCTGGTGACAGGAAAAATGTACCAGCAGAGCCATGTTCAAACCAGGGAGCCTGGCTCCCTCAGCACTGCCATTATAGTTAAAGCAGCAACAGTCCCAGAGCATAGACAAAGCTGCAAAACTCACAGAGGTGGCATTGTCCCCTGGGGGCTATGAAGGGTTAAAATAGTGTTTTCCAGATTATTTTGGTCTTAATCCACACAAGGTACTTCTACAGGTGCACTAATGCACCAGAGGTATGTGCCATACCTGTAATAACAGGTACTAACTGAATGCACAGTATCCAACACTACTGCACAACAGCATCAGCGCATGCCTTTTTAGTGACATTAATGTGCAGTAGACTAATCCTAGTGCATACTAGCAAAACAGCAAGGCTTTTGCTGTGATGCACTAATATGCAATACAATTAGTCTATGACACATTTAGCATCTCGTGTAGACCCATCCACATTTACCTTGTCTGGTTAAACTGAATGGTTAACTGGTTTCTCTGCACCCTTGAATAGAAGCAGACCTGAACACAGAAACTGCCTAACTGCAACAGATCAGTGGTCCACTTAGTCCAGTATCCTATCTCTTAACAGTTGCCAATATGAAATGCTTTAAGAAAATCACCTCATTTTGGAGCACAGTACCAGGGAAGGAGAATTTCTTCCTGACCCAGCTGGAGATCAGCAAATGCCCTGAAGGATGAGGACTCAGAGTCTTTGCTGTTACTGTCAGAGCTATGCTAACTGCAGGCACTCCTCTCATTTATACAGATACCTAATCCTCCTTTGATGCTGCACTAAGCTATTAACCTCAGGTAATCTTGGCACAAATGCCTCTCTCCTAAATCTCATACCAGACCTGCTCATGCATTCTCCCACACAATACAGCCTGAAGATGTCCAAAAGGTTCCTCCTCAATGCTACAGCCTGCCTAGCTTGCTTTGGAATGAATAAGGGTTTTTCTTATGCTCTGGGGACTGTGTCTAAATGCTCTTCTTTTCCCGACCACTAATGGGGTCAGAACAGCTCTTCCCATAATGGCCTGGTTCTCCCTTGAGCATTCTGTCTCCAAGAGATGTTCTAAAAGATACACCTTTAGATACAATGCAGCCCAAGAATTATTAGAGCATTTATTAAAAGTATTTGCATGCCCGGCTAATCATAATGCAGAGGAAAGATATGAAGAACATAAGCAGAATATTGTTCTCCTAAGAAAAGCAATATCTCGGAGGTGTGCCCATGTTATTGGACAAATTTTGTTACATGCAAAAGAGAGACAAAAATGTGATAACCCCCCTGCATACAATTAGCAAGTGCTCACAGCTCAGCTCCTGCTGGGAGCAGAGACCTGCCCCCTCAGTGTGAAATGAGACCTGAGGTTGGGTGGGGAGCTTATTTCCTATTTGATCACACCCTTATTGACACCACTTGGCCTGACAAGTTCTCTTTTCTACCCCCGAGGGAATGTTTCAAATATAACTAAACCCAGCTCACCCACACCTGGTGTGAGCAATGCTGGTAACTCTAGAGGAGGCAAGGCACCTCCAGCTGGCATTACATTATGCACCATGCCACCTAACCCTGCTCAGAACTAGTCTAAGACATGGAGAAAGGTCCTCCACCGATGCCAAGCAATGCAACTCTGTTGGCTTCAGTAGAGCTGTGCTGATTCACAGTAGCTGAGCATCTGACCCATGTGCTTCAAGAGGTTGCAAGAATCTTGCCTCCCCAGGGCCTGGCTAAGGAAGAGAAAGTTTGGTTGCTCTGCTCCTCTTTGGTCATGCCAACATGTTCATTTAGAATTGCCTTGTTCTCTTTGCAACTACACACTTACGGGGGAATCACTTTTGCTTCTATACCATGTGGTCAGGCAGTCTGGGCCAACTTACCTCAGCTATATCCAAAGGCCCTTTCTTTGGACTGGTTCATTGGCAGCTTCCTAATATCAGTCAGTCTTGGACAATTAAAACCTACACCAGTCTGCTTCCTCCCTGCTGCTTGTGCATGCCCATTGCAAAAAATTTTCCAAAACTTAGTAACGCAGAAAGAAACCAAAATGGAAGCTGTTTTGCACTGGGACAGGTAAACAAGTATTCTTCCACTCCCAACCTCAGATCAATCTGTTTAGATGCATGATAATTTAAGAAAAACCTGCCATGAGAGTCCCATTCTACCAGAAGTATCCTGCAGCTGAGTGCCACAGGTTAAGGATACCCTGTATCAAAATGTATCCCTTCAAAGCAGCGGTGTCAAACTCATTGCCATTTTAAGGGTAGGTAAAATGGGGTGGAGAGGTGAGGGGACATTAGCTGCCTGGGTTTTGGAGATGCACTAAAGCAGCGGGGAGTAATACCACCACCACAGGGGCTCCAGCAGCTGCAGTGACAACAGCCATGGGCTGAATGACCCACCTCCACAGGCCGGATTTGGCCCATGGGCTATATGTTTAACATCCCTCGTTCAAAGAATGGGTAAGAGGCAGGGTAGATATGCACCCTCAGAGCTAGTTAAGTGTGTCTGCGTTGCGAGAGTGCTCCTCTTGGGCGGGAGGGGCTGGCGCTGGGTTTTCATCGCAGTCTTTTTGTCCTCCTGTCTGAAAAGGTTAATCATTATTTTGGCTGAACTATCATTAGGGAGATCCCCATTTACCTGAAGGGATATCCAAACTGCACGGAGATGGCAGTCATTTCTTGGTTTTTGCCATTGCATTTCACAGTAGCCCCCGTCTCCCCACTGAAAGAGCCACAGGATCCAAAGGCAAATATGGCAAAGAGCTGGAAGAGAAGAAGCAAAATGCTTTGGAGCCAGAGGGACCCCAGCTGGTGAGAAGGAAACTGGCAAAAGGCCCGTGATGACAGCTCTGCTGGGCCCCCCACCCCTCCTGAGACTTACAGTGCAGCCTGGAGTGATCACAGGTAAATCATCCTGGGTTCATGTGGACCTCACAGGGCTGCAGTGGACCTGTTACAGGGTAACAGGGGCGAATGGATAGCTTCTGTAGCTTCCAGTCAGGTGCCCCAGTCACCCGCTGTGCTGGTGAAACCAGGCAGCAGGCAGCAGAGCAGCAGCAGATCCATTTCTTGGAACAATAATGTTTATAGCAAAAGAAATAAGAACAGGCCAACACAGACAACATGTGAAGAAACAGAAAACTCTCCAGGCCAGGCCTCCTGGGGGATGATCTCGGTCTTCACGGAGGCATTCTCCTGTGTCCGGCACACGGCCACTCTTACACTCTCATCCCAAGCAAGAGCGCAACAGCAACAGGAAGTAAGAGATGAGCTGGAGTCACATACCACGCAGTGTGATAACTGGCCAGACATCCCACCAGGAGAGAGATTAGTTTTCCCCATATATTGAGCCCGTTCAATATATGTCCTTTCTGTTAAATCAAATAAGGAGGCCAGTAAAAGCCAATAATGACATGGACACCTGCCCAATGGGAACTGGACCGAGACCATGAACTATCCTCCAGTGGAAAACCATCACCCGCACTATTGGTCCCTGTCCTAAGGACTTGAAGGCTATTTGACAACCTAGAAGTGAAAGGCTCCATGTGCCATTACCAATCCTCTGAGCCAGCCATTCTCCCTAATTAGGTTTGTTGGACTTCAGCATTAAAAACGACAGTTGTACATTTTTGGTGGGAACCAGAAACACCTGCACTAAGTAAACTGGAACAGGTATGCAGCAGCTGGTAGGACAATAAGAGGCGAGATCTCACCCTATCGCCTGGCCTCTCTTACAAGATACAAGTGCCCCTCTCTCCACAATACACATATAGCGCTCTGACTTCATAAGATTTACCCCACGTTGTAGTAACACAGGGGATGGCCTGCTGATTCTCACAGAGGATAGAAACAAAGCACAGAGTCATGCAGGAAATCAGTCTCAGTGCTGGGAATAGACCACAGGTGTGTGAGCTCACAAGCTTCCAGTCCAGCTAATAAATGACACTCTCATACAAGAATCTGCGAGAAGGAAAAGAAAAGACAATCCCACCAGGCTGGCTCCCATAACTCCCCTCGCTAACACTGACTCTTCCAGGTTCTGGGATAGCAGTGGGTTAGCACAGGAAGACATCCTAGGGCATAACATGCCAGACCAGCAAAGGGTGTAAACATCACCTGCAGTCTGATCTGCACTGCTCCTACCTCCATAACATGCTGCTTAGAAGAACCACAGCATGGGTGCCACAGTGGCACAGGCAGCCTGTGTGTGTGGCACATGGCAAATCAGGGTGAGGACAGGCAGCACAATGGGAGATCGGGCCGGAAGCAGAAAGCAAGGCAGCAAATCAGGCAAGGAGCACTGGGCAAGGAGCAGAAAGCAAAGCAGCAGACCGGGCATGGGAAGGGGATCAGAGTGGCATTTGGGGAGGATGTGGGGCTAACCTGTATGCCTGCTAAAAAGGTTGGCCCCACTGACTTAGAAAACAGGCAGAAAACAGCTTCAGGGGTTGGGACATGGAGGAGGAAGGCATCACAGTTTCACAGACTAAGAAGAAGATAAAAACAGGCCCACTGCTAAAGGAGAGGGGGCAGTGCCTTACCCCGACACATGGCATCCCCAGCCGTGAACCCAGCAAATATTCTGAGCTATAAGGGGAAGCACAAATCACCACCAGCAGCCCAGCATAATACCTGAGATCACAAAGCCACCAGCAGTTTGCTGCTTTGTTCTAGCCTATAACCCAAGTGCTTCCTAATGGGCCCAAAAAGGTCTGGCTGTCCCTCATATAGAGAGCCTCTGTACTAGTCTGAAGAGCTGAGTGACAGCCCAGTCCCTCACCAGTTCCACCTCCCTGCTGGGTTTCTGTTCCCTGCCCAGCAATGCCAGCAATGCAGGCTGCCTGGACGCCATGCCAGAGAGCTTTTCTTACTGGCTCCCTTTCGCGTCTTGCTCACTGGCTCCCGTGGTGAGCTGGCCAGCTTGGGGACAGCCCATGAAGCTTCTCGCTTGCTCGTAGGTGTGCAGTCATGGAAGGAGAATGGCCCCAGGTCAGGCAGGAACCTGGACGGTGCCACAAGACCTAGATGTGGGCACAGATCTTGCTCCAGCTCCAGTGCATAGGCAATCCCCTTAGCGTTGCTGGGAGTTACAGAGGAGGCTCTTCGGTGGCTTCTGAACAATTTCTTACATGGCTGTCAGGCCACCTGTCCCCTAAGGAGCTGAATCAGCAGCTTGGAAACCACTCAGAGAAGCCTGGTGTTTCAAGAGCTGCTGATGCAGTGGCATGCAGGCAGGTGGCTTGGCCAGAAGTGAAAAGCCCCTTTTAAAAAAAATATCTCTGTTTTTACAGGAACCTCAAGCTGTCCTCCTGCTTTGTGCCTCACTGTGAAACACAGCCTGACAACCTGATGATCTGTGTCAGGGGTGGGAAGCTGAGGGCTTGCGACCCCATTAAAGTTCTTCATCCCTTTAAAGAATCGTTTGATTTTCTTTCTGGTACTGATAATACTGAAGGGCCTTGATGCTGCTAGGCCAAAATCAGTTTTCAGTTACACATTCAATAAACTGCTGTCTTGTTTTCTTTGCCTCCTTGTAATAAGTGTGTAATTCATCCATACAGGAAATGGTTACAAGTCTCAAATGACATTTCCTGTGCTTCTTTCTGTGTTGAATTTCTCTTTTTCTTCTATTGGCACAGGGTGAAGATGAATGTGGTTCCTGAATAGTTTTCTGGTAACTCATCCAGCAACTGAGCACTGGTTAAGTTCACGCTCTCTGAACTCTGGCTTCCCTGAGCAACAGAAAGAAACATCAGCTCTGTGTGTCGCACGTTGTGTTTGAGGGAGAGAAAAGAGAGCACGGAAATGGAGGGTAAAGAGCCTCAGACTGAATATTTCACACGTCATCTAGAACAGATTGATTCCCCCTTGAACATAACTGAATCATTAACCCAACAGGGGGAAAATGTATAGCATTTGGGGCAGAGGAGATTCACTGTGGGTTCATCTACATATTCATTAACACGCCTTAATTACTGAGCATTGAGTTTAGTACTTGTTTAACGAAGTAATAACTAAATGGATAGTAACTAGAGTTACTGCGCAGTAGGACTGGCGCATGGTTATTTCACGACGCTTACTGTCCATTAACCTAATAACGCTGTGCAGTAGGCGATAAGCATGGTTTTTAACCACCACACTACTGCGCAGTGTTATTAGGCAAATGCGCAGTAAGCGTCTTGTGTAGACGCACCCCGCGTCATCTCAATCACTTCCCAACCAAAGCAGAATTATTCCTCACTGAATAGTCCCTACCGCTTTGTCCAGCCTAGTTTTAAATGACTGAAGCATGTCTTTGCTTGTGGCACTGTGCGCTAGTCTCATGCATCTCTTTCTTACCATTTGTTTTCTGCATTAAAGTTTCCTGTTGTTTAGCATTAGCCAATCGCTCCTAGTTATTACATCCCTTCAAATACCCGCGGTATTGCATCTTTGGGGTACTTTTGAATGGAGGGCCTGACCCGGCAAGCTCCTTGAACTGAGCTCCTTCAATTTGTACTGGCTTCCATCAGAACTTAGGCTATTTGTTGGTACATGAACATAAGTAACTGCCATTTACTGAGTGCAACCACAGGTCCATCTTGCCGAGTCTCCTGTGTCACACAGGGGGAGGGAGTGGAGGCTAAACGGCAGAACGCACAGGGCACAACCAGGAACCACTGTTCCTCTCTCACTTGCAACCTCCTGCCTTTAGGATCTAACTGGCCTCTCATTAAGGGTAACTGGCCTCTTACTAGTCAAGTCAAAAGTGAAATTAATATTAATTAGACCTGTCTCAGGTTTGGGGTAGTCGGTTTGAAACACCCTGGGTTTTCAAGGGTACTCACAACTCCCTTTGGCTTCAACCAGAACTGCAGGTGCCCGAGCCCTTGGTGTCCCAGGTTGGGGTTTGGACTCCCCAGTATTCAGTTACTCAAAACTCAGAACCAACGTTTGAATGTATTGGCCTGGGGCTACACACATTTGGGGCTCCATCTTCTGGGTGGCCAAATCAAGAGAGCTGGCTTTGATTTGGGGCTGTAGACCTTGTGTAAGTTACTTCCCCTCTTTGTCCCTAAGCTTCCCCATCTGAAAAACAGCAATAATGACACTGACCTCATCTGTAACAAGCTTAGTGGTCTATGGATGAAAATTGCTACATAAGTGCTATTATTAGAATAACCGTGGTGCAATATATACTAGCATGGGCTTCCACAGAGGCCGGCAGATCAGGAGTGAGACCCCAAATGCCACAAGCAAAAGTGGGACAGTCCGGTCACCAAATGGAGGCATGTAAGAAATACAGCAGTGTTGACGTGCCCCCAGATCTGACAGTGCAAATCATTCCTATTCCAGACCGAGGGCCCTGCCAACTGCACTCTTTGCAAACATTTTAATTCACTGTTACTGTTACCAAAGCCTTTCCACACCCTGCTTCATTCAAGGGTCTCAGACCCCTTGGTAAAGGGTAATGAATGCAGATGCCTGAAAGCGGTATCTTCTCCTTACAGATGGCTCCACTGGGGCTCAGAGGACATGAAGTGATTCGCCCAAGGTCACGCGAGGGTTGTCCCTACAGAACCCAGGAGACCCCGTCCTCCGAATCCTGCTCTAGACAACACTTCTTCCTGGTTAAGGATGCAAGAAGTGCGACGATGTCTGATGCCCAAACTGGAGAGACAGTCAACCCCTCTAAAACCGCGAGATAACTTTCCCCGGTGGAACACATGTTGCTGTGAAAATCACTGTGGCAGAGACAGCCCAAGACATTAGGGCTTGATTTAATGAGCAGACGGTAGCTGAAGGCTGCTTCATTAATAAGGCGAGCCTGGCTGTCCCACACGCTCCCTCCTGGAGCCCTGCGCTCCCCATTAGCACGGGGCCCATTCCCTCGCCCCCCACCCCGGGGGGGGGGCGCTGAAGAGAAGGGAGTTGAGGAGCGAGACAAGCCAGGCCCGGTATGTGCAGGATCAGAGCTCTGGAAAGGTGAAACCGCTGCAGCCAGGGTGTTTTTTTCCCCCTCCCCCTGAAATGTGAGCAGCGCTCCCCGGCCCCTCCCGGCAAATCCAGGCTTCCTTGCTCATAGAAGGGCTGCCTTGGAGGGCACGGCGTGCTCGGCTCCTTCCCTGCTCATGCCTGGCTCGTCCAGCCCCCCCGCCCCTCGGGCCAGCTTGGCATAACTTTGCAGGAGCGTCACTTGCCCCCCCAACCCCCGGGCACCGAAATAGAAAGAGCCTGGAAGTTGGAGGAGATGGAAACCTTACCCACTCCAGCACCTTGATGAAGCCCAGGGGCTCCTCCAGCCGGCTCCAGCGCAGCCCGGACAGCAGCCGGCCCTGCGGGGAGAGGACGGCGGGCGTGAGGCGGGCGCG
>NW_017728934.1:2416437-2432574 GCF_001723895.1 Crocodylus porosus
TGAGAAAAAACAACAAATTAGGCAAAAAAAGTAGCCAAACAGTCAAAAGATGTTGTGTCATGAGTCTTGTAGTTATTATAGTTTAATGTATGCCTTTTATTCAGATTGGCTTGATCGTGCCTCCCAATACTGTACTGTCAGTCATTTCTACACCTGAGTTAATATTACCACACCTCAGGGAAGGGTTTTAGCTAGAGTTAAAAGAGTCTACAGGGCTGTGAAATAGAAGAGACACATTACCAGGTATGGTGAACAGCAAAATTGCACAAGAAAGGATAACTTGATCAATGGAAAATAAAGACCCTTGAAAAGGAGAGCATTAACACATCTGGAGTGCAGAGATTAGCAGGAATCAAGGAGATGATAATGAGCCAAGAAGTCAATTGACTCCATCACTGCTGCTCCTCTCAGGCAGATGATGTTAAAGTTTGGGTGAAGCTGCACCCCTCCCCCGCTGCCCCCCCCCCATGCATGCGCGCGTACACACGCACGTGGCAAACCCAACAGTGGGGGCACTGCATCTCTGACACTCCCTGTGGGGAGCTCAGTCTAGGCTGCAGGAGGAGGACTCAACCTTAACTAGCTTCCCTGCCATATGAATGAATATCCAACTAATTAGCTATGCTAGGCAAGGATCTGATGTAGTCTCATTAATTAGCACCTATCCTGGAGTTTACAGCATCAATTCAATATGGGCAATCCTTACTGATTCATCCAGATCAGCATCCCAGAGCCTAGCTCTCTCCATCACACCTGGGTGCCGATTTTAGCCATTTTTGAAATTATAGACTTCATTGCTAAACAAGAAAGAAAGATTTCTACACCTCCCTCCCCGCCTTTCTGCCATCTGACACCACCAGGGAAGAGAGACTGCCTCATCTGCACATCAAAGAGCAACTCACACGAAGGGATTCTCATGGACCCCAAGGAACATACATCCACCTTCAGCTTCCTCTGTGCAAAATGAAATTTATTTTCTATCTAAGGGGACTTTTACCATCTGTAATTTCCCCTCAGGCTGAAGAAGGGTGCGTGTGCCCAAAAGCTTGCAAAGAAAGATTTTTTTAATTTTTTTTTTTTTTTGCTATTCTCTAGTTGGTCTAATAAAAGGTATCACCTCTGAACCAAGAGTTTTAGAGTTTTGTATTCCTCCTTGCTGTCAAACTAACACACCCTAAAAGAGCTGTGTCTTCCCATCATTGCCCAGCTAGAGGACAGGCCTCCTTGTCCGACTCCAGACTCCCTCATACACACTCATGCTCAGGCCAAAAGCTGGGGCATACAATTAGGATTAATCCACATGCTTTAATAATACCTAGCCTCTTTCTTACATGTCTGATCAGGGGCTGAGCTTCTTCAGGGCAAGGATCTCAAATGCCTTTGTGTCGGTCAAGGAATGAAAACTCCTGGATTTACATTGTGCCCTCCCTAGATGTGACAGGCATCCTTATCCCTATTTTCACATGGCAAAAACAAGGCTGAAGGAGTGAGGCTCCTTGACCAAGGTCACACAGCCAGCACCTTGAGTGGAGGACAAAGTGAGGTGCTGTAATACTATGGGATGGTTGTAGTAGCCAGATTAGAGCAGACGAGTGTTTCCCAGCCTGTCCCATACCATAACACCATGTTACAGTAGAAAATATTTTCAGGGCTCCCTCTCCCGTTGATTTAGGGATCTTTCCCTTTTGTTCATAAAGGATGTGGAGATGGTTGAGATTCCCTATAATCTCCATGAGGCATCCAGATTAATAACCCATCAAGCTCTCCTAGATCTGCTGCTTCCTAGGACTCTTTAGCTACTTGCTAATTTCCCAGTTATCTGATTTGTGCAGTGAATAACCCTAGAGAGTACTGGAACCCCAAGGAGTTCCCTCAACGGTCTCCCACCTCTCCTTCCCCTCATCCGAGGGGCTTGCTCCATGAAATGGCAGCTCGCTAGGCCCCAGTGCACATAAAACTGGAGGAAGGGGGTTGTGCCAGCGAAGAACCCTGTCCAGTGCAGTTCCTAGTAAACCCCTGTTGGCATTGCTAGGCTGGTGGACAGCACCTGTTGCCCATTCGTTCCAGCTGAGAACAGCCTCTGCTCCCTTCCAGATCAGAGAGCCTACATATGTCCCTTCAGCACTGACGCAGATCTTTAATAGGTGCAGTAAAAGCACGGGTTGTTTGAGAGAGAGAGAAACCGATTTAAAACCTGAAAATGTCGTTCCATTGATGCCTCTGCAGACACAGCAACAGGAAGTTAAACTGCCAGGCAGATATGATAAATGAAGTTACAAGGCGTGGAGGATGGTAATAGCTTCCTTGTTTTAGTCACTGTGTCCTGTTTACTGTTTCTCCATTGTGGAACTTATACCCTCTGGTGGCTGCTCAGAAATCTACGGTATTTTTTCACATACAACACACACGGCCGTAGAAACACATAGGTTTTCAGGAGAAGTGCCCTGCTCCCCAACCTCTTTCCACCCAAGGCTCTTCTCTGACCCCTTTGGTTTCTTTTGATCCACAAGCACCAACAGAGCAATGATGTCGGGGATACCCCTATCAAAGGACACTTCGCGGGTTCTCCTAATGCAGGGGCGGGCTATTATTTCGGCTTACTGAGTTTTGGCAAGCCATTGAGGCCCGCATGACAGGTAGCCAGGGGCAGATAAATATTAATTTTCTACGTTTTTTAGGGGGCCCGCAGGCCAGATAGAATGGCCTGGCAGGCTGCATCCAACCTGCGGGCCGCATTGTTCCCATCCCTGTTCTAATGGGTCTCTACGGCATGGAAAAGTTCACTGCCCGCATTAATGCTGCCTCAGGTTGCATGAATTTTGATAGGATTATGGTGGTGCTGGTGGCATAATAGATGTTTTTTATATTGTGTGTGGAGAGAACAAAGCAGGAAGGGGATGTTCTGTCTCCCCTATCTCCTTGCCACTATAAATCTAATCTCACAGTGGGACTTCAACAAACCCCAAGAAAAAGTGGCACAAAGGCACAATAACAGGAATAACAGAGTGGCACAAAGGCAAAATAAACTCCATCCATAAAGGGCTTTGTGCCCTTTCCCTGTTGATATGGAAGGGTTAGCCTAACTCATGAGGATGGACATATGACTAGAGCTGAAAACACGGCTGCAAATGACTAAAGTCCTAGAAGACACACAAAGCAAAAATGAGAATCAACTTGAACTGAGACACTCCCTCCCACAGAGTGAGACTTGGCAGGTCTACACTTAGTCTGTCTCTGAAATTCCATTTCTTATAGCTGATGGAGAGTGATTTCTCCTAGCTGATGAATGGAGAAGGCTGGGCCTGAGACTTAAATCCATATCTATGATGTGATTTTTTTTTTTTTTTAAAGTCTCAGGATGCAGGAGGTAAAAATCAGGAGAGGCCTTCAGAGATTTTGGAGGACGATTACACAAGATCAAGGAACTGAAATCTACAGGGCAGCGAGGGCCACTGCCTCAATTTTCATTGTTCAGTGGTAGACACCTTGGACGGGGTAAAATCCTGTCCCTATTTGAACCGATAAAAAAAAATTCCTTGTCTTCCAGAAGGCTTGAATTTTATCCCTTGAGCATGATTTGCAGATTTGCCAGCTCCCATAGAAGCCAGCGTCTGTGAACATCTGAACATCATTCAGCCATCTCCAACATAGGCTGGGTTCTATACAGTAATGTGCACTTTGTAAATGCTATCAGTATTTGCTCTTGTTTGGCACTTTCACTTCTATTTTTCCCCTGTGAGAGACTTAGACTAATGGGTGCTGGCTAAAGGGGATATGAAAAAGCATCTGGGATAGAAATTGCAATTGCGGGGTGTGGGTCACAGGCAGCTGGTGTCAGCCAACAGAGCAGCTGTCCTTAAATAAAAGCGCTTTCCAAAGGGCAGTGTAAATGGAGAGTCCGGGCAAAGGGGAAAGAAGGTGATCAGAAAGAGGAAACCTATGGGAGACAGACAAACTGTGGGAGCACCAAGTGCGGTGATGTATTTTCACATTCTCGTTGTAGAACGGATGCTATTTTCTCAGTCATTAAATCTTCAGATTAGTTCACTGTGTAATTCTGGGAAATGCAAAATGACTGTTTACAGGGCTGGGTGGAGCTCTCCTTAAAAGCATGAGAACAGTTCTAACAGTGAATGATGCAGACCTTTAAACAGGTTTCCAATTAGCTTCCTTATTCACATTTATGTGACAGTTTGAAGATCTGATCTTTTATTTCCTGGCAGAGGGGATCATCTGGAAGAGGGGATCTCTTGCCGGTGTAAAACCAGTACCGTGAGAGATCAGGGAGAAGTCCTGAATCCAAGGAAAAAGTGTTTCTCCAGAGAAGACTATCCAAACCAGCCAAGCCAGTCAAGTGCAAACTAGGCAGAAAGAGCTCTGTATGGATATAATTGAGCTGCATTAAAATTGCATGAATGCTAATAGTATTGCACAAGTATTTCGCAAGCATGCTTCTATCTATCCAACTCTGTGTCTTTGCTTCTCCTTTTAAATCTATTATTTAGAAAATGGGGCTAATAAGTTTGGTATACTAATGCATTAATTACCATAGCAGCCAATACCTCCCCCTCCTAAAAGGCATGTGTGGGAGGCATAAAGCTAGATCTGAATCTTGGGTGGCTTCCACATTGGTAACCAAGTGCAATGGCTAAATGTTGCATCTATAACCACATGGACAATTCAAATGAATTTGTTTGTATGTGACCTTGATTTTTGTCTAGTCTAATGTGTCTAACACTTTTCTACCACACTCACCAGCTGAATATTTGAGCGCTGAGATATAATTACAGTTTCTCAGCCCTGAAATTTCCATATCTGAAAAGGTAACAGGCACTTGCCATGAACAGTATTTTGCAATGTACTATTCATGCATACAAAAGTGGCATGTGTATCTGTTATGCACAGTGTTTTGCAATGCACTATTTCACTAGAAGCTTTAGGAGTGAGCCTGAAGCAGGGCTCTTTCTGTCCAAAAGCGTGTCTACTTTTTCACTCAGTTATACAGTTGGTCTAATCAAAGATATCACAAAAATCCACTTGCCTCTGGGACATTTCCTGAACTATCACAGCTACAACACTCCAACCCTACTACAGATGAAACCAAGATCTTCAATAGGGGAAGATGTCTAGTGGCTAGGAGCTGGCATGTGACAACTGGGGTAGCAGGCTGAGTTGTCTGTACAAGTGAAAACAGGATGAGAGAGAGATTGTTTATGAAGTTCTCTCTCTCTATACAGCACAGTCGGGGGTGAGACAGAACTTAAAACTCTCAAAAATGCTGCCAGGCAGAAGGAATGCAATGTTTCACCAAATCAGATGAGTGGCTCCCCATAGCTTAATCATTGTCATCTGAAACTATGGCTGTCCAACTGGCAGCCTGCAGGCTGGATGCAGCCAGCCCTTGAGCAGTTAATATATGGTCCATGGGCTGCCACCCATCCATCACTCCCCACATTGTTCCTGCTGCTGCAGTCCCTATGGGGGAGAAGGAGGTGGGGGGGAGGGCAGAGGGATGGGATGAGGAGCGGGGTGAGTACCTCATGCTGCTTATGTGGCAGTGACAGGGTAATGTAGCTCACATGGTGGCAGGCTGTGCTGGCTGTTCAGCAGAGGTCCCAGGCAGCCACCGTGGCACGTAGCCCCTGGCCACTCAGAAGTTGGGCAGCCCTGTCTTAAAGCATCATAGTTTTTACTATCTGGAAGTGCAGTCTACTGGGCGGAGCAGAGCACTGGGCTTCAGCGGTCCTGGATCATATCCTTGGGTAGCATGTTTCCCATTGGTTAGACACAAGGAATAGGAAATTAAGATTGCTTGATTCTTCTCTTAGAATTTGCTCTCATACTTGTCACATTTCCTCTCTGAGCCTCAGTTTCTGCATCTGCGAAATGGGACTGATGATGTAAGACCATCTAAAATGAATGACTCTATACCAGTAGATGCTAAGCTCATCTTTGATGTGCTCTAGAAAAAAGAGATATTTTTTAAATAATGGCCCAAAGACAACTACAAGGAAAACATAAATGGCCATAACAAAAACAATCATGCCTCCATTGTGGATGTTCACAATGTCCCTTTAAAACAAATGGGAATATCAAGGTGAATCAAGAATGCATCTTAATTTTGTCTCTGGTTCAGTTTGTGGTTCCATTGGATTTGGGTTTGTGAGGCTCTAAATGTATATAGAGGAGCTTGAGCAAAAAGGCTGGAATCAGCACATCTGCACTTAATAAACTTTGCCATGTTCAAATGTTCTGGACATGCAGTTACCCAATATTGATCACCAAAATTCACCATATTTTCTTACATACAGCATACCCCACAATATAATACAAACCTTTTTTTTTTTTAAAGGAAGAATGAAGAAAAAAAGATCTTTTCTGGCAGTAAGTAACTGAGTAACAGCAGCACTCATTGTCCTGCTTCCTGTGACTCACATTCAGATTTTACTCCTCCTTTTGCCCATAACATGCAGAAACTGTTTTCATCATATTTCTTGCATATAATATGCACTGCGGTTTCCAGCAGCTGGGTCTTTTTAGGGGAAAAGTGTGTGTTTTATGTGCGAAATTATGGCACTACTGGATGTCTTAGGGCCTGATTCGGAGTCTGGTGAAGTTAGTGGAAGTCTTTCCACTGATTTCAGTAGAACTTTGGATCAAGCACCAGGACAGAAATGCTGTTTTACAGGCCAGGATAAATGCAGACGTGACATGTAGCTACAAGCTATAAATCCACCTTCCACCTGTATGGGTGGAAACAGAAGAAAAGAGATCAGAAGGTAGCAAGACAAGCACATGTAAATAATAGATACTCTGTTTCAGAGTGTATTAGATCAAGTAAAGTATTGTGAAAGCTAAAGTTACACGCACAAAGGCATGGTCAAGAGTTTCATCATGTCAGTCTAGTCCATCTGTCTATTCCACGTGACTCCCACCACGTGGCAGCAAAATTCACCCATGAGAAGACGGCCAAAACAAGCTTATGCATCATTTCAGTGTCAGACTAGCTTGATCATAATGGCCTCCTTCTGGTCTTAAATCTTTTTATAACCATTTTAAAAAGATTGCCTACATGTGCTTCAAAGGGTGCATATGCCTTTTGCTATAGTGAGCTTCATGCTGTGTGAAGCAACGCCTCTATTCCTATAGCACCATCTGTCCAAAGATCTTCAGGTTTGACATGCTCTGTAGTTCCCTGAGAAAGTAAATGTCATCATCCCTGCCCTACAGATGGGCAAACTATGACATGATAATAAGGGGCTTCCCAAAGTCACACAGGAAAGTGGCAGCAGAGCTAGGATTGAACCCTGGGGAACCGATACTCCAACTGGGGTTTTAAATGCTTCCTCCCAGAACTTCCTATGTAGGAGGCAGCATAATGAAGGAGAATTTTCTTAGCCAAGTTAGAGCGTAAGGAGGCTGTTCAGTGACTGATGCACAGCTGCTTGCTGATTTCTCAGACCCAGGTGACTGATTGGCTAAGATTCGCTGCTTTGGTGGCACACTTCTTTCAGTAGCCACGCAGTGGGGAAATCTTTGTATGCTGATTTACTAGCAATAGTCCCCAGGCAATCAGAGTATGGGTCTTTGGAAAAGCACCATGTAGGTATTTTTCAACATCTGATCATCTGGACGGTACTGTTCAGTTCAAAACAAACATATAAGCAAGTGAGCCACATAAACAGGCCAGCAGTATGTACTAGTGTCCACTCTCAGCAAATATGAGTACAGATTGCAGTAACTTTCTTTGCCCTATGACTTAGCCACTTCCTTTCTCGTAGTTGGAAACAAAGGAGCATAGAAAATGAGGGTTGGAAGGGACCTCAGGTAGTCACGTAATCCAACCCCCTGTTCAGAGCAGGACCACCCCCAACTAGATCATCCCAGCCAAGGCTTTGTCTACCTAGGTCTTAAAAACCTCCGAGGATGGAAATACCACAACTGATCTGGGTAACTTTACTACCCTCCTCGTGAGAAAGTTTTTTTTTCCTCATATCCAACTTAAACGTCCCTTACTGCAACTTGAGACCATTGCTCCTTGTTCTGTCATCTGCCACCACTGAGAAGAGCCAGTCTAGCTCCATCCTTTTTGTAACCACCCTTCAGGCAATTGAAGGCTATGATTAAACCCCCTCTCATTCTTCTCTCTTCCAGACTAAACAAACCGAGCTTTTTTAGCCTCTCCTCAGGAGTCATGTTCCTCAGCTCCCTAATCACTTTTATTGCCTACCGCTGGACTCTCTCCAGTTTGTCCACATCCTTTCTGTAGTGGGGACCCTAAAACTGGACACAGCTCTACAATGTGGCCTCACCTGTGCCAAATAGAGGGGAAGACTCAGTTCCCTAGATCTAGTGGCAATACTCCTACTAATGCAGCCCTGTATACTGTTAGCCTTCTTCACAACAAGGGTACACTGTTGGCTCATATTCATCTTAATTGTCTACTGTAACCGCCAGGTCCCTAGTTAGATTATAAGCTCTTAGGGGCAAGAACCACAGTTTATTGTCTTTGTGAAGCAGCCATCTTTTTATGAGCCATAAAATAGGGTAATAAGTGCAAAGAGGTTATGCAAATGTTGTATATTTTAATTGTAAACTGCCATTAGAACGACGCAATCAGAGCCCAGAGGTGACAAGATGATAGTCCGACAGAAGGCAAGGTAGATTTCTACCTTATGAACGATTTAAATTAGAAGTGTATGGATGAGTTTTCATGAGCCTGAGCTCAGTTTATTATATACATCTGATGAAGCCCACTTATGCTCATGAAAGGTCATACTATACACGTCTGATTTATTTGGTCTATAAGGTGAAGATTTGCACTGCCTTCTTCCTAACTTCAGACTAACACAGATAATTACCACTCCGCTCAAAGATGAAAAGCATACATCAGTACTTGTAAATAGTACAATAGAAACCGTCAGGCAGTATCCCAGTAGGTGCATCTCCATGTGCAATTAATGCAACTAAATAAATTCTGGCGCAGTTTGCACCGGAGTCAAGTGCTCCTGGGCACAGCATCTACACGTGTGCCTGGCACAGCAGTACTTTGAGCCAGGGTGGAGCAGCCCCAGGCTGGCAAGGGGTCAGGGGGTCAGCCCCAGGCTCCAGGCGGTAGCATCAGGAAACAGAGGGGCTGGCTGGGGCACAAGGGTGCTACACTGCATGGCTAGGCAGTAAGCAGCCCCCTCACTTTAGCACTCTTGTGCTCCAACCAGCCCCTGTCACCATCTACACATGTTACAGTGCACATAATTACTCTGCCGTAAGACAGTACTGTCCCTGATGGACAAGTAGATGATGACACTTTACTGCAGAGCTAGTTTATTCTGCAGTAAAGCACACGCATAGATGCACCCACTGATTCATTAATGGCTGTATTCTAGATAAAAATGTTATGAGATCAACAGTGTCTAAGTTTATTTGGACCTGAATTCCATTTCCTTGTTACAAAGGGAAGCCGTCAAGCCATGCATTCATACATTTTTAGGCCAAGAGAGACCATTATGATTGAGTCCTGACTTATTGCTTAACACAGCTTATAGAATTTCACCGAGTGGTCCCTGTATCGAGATCATCACTTCTCCCTGAGCTAAAATAGATCTATTAAATTAGAAAGGTACCCAGTCTTGATCTAAAGATTTCAAATGGTGGGGAATCTACCACATACCTAGGTGAGCTGTTCTAGGTACTAATGACCTTCACTGTTAAAAATGGTGTCTCATTTCCAGCCTAAATTTGTTGAGCTTCAGCTTCTAGCTCTTAAATCTTGTTATGTCTTTGCCTGCTAAATTAACAAGCCATCTACTTTCAGTGATGTAGCTATTTAGAAACAGTGATCAAGTCATCTGTCAACCTTCTCATTAAGGAATGCTGTATGGCATCAATTAAACTCCCAGGGTGAAGACTAAGGAAGCATGTAAAAGCATATTGTGAGGAAACAATTTGGGGGTTTAATCCCAGTTTGGCCATTTGCTCTGCGTGATCTTGGACAAGTCACACTGGCCAATATTTTTGGTAGGATTATGGATTTGGGGGGCCAGATTTGAGACACCTTTGACCTGGTTTTCAGAGCTGCTAAGCGACCCCCCCAGCTGAGAGCTAGTGAGGCAGCCTGTTTCTTGTGGGCATTCATACATATGATTGATTCATGGCTCAAGCAGCAACCAGAGTTCCTGGACTTGTATTCAGTATGCTTAGCAGACGCTGCTACCCAGCACTGAGAAACTGCAGCGCTCTGTCTGGCTCAGTCCGTTCCATTTCAGTGTAGCAGTCACACAACTGAACAGCAATACCTAATCATTCATCTTCCCTAAGGAATGTTAAGCAGCGCAGGAATGGGTGTTTCGGTGCCTGTGCCTTTCTGGATACATTTCACATTGACTCATTAATAGATATAGTCTCCAGACACCGACTAAACACAGGCAGAGCGCACCACGTGGATTGCTAATCATGCTGCAAAGCAAAGGTGATCATTGCTGGAGGGATCTTTAGCTACAGGCAACCTGGTGGTTCCTCTCTCAGTGTCCTAACTACTGGACTCCCCATCTCCCAGGCGCCCAGCTTTTTCACAGATGGCATGCTTTATAAGAGAAAAGGAAATGGCTTAGTGGGTTAAAGACCGCATTGGGAATAATCCACGTTTCTAGGAAATTCAGATTCAAATCCTAGCAACAGAACCTCATTCCTCCAAACACAGCCACACTGAATTTATCACATGGCTCTTTCAAATGAGGACTTATCTGATGTGCAGGGATGACTGTAACCCATCACACTTGACTGAAAGAATAGATTTGCCCATCTTTGACTAAAATTTCCTCTGTCCCCACAGAAATGCTGTGTCAGTTATCTGCTCTCCTCTGCACCAGAAGTGGCTGCATTTTGGTGGTGTGTGTACATTATAAAATGCTTTCACGAGAAGCAAGAACTCCCCATCACTTCATGGCATGATCAGGTTTAAGCCATGAAAAAGAAACAAGTCCCAATCTTTATAAGTAGCATTCTCACCCCCTTCTACTGCGTGCAATACCCGTTCCCACTAGGATATGAATCTGTTCCTAATAATGATGTAGTTGAACTGCTGCTGAATATGCAGTTTAACTGCCCAGTGTAAACAGGGCTGCTAGTTCAGCTGCCCCCTTTGAGGAAGTCTGTGGTCAATCAGAGGTTAATTTCCTAGCGCAGACAAAGTTGCTGCATCTAAGATCTGAAAGTACATCTATAGCAGTGGTATCACTATCCGGACTTTGGTTACTTTTTCTGTAGAATCTGGTAGCTCTGATTATCTATCAAGAAACTTCATAGTCTGGAAGTCTGGGTGGTTCAGCCAACTAGTAATGGGGTATAGAGACTTTCACTTTTAAGTTCCTGGCTTGAATCCAGCTTATCTTGTTATTTCAGAGTCTTGATACAAGGACTGGGTACATCTGCACATTCATTAATGCACCACAATTACTGTGCATTAAGTTTAGTACTTGATTTACCAAGTACTACATCAATTTGCAGTAACCTGTGCTACTGCACCATAGCACCAGCACACAGGTTTTTTGTGACACTTACTGTGCAGTAGCCCAATACTACCGTGTATTAGCATGGTTTTTGCCCAGCATGCTACTGTACAGTGCTATTAGGCTACTGCACAATTAGCATCTCGTGTAGATGTGCCCACTGGGGGCTGGGAACTTCTGGATTGTGTTGCAGGCCTTTTTCTTGGCTCTCCATCTTCAAGGTCCTGCTCCGTTATTTATGATAAAATCAATTTATGCTATTTGTGAAAAGTCCCTAAGAACAACACAGCAAGGGATTCTTGGGGTGTGCCTTTCTATGGCCCTATAAAGCCCTTGAATGGAGATGAGGACCATTGCTCAAGGCTAGATGGATGAAGAGATGGAATCAAACCCTTCACCAATTTGCTGGGTAAGCATAAGCAGGTAATGTGAGAAGAAAAGAAGTCCTCTCCAGGGTGTAGCCTGAACATGATATATCACATATGCTAGTGAATCCACTGTCCCTGTTGTGCCTTGGAAAATGATTGTCCCATATTGCAAGCTACAAACTTGATCCAACCCCTAACCAAGGCAAACAGATAGGTTTTATGTTTTTAACCACTGCCAGCCTTTCACCTTCACCTAATTATGTCCCAGATAGCATAACTTTGGAAGCTGTATTAGTCTCTCCAGTGTTTTCTCTCCTGAACTTCTAGTCTTTGGTTTTGAGGGCTCTGCCAGAGACATAGCAGCTGAAGTTTGTAGCAAGCTACTCTGCATCAGAGTTTATACAATAAAATAGCTTTCCCACACTGAGAACACAGAGTGTTATTATAGGTTTTATGGTCTGGAGGGCACGAAACCTGAAACTTGCTTGTGATGCTCCTTCTCTTCAATATTCATATAAGCCCCAAGACTTTAGACCTATAGCATGGTGCCTTATGTGTTATAACAGCAGTCCCCCACACTGTCCCAGTCCTTGCTCAGCATTTTCCCCTATTTATAGGGGCCTTGCACCATAACAATCAGCTCTGTAAGTTAAAATAACCTATTTAAATATTTTATAAAATTAAAGTGCTTCCAAGTGACACGATAGCAACAGCCTCTACTCAGAACCAAAACCTCAGCTCTAGGTTGCAAAGCAGTAACAAGGAAAGCAGTTTCCTAGCTAGGAAATTCTGTGGCGGATTTCCTGGACAATGTAAATGTGATGCTGATGCTCAGGGTGTGCCTGGGTGCATCAGAAGTGGGGATGTTGGTTATAGCCATGTTGATCTAAGGACATAGGTAGACAAGGTTCTTTGGATAAATGTGATATCTTTTATTAGACCAACTAAACAGTTGGGGGGAAAATATTCCAACTATTTGGTTGGAAGCATGTGACTTCACTTTCCCCTGAGTGTCTTCTGTAGGATTTCACTGTAAATTAGAGCAGCATATGCCGTGTCCCAAGAAGGCCCCTGTTGGAAGGCAAATGACTCAGTCAGTAACTCAACAAAAAAACCTTTATTAAATACTAAGACAGATAGCAGCTTCCCAGTTACTTTAAACAAACACTCTAAAATACTGTAACAAAATGCCAACTATATGGAGGAAAGCGATATTACAGTACTTATTAATGACCATACCCACACAATAATTATAATTTCAAGCATTTAATCAGAACACTTACAGTTGGGCTAGCAAAGGAGATTCTAGCTGTCTTACGCTGCCTGAATCTTGCAGATCAGCTTATCCTAGCAAAGAACTTCTTTCTCTTGCTCCATTTTATACCCCTAGATTTCTCACTGTATCCTAGCTAGAAATTTCACACATATTGGCCTTGCCTTTTCCACACACCAGTGAAAATTCCTTTGCCCATTTGTTCTAGATTTCTCAAAGTTAATGTCCCGTATGCCAGGCTGGCACCATTTTCCCATCCTTCCTTCTAGATGAACATACTTACGACTCGTCATACTTCATTCTGATGACATTAGCCTTTACACAGTTTCAGGTGATCCAGGTGATTGTCTCACTTTCCATTTCTCTCTCAGCTCATGAATTCCTACATTGTTATGCTTGTATCTGAAAAGACATCCCATCACCTATGACGTTACATTTCTCAGTTCCTACAGTCCTCATTTTACCCCAACACTTTGGAGGTGCATCAATAGTAAAGACACCGTTGCCCCACCGTAGGCTGCACCCCATGATGTGCAGTTCGCAATCTAGCTCAGAACTGATACCGGTATTTTCTCCTCCAGAAGGTTTCTATGGATCGTACTGGAGATGCTCTACTTTTGAAAACAGACTCAGTTCAAGCAGACATCTAGAGGGAGGCGGAAAGTCCCAGAGGGGAAGTAGCCTCATGGCAAAAAAGTAACTTATATTTAGCATGAAAAATTCCTTTAAATAATCAACTTCTCTTTTTTGCTTTCTCTGGCAAAAAGTTATAGCCTAACACAAAAAGGGGAGGCATGTTTTGCTGGAGCTTTGATTTTCACTTGTGTCGTCTGGTTTTCTTTACTGATGTCTTGCCTAGTCAACATCCTGGTGATTATGGTTATCTGTTGCCTTCTTCTGGACAGGATCAGAACTGCTCAACTATGGTGCTTATGATACTGAATATTGGCACAGCTAATGACATTTCTCCTTTATCTCATGGAACTTGCACTTTTGGAGCAGATGGATTTGAGTTCTAACGCTACTGAAGCCGTGAAGTGGCAATTGCACACAATAGCGTAACAAATGTTAAGTTCTGGATGGCCACCGTTTTATTAAAAGCTGTGAAGTCTTTCTCTGTTTTCAGCTTAGGTAGTATTATGTATTAGCCTTTGCATTAAAAATACAGTTATTGTCTAAGTTGCACCTACCTTTATTTCCAGAATCCAGCACATATATATACACCATAGGGAAAATAATTCCACTGCTGGGGATGGGAAATTGGTGCTAGATTACCTCAGGCACTTTTTCCATCTCTAATGTGTTTGACAGTGACTACTGCAGGCTATGGCACTTTGCATTTGCAAACAGACCCCTCTTGGACACATCAGGGGGCATACAGGATGTATTACACTGGGTTTGGAAGTGCTAAGTCTCTGCTGAAATGAATCCTTCTGGTTGGATTTATCCATGCCCCTTTGTCACAAATCTGAGATTCAACAAAATAACTCCCTTGTGAAGGCTCCGATGCGTTAGATAAACATCAAGGAGTGGATCTTCCTTTGAAAGTGTCTTCCTGCCTCCACATACAGCTGTCCTCTCACGTGATCGACGCTCACTTGGTAAGTAAAACAGCACAGACCAAAGGCGGTGTTAATTCCTGGTGCAGACATATAGAACTGTTTAGCAGGACGTGGGAGCAAATTGCTTTCTCATCATCATATCTAGCCCTAATTATCACATTTAAGCAAATATTATTGTATTAAAATCAGCATAATTACAATATTCAAAGTATATGTGTGCATGTACGTAGATATCTAAATCTATATGCATATGTATAGCTCTGCGCATATGTATAGATATGCACATATGTATGTACACTTGCATATTTATATACAAACACATAACACGCACATGATACACAAATATATATAAATGTCTGGTGCATTCACAGCTACTGGTTGTGTTGGCATAGTTATGACATTATCATCTCAAGCATTAAAAAACCATGAATGTGCCTATGGTTACACACACACACACAAACATACACACACAAACACCAAGTAGACAAGGTTCTTTGGGTAAATCTGATATATTTTATTAGACCAACTCAAATAGTTGGAAAAATTCTTCTTAGCAAGCTTTCAGGTTTAAATACCCTTTGTCAGGCTGAGGAAGCATCTGCAGTTGGTGTGTGCTCTTCCTGGATAGAATGAATAGGACAGGAAAAGTGCATTTAAAACCAAAAGCTTGCTAAGAATTTTTCCAACTATTTGAGCTGGTCTAATAAAAGATATGAGATTTACCCAAAGAACCTTGTCTGCTCATGTCCTTAGACTAACACAGCTACAACCTACACCCCTATAAACACCAAGGACACTTTCACTGCAGCTGGCAAGAGGAAGCACAAATCACAGCTCTGCACCAGCCTGTTTTTCCTGAACCCCTGGGAGAGATTTAGCCAGCCAGCTAATACCCACCACTGCTGCTTTCCTGATGAATAGGGAGCAAAGGCAGCAGTTTAAATTCCAGGCAGAGGCTTCAGTGAAGCTTGGCTTGTATAAACTATTTCTCTCTATCCCTCAAGTCCCACTTCTCAACCATCTCCACCCATGTCTTTGGGTTGCAATGGAAGAAATGAAGTTGAGACAACTTTCTGCTATGGCAATACCTTTCTTTGATGGACTTTCTATCTCAAGGACATGGCCTCCAAATTTATGTTACCTAAATACAGCAGACCCCTGAATCTGGCTCCCAAAATAGAACCACCAGTGCTAGCTACAAAAATAATTGGGAGCTAAAGGGGAAGTCAAGACCTCTGTCCAGACTTTTTGAGGAAGAATTCTTTAAAATAAGAAAAGGATTAAGTATATTACTTTTATGTTTAGAATTACAACAATGCTTATTGTCTCAGACCTAGAAGAGGCAGAAATACTAACACAGTTGACAACTAGACTGGTGCAGGAGGGTGCTGGCATAATAGTTTCATAGTTTCTAGGGTCGGAAGGGA
>NW_017728934.1:2433058-2495486 GCF_001723895.1 Crocodylus porosus
GTGTGGTTGGCCTTCCTGACCGCGTCCCCACACTGCCGGCCCATGTTCATCTTGGAGTCAATGATGACCCCCAGATCCCTTTCCGCCTCCATGCTGATAAGTGGGGAGTTCCCCAACCTGTAGGTATGGTGCTGGTTGTTCCTCCCGAATACAGAAAGCAACATTTTGATGGCATGAAGTCCAGGGGCTTGTACATGGATTCAGGAAATTCTCAAGTGGGTTTATGTTTTCTTTCAGTCTTATTAGGGATGACTAAGATCTGACCCATGGGCTGGATCTGGCCTGTAAAGCCATGTCAGCCAAACCACAGGGCTCCCCACAGATCTGGAAATTTGTCCGTGCGGTGATAGGTGACACAGCATTAACTGCTGTGGCTCCTGGAGCTGCTGTAATTAACACTGCCACCACTTGTTCTGCCACCAAATTTCTGGCCTCATGGGGAGCCTCACAGGCCCTGTCTGAAGTGTAGAGCTGTCTCATCTGGCCCATGGGACCAGAAATTTGGCAGTGCTAGGAACAGAGGCTGCCTCGGCTCTGGAAGCTGCAGTAATTAACACTGCTGCCAAATTCTGGTGCTGCAGGCCAAAAGACCTGGCTCTGTGTTCCAGATCCAGCTTGTGGACTGGTCCCGCACCCATGGGGCCAAATGAGTTGGATACCACTGGTGTAAATCATTAAGCTTTAATGAAAATACGTTGTTTGCCCTCTGTTTGCAAATCAGGCATGTGGAGATTTACAACGGGCTGAAGGTCTCATCTACAAGTATCTGGAACAGTGTAGGCCATTCAGAGCTTGTGATATGTACTTTGTGATTTACGCAGCATCACAGAGGTCCTCCCTCCTGTTTCAGTGATAGGTGTAAACCTCATGCCCACACATCAACCTTGGCTTTGATTCTTAAAACTGCCCAAGAACTGATGGAGCATGAATACAACTTGAGCTCTGTGGAGGGGAAATGGTGTGGAAAAGCAGCAGCAGGAGGGGAGTGAAGTTGGAGCCGTATGGATTTTATTAGATTTGGATGCCATCTGTCACCCCGCAAAAAAGCTTGGGGTGGCTTACAACAAAACGGAGCCGCCCACATACTTGGATGTTTTCATGTAGCCACTGGAAGAGATAGCTACATGCCCTTATGGCCATGTTGGCGGGGTGCTGCAAATGCAGCAATGGTGCAATCACAGCCGCAGTCACCCCATCGACCTTCTCAAGCTGTCAGAGCGTGATCATCAGCCCAGCCAGACTCACTGGATCAGTTTGAAAATGTGGCGATTCTTTAAGTTATCCGTTTTCATAGATTCATAGAGGTAGGGTTGGAAGGGACCTTGTAGATCTTCAAGTCCAACCCCCTGCCCTGGGCAGGACAGAAAACCGGGCTCAAATGACCCCAGCCAGGTAGACGTCTAGCCTCCTCCTAAAGACCCCCAGGGTAGGAGCCATCACAACTTCCCTTGGAAGTTGGTTCCACATCCTAGCCACCCTGACTGTGAAGTAGTGCCTCCTGATGTCTAGTCTAAACTTACTCTCTAACAATTTGTGGCCATTATTCCTTGTTACCCCCGGGCAGGGGGAGGGCGCTAGGGGGAACAAGGTCTCTCCCAAACCCTGCTGGTCCCCCCTAGTGAGTTTATGGACAGCCACCAGATCCCCCCTCAGCCTTCTCTTTTGAAGGCTGAACAGGTTCAGGTCCCATAGCCTCTCTTCATAGGGCCTGCCCTGCTGCCCCCGGATCATGCAGGTGGCCCTCCTCTGGACCCTCTCAATGCTGTCCACGTCCCTTCAGAAGTGTGGCACTCAGAACTGGATGCAGTACTCCAGCTGCGGCCTGACGCATAGAGGGGGAGGATCACCTCCCTGGCTCTACTTGAGATGCATCTGTGGATGCACGACAAGGTCTGGTTAGCCCTACCGACCGTGACCTCGCATTGTCGGCCCATGTTCATCTTGGAGTCAATAATGACTCCAAGATCTCTTTCTGCCTCCGTGCTCTTGAGAAAAGAGTTTCTCAGCTTATAGGTATGCTCCTGGTTCCTACTGCCCAAGTGCAGCACCCTGCACTTGTCAGTATTGAAACCCATCCTATTTTCGTTAGCCCATCCCTGTAACTTGTCCAGGTCCTGCTGTAATCTGTCCTTCCCTACTAGCATGCCCACCTCACCCCAAATCTTGGTATCATCAGCAAATTTAAACAGGCTGCTTTTCGCCCTGTTGTCCAAGTCACTAATAAAGAAATTGAACAATGTGGGCCCAAGGACCGAGCCCTGGGGGACTCTACTGCCCACTTCCCTCCAAGTCGAAAAAGACCTGTCCACCACTACCCTCTGAGCACGACCCTAGAGCCAATTTGTAATCCATCTGACTTGCAGGCATCAATGCCACAGTCACCTAGTTTTTTAATGAGGATGGGGTGGGAGACAGTGTCAAAGGCCTTGCTGAAGTCCAGAAAGACTATGTCCACCGCGACACCTGCATCCAAGGCTTTTGTGACCTGATCATAGAAGGCAATCAGGTTGGTCTGACAGGACCTGCCCCTAATGAAACCGTGCTGGTTACCCTTAAGCATCATCTTTGATGCTGGCTCATCACAGATGTGCTCCTTGATAATCATCTCAAAGAGTTTCCCCAGGATTGAAGTGAGACTAGCGGGCCCATAGTTGCCCGGGTCCTCCCTCTTTCCTTTTTTAAAGTTGGAGACCACGTTGGCTTTCTTCCAGTCATCTGGCACCTGGCCAGGGCACCATGAGTGCTCGTAAAGCTGGGCCAGGGGCCCTGCAATAACCCCTGGCAATTCCCTCAACACCCTGGGGTGGAGAGCATCCGGACCTGCTGATTTGAACACGTCCAGCCCCTGCGGAAGCTCTCTACCCTGGTCCTCCCCGACCTTAGGCCTGGCGGCACTTCTCCCAAGTCCATCTGGAATCTTGGTCGGGGAGTCCCGGTCCCTGCATAAGAAAATCATTGGCTCATTTGAAAATCATTAGCTCCATTTTTGGCTCGCTTGGCTCAAAAATCATTGGCTTGATTTTTGGCTCGTTTGGCCTTCGGGGGCTAAGCCAATTGCACGGCCTCGTGCCTTTCTGTAACTGTGGGAGGTGGTTTTCAGTAGAAACATGGATTTTCATGCACTCTCCATACCTGAACTGCTGGGACTGGTCCCCAATATGTGAGGCCTGCAATAATGTCACCCACCAGTGCTCCAGTCCCTGCGGGAGGTACTGCAGCCTTGCTGGACCCTCCACTTCGCGGGACTAAGCCTAGATCCTCCACTGCCCCCTCCCTGATGAGCACCGAGAACAACCGCCTACACCACCCTGGGCTGGCTCTGCCCCGCCCCTCACCACTGGCCCCGCCCGCTCCGCTGGGACCCGCCCCCTTGGTTCCTCACCTCCCTCCATCCGGGCTCTTGCCTTCCTACCTCGTAGGAGAGCGGGCTCACTGCATTCCCTACCCCCTGGCACGCCGGCAGCCAATCCCAGCTTGGCAAGTCCGCCCTCCAGCCAATGGTTAGGAGCCGCTCGGGGATCCCGCCTCGGAGGTCTATTGGCTAGTGCACGGTGCCGTGAAGCGAGCTGCCCCAATGGGGTGGCGGCGGGGGTGGGACCGCGCCTGCGCAGTGCGGAGCCGGCGCTGAGGGCAGCAGCGAGGTGCCGAGGCCTGGAGAGCGCTTGGGCCTGGGATCCGGCATCCCGCTGCCGCGTGCACAGGCCCCCGCCCGCTCTCCCCTGCTGCAGCCGCCATCATCATCATGTTTCTCACGCGCTCCGAGTACGACCGGTAAGTGCGGCCGGGCGGACCGAGCTCCCGCCTTCCGGAGCCGCGGCTGAGTCACGCCCGGGCCTACGTGGGGCTCCCTCCCCCAACTCTTCCCCCACTGTGAGGCCTGCTCCCCGCCCTGCTTGGGCTCCGTGTCCGTTTCTACGCGGGGCCGGGCCCGCGGTGGCAGCCCCATCCCAGCTGCCGGTCCGGGCCGGTGAATCACAGCGTGACTCTTCGTTTTGCGGCTTTTGCTTTCACTTTGCAGGCGGAAGGCGGGGGGCAGCCAGAGGGGAGTGGCATGGGTGGTCATTAATAGCATGATTAAAAAACATGGAAAACTCCCACGTGTCTGCACTCTCCGTGCTGGTGGCAGTGCATTGAAGGCCAGCGCAGGCTTTCCTGGCCACAAATCTTAATGCCTGACATGGCTGCGGTGCCCCATGCGAGACAGCCAGAATGCGGGCTGGTGTGTCAGTCCGGCTCAGTATCAATACAGGTATGCTCAGCACATATGATAATGTCATGGTCGGCAGATCTGGACGCGCACCTTGCTGGGGTTACTTGACCCCTGCGGTCATCCCTGCCCGGAGCTGGGGGCTGCACCCAGTGATCTCACAAGGTCCCTCCCAGCCCTGAACTTCTGTGGATCAAGGATTTTCAAAAGTGGGGGGCTGCATCATTACATACAACACCCATGTGTATGCATGTATGCATACATGTTTGTGTCCATGCATACATAATATCTATTTGACTCGTAAAACTAGAAGTTTTTTAATGGGCTGGGGGCCTGGGACTGTTTTCATAGATCTCATAGACCAGATCACCCCTGAGCCTGTGCTTTTCCAGGCTGAAGAGTCCCATAGCTCTCAGCCTCTCTCAGTTTTGTTCAGTTTAAAATAAAAACAAAAGAAGTTCTTGGCATGGGTGCTGCCTTGTTAGATTAAATATGTTTAAAAAAAAAAAAAGCCAGGAGCTAGGTAAAAAGAGTCAAAAAAAGATGTTGCATCAGGCAGTTCGTTTTTAAGTTGGGATGGAGCAGACACGAGTCAAAGGAGGGATTTGATCATCTGGTAGAAAGAAAATTGAGGAGTTGCTTATGGTCTGTAGTTTAAACAAATAATCTAAGCAACCTCAAAGGTATTTACGACTTGTTTTCCCTAACGTAAGGTAATGGTGCAACTTGCAGGCAGTATGCCGCTACAGTATTACGGACAAAATATCTTTCTGTGGTGCAGGGAGGCTTCAACTCCATTTCCATCTCTCTGCCAGCCTGAAGGGGGTAACTTCAAAATATAGCTAGTTACAGGCAATCCCCACTTAACGCTATGTTGCGTAGTGCTATTTCACTCTAATGCTTATTTTAAATTGATAGCTGGTTTCACGTAGCGTTCAGCGAGTTTTGTTAAAACGCTCGCAGTCACCATCTTGAGTCATTAAAAACACTTGCGTTCACCACCTTGGATCATCAGATAGTTTTGATTTCACTTAATGCTCATTTTGCTTAAGGCTCAGTTTTTCAGGAACCAATTAAGAGTGCTAAGTGGGGGTTCCTGTACTGCTTTTTTGTTGACTTCGTGGCCCATGAAATAGTTTTGTATCCTTCTGCTTTCTTTTCATTGGAAACAAGGTGACCATTCCTCTCTTGTGAGTATCTTTGAACTGGTAGGTAGTGTCTGATTCCATTTACCTATCCCCACATGGAAGCCTTGCTCGTGGGGCTACCTGAAGGGCTCTTCAAGAGCAATTTCTGATGCAAATATGCCTGCAAAGTGTTTATCTGGAGCAAGGCAATGCAGAGGCACAGTACTGAGCACTTCTGGCTCTGGCTTTTTGGCAGTAGCAACAAGGCTATATAACAGGAGTGGAGAAAAATACGGCCTGCGGGCTGGATCCAGCCCACCAAGACATTTTGTGTGGCCCATAACGGGTCCCTTGACTCCCTCTGCCCAGGCGTGTGGGGCAGTCTGGGTTGTGGTGCATGTGTCTGGTGTACAGTGGTCTATGGCCAGGTGTACAACGGGACTGGGGCGGCGCAGTGGACAGACTGTTTCCCAGCAGCCCTAGAGGTGGCTGCTTCTTGCTGTTGGCCCTGGCCTCACTGCCCGGGCACCCCAGCCCATGTATCCTATGCCCATTGCTGGGGCAGGACTCGCATGGGCAGGGCATGCGGATGGGTTGGGTCCGTGGGTGGGGAACCGCATCTGGGAACAGGATGGGCAGGCGGGGCCAGGGATCGGGATCAGGATCAGGATCACAAGGTAGTAATAGCATGAGCCCAGGGGCAGAGCTGTGATCTGCTGCAGGCACAGGCATGTGGGGAGCTGACCGAGCCTGCAATAGTTCACTAAATCTCCCCAAGTGGACCTCCTGCCAAAATAATTGCCCACTCCTTCTGTATAGCTTCCATCTCTAGAGGCTTGGCCAGGAGCATGTTTCTCTCTTTCATTTTCTCATTAACTTGGCACTGCTCCCAACCAGTTTCATTAGTTCTTGCTGCAGTGTGGTGTACTATTGCTTCTTTTGACAACCCTGCGCTCCCAAAAATACCAGTTCCTTTTGAGAATGGTAGTGTAGAAGTGATGTTATAGCCATGATGGTCCAGAAATTAAGCAAGAGGCTACGATTTCTTAGAGTGATATCTTTTATTGTCTAACTTTATCCCAACAGCATAGCTGAGCCAAGTTTTTGAATGTAAGACACTCTTCCTTGCTGACCTGAGAAGGAATGTTTTGCATTCAGAAGCTTGCCTAACTTTATTCATTTTGGAAAGGAAGGATGCACATGTAATATTGCCAAGGAGTCCAAGATTTTTGTGGGAAGTGGTAGTTCAGTGAAATGGAATGAATTTCTTGTATATGCCAATGATGCTTTAAGTTCTTGGTATCAATAGTAGTGTGTGTCAACAGGGGCACTGATTTCTTTCAGTTTATTGACTTCTGGGCCTGTGCTATACCGAATACATCATTTTATAATATGTAGTATATCTTAGCATCTCTCAAGGTAAAGAAGAATTCTTCCAGTCTTATCACAAGATACTACATGTTATTGAGGTATTTGCCCGAGCTTTCATTTCACTGTTTGTTTGTTTTTTAAATTGGTGGAAATTAGCTTAGTGACCTCAATATTGCCAACTGCCCCAAGATGATTTGATGTCCAGTATATCCAAGAATGGTACCAGATAGCTAGAGGGATCAAGCTGCTGTTTAGCCTTCAGTGATACAAAGATAGACTTGTTACTTCCATTCTTGCATGGCATAGATGAAGGGAATCAGAACTAACATAAAAGGAAGATGACGGTAGCATTTGTCAACCTGAAGAAGAAATTGGGCTAAATATTAGCAAGACCTTCCTAAGTCAGTGGTAACATGCATCGTTTCTGTAAATAAGTCAATGGAAGTTTATTTTTCCAGTGTCTGCTTATGAAGGGTCACTCCTAGATTAAAATTTGTAGTAGGTCCACAAGAGTTTCAGGGTATCTTTTTTTCCTTTGTCCTGTGTCTCTGAATCACATTTCTTCTGCGTTACCTGCTGGCATTACTTAACAAAGATGAGGAAACAAATAGGGTTGAACCAGAATTACACTTTCTTATGCCTATTTACAAGGTTTGGTTTGGGGCTTTTTGTTTGTGTATTGTGTGTGTTTTGCCTTTTTTTCATTTCTGACTTTTGGTTCATTGCAGGGGTGTGAACACCTTTTCACCAGAGGGGAGATTGTTCCAGGTGGAATATGCGATTGAGGCCATAAAGGTATTGTGAACTTCTGCTGCTCATGCATTACAGTCTGAATGGCTCAAGTTGTGACTTTTTTTGTCACTTGTCACAAGTGAAGGACTAATTTTGGTCAGGAAGGATGAGACACTTCTTAAAAATGGAGTCAGTCAGTATAGTGGGTGGTTTTTTTTATTTGGGGTCAGGACTGAACCAGAACCCTACCATTTTTGTATTCCCTTTTGCACAGGTACATTGCTTGCAGCTTTCTATTTTTGTTTATATATAACATTGATCTGGGTAACAGTAAAGAATCCCATGACTTAGAAGGGGAAAGTTCCCACCCCAAAAGGAACCACCCACACAGCAAAAACTTGGAGAAATTACTAAAGGCTTATGTGCTGCCGGATGTTATTAGAACAAAAGTCCTGATCACTTGAAATGAAAGTTCTCATGGAACTCAACTTAGCATTAGCTCCAGCATGGTATTCTCTACCTCTGTATAAATGCCTTTCTCTAAGTTTGGTTAAAATGATTCACTTTGCCCTTAATGTTCTTGGTCTGATGGAGCATCATTTTCTGGGATATCTCATTCCACCTTGAGTTCCTGAAAATCCATTAATGCATCTCTTTTTGTAACCTGCTGTGATCTTTGTCTTAAGACTAAGTCACAAAACGCAACAAGTAGGAGAAGGATCCATCCACTTAATGTGTTAACAGTTTTTCACAGACTTGAGCAAGTCTTGTTATGCACTTACTGGAGCAGGATCTGGCCCCTAGTCTCTACATATTATCATCTCCTTAAAGATTATTAAATTGTAGCTACACTCTGGTGTTATTAAAGTGACCTTCATTTTCTTGGCTACTTGCCACTGCTGTCTGGGATTAGCGAAGTTTTAGTGTCCCTGTTGATAACTGGGGATGACTGTTTTCTCTGTCTAGCATTTATCTGGTTGTGCATGCATGGAATGAGTTTAAATTGAGAGCTGTGTTGGATTTCAGTTTACTTCTTAAAGTGGCACTGTGTCTTCCCAGATATGATCCAGAGGGTTCTAGTGGAAGTGTGATTAGGAAAAGAACCTTTTTTACATAATATGGACACATGTACAGTTGTTTAAAAAGGTGGGGGGATGCTGATTTGAAGGGCACAGCAGCTGTTAGGTTCTACCAGTTACCTGTGGACAAGCCCCTAGTGATACAAGTGAAGCAAAGCTGATCCAGCTTAACCCTGGGTGTAGAAGTGGCAGTGTTGTATTGCTCCAGGCTTATTCACAGGTACCTGTTAGAACAAGCAAGAGTCCCCCTTCACCCTTTGAAGCGGCTCCCAAGGTATGTGTGTCCATACCTATAGAAGCCAGAGCTATGGGAAGCAAAGCATTTGAACCAGTAGGGAGCAGGTAGGATGCAGCCATTCAAGTTAATTAAGCTTTTTGGAAGCAAGAGACCTTAAGTACATCTTGCCTATTAATATGATGCTGCATTCATACTGTTTGTAAAGTAGCAGTGTTGCACTTAAGTGGGTTTTAAACGTAGTGCTCTGAGAAGTGACATAACATTCAGTTAATGTCTAACAGAAAGGCTTGTGTTAATAACTTCCAACAATCTACAAAACTAAATAACAGAAAAAGACTCTTTCCCAATATAAAACACACTGTTAGTCCTTAGTATTATCTTAGCTGCACAGAGATCTTTACCTAATGCAGGCAGGAAGCAATTCTTGTACAGCCTCAAAGCCTGGATCCTTCACTGATCAGCTGGGTGGCAGGATGGCTTGGTCTGGATTGCACACATCTTGCTGGCAAATTTGCTTAGAATTTCTACTGTTTAATTGTATGGCTTCAAAGCATTTTTTTTGACGGTTGGCTGGAGTCCAAACAAACAGGGAGGAAAAGGTTGATCATCGTATCTTAACTGTTAATTGCGTGGCTCCTATTCTGGATCATCTAGGTGTGAAGACTTGTGCATTTCTGCAGCCCCTGCAATTATAGGTCAATCTACAGGTGATGGGTCTGAGTGGTCCAACAGGATCCTGAGAGATGTCACCAAACCTGTCTTTGGATATTTGTTTGTTAATGGAGCAAATTTGCAATAGCTTGCACTGGTATTGTCTGTTTACCAAACTCCAGACATACATTACACCTTAGATATGGTGCCTGTTAATGTGATCAGGGTGCATTTGTCCGGTACAGGGCATCCCTTCCTGTACCTTCTACAAGTTTCTCTTGAAATGCATATTTAGTCTTTTGTTGTCTTTAGCTGCTAGGTCAATTGAAATGCATATGTAGTTTCCTTGCCTTCACTGGCTACGCTGGCCCAGCCCTTTCTTGCTTTCTTAGCTACACAGGCATGCCATGAGTGGTTTAGGTCTCTGCCAACAACTATAACCACTTTTATTATTTTATGGCATGGGACTGGTATTGGGTACTGCAAGCACTCCACTGTCTCGACACCTAATGGGTTCCAAGCCATTAGCAGAATTTGATTTTCTTGTGGCAGTCTTACCACAGTCCAGTCTTGCCACAGCCATTGTCTTGTATACTGTCCAAGTTTTCACAGTTTTCATATGCAACGGAGGATTGTAGAAATCTAATCTGTTAGGCTGGAGACAGATGTAACATTTAAAATGCTTTTGAAATGCTTAATAAAGTGAGTGTACAGACACGCGAGCTTCATAAAATGCTCCAGAAGTGGCGAAGTGTACTTGGAGGGGGGGGAACAGGTGCAGTTTTATATCTTTTCATATTAACTGTTTACAGTAGATTGGTCTTCCAGGCACTCCATAGTGCAGCACCATCCCCCCGCCCCCAATCTCATTCTGGACAGTACTGGCAATCTTTAGGATCAGCAGCAGCTGAGGGACATGGAGCGCTCATTGACTGTTTGCTGTATTCCTTCCCCTCCTACCTCTTCACCCCTGCCCCCTCCTATTAGGGTGGGGGACAGTACAGCCACAGGACGAAGCAAGCCTACTGTTATACTCCCTAGCTGGAGAGCACCACTGCTGCATGCTGATTTGGCAATTTTGAAGTGCTCTGGGAAAAGGGAGGGGCTACAGGGGGATGTGCATCTGTCTGCACCTGAAATGCTCTGTTTTTGAAACCATTCAAATCCTGTTAAGCTTTGAAACATTTCAAATGTTACATTGGTCTTTAACCTTGGATAAACTCACTTGTCTCTGTTCCCATCAGTTCCATCACTAAGCTTACAAATGCACTGAATTTTTGCAGGTTAGAAGGCTCCTTTAAATGCTTAGGTGAGTTTTTTTCCTATGCTCAAGATGCATGGAATATCTTTCTCTGTACAGGGGAAGAAACTGGGGCATGTTAAATATAATCTTTACAATGCCTCTAACCAGAATTGTGTTTCATAAGTACAATAAAATAGTGTCAGGTGTTCATTGGGAGTTAAGCATCTGAGGTAACTAAGGATCGCTTCTCACCAAAACTGTAAACCTGCTGCTAGTAAACTTAATATTTCAAGACCCAATCTATGAGGCAACCTAGAAGTGAGTGTCATTATGCAACTCCTGTAATTGGAGAATTCTTTCTGTTCAATGTATTTGGAATAACTTGGGTCTTGTCTATACTAGGAAATTTATCACTATAATTAAATTAGCATAGCTTACTGCATGAATGCGCTTATTCTACTCTCCGTGCTATGTAGATCAATTTCCTGGTGTTGACAAACCCTACATGTTACAAGCAAAGTACCAACATACTGAAATCTAAATTCAGTATGGAAAGCAGTATAGCATGTGAGTTCAGAGAACTTGTTTCACCCGCAGATGGAAGAAACATTTTGTGTATTTTGCAACTGGCAAGCAGCTTGACATAAATGGAATTAAAAGGAAAATCAAACAATAAAAATAGCTAATTCAAATGCATCTGGCCTAAAGGTCTTTGCCTAGAAACAACCACTATATCTAAAACCCTTCTTATGCAAAGGAAAAATTAGGTTTCATGAGGCCCTTCAAATTGTTTAGACTTCTTAAAAGTGACCTTATGATGACATAGCTTAGGGTAGTAGTTTCATAGTAGCTAGGGTCAGGAGGGACCTGAAGAGATCATCTAGCCCCACCCCCTGCCACAGGCAGGAATGAATGCTGGGTTCACAAGACCCCAGACAAGTGATCATTCAACCTCCTCTTGAATTTGCCCAAGGTAGGGGCGAGGATCACTTCCCTGGGAAGTTGCTTCCAGATTTTGGCCACCCTAACTGTAAAAAAAAAAAATTGCTTTCTGATCTCCAACCTAAACCTGTTCTCCATCAGCTTATTACCATTGTTCCTCATCACCCCAGGTGGTGCTGGGGAGAAAAGGGCTCTACCTATTTGCTGTTGATCTCCTCTGATGAGTTTGTAGGCAGCCACCAGGTCCCCCCTCAGCCTCCTGTTGCTGAGGCTGAACAGGTTCAGGTCCCTCAGTCTCTCCTCATAGGGCCTGTCCTGCTGCCCTCTCACCAATCGGGTGGCCCTTCTCTGAACCCTCTCCAGGCTGGCCACATCCCTCTTGAAGTGCAGTGCCCAGTACTGGATGCAGTACTCCAACTGTGGCCTGACCAGTGTCGCATAGAGGGGGAGCATCACCTCTCTGGACTGGCTTGAGATGCATCTTTGGATGCATGACAAGGTATGGCTGGCCTTGCTGGCTGTGGTCTGGCATTAGCGGCTCATGGTCATCTCCTGTTCTGCCTCTGTGCTTTCAAGAGGGGAACTCCCCAGCCTGTATGTATGCTGTGGATTCCTTCTCCCAACCTGCAGACCGGCACAGGAGTGGGACAGGGTGCACGGAGCTAGCTGCCTCCCTCCTGGGGCTGTCCCACCCACTAGCTTTGACCCTGCGCATCCCTGCTGGTGGCAGAAGCCATTTGCCCAGGTGGATGGATGGGGATTTGAGTGGGAGTCCCGTGCTGCAACCTGGCAGCCAGCCCTTTGCAGGCCATTGCCCAGTGGTTGTAAACCTCTGGTGAAGGGAAGATATGGATTAATTCTGTGAAAGGATAGCTGAAGAGTTCATCAGAACCCAGAAATTCAGATGTGCAGTTTGACTTCCCCAGATTCGTAGACTAAATTGCGATGCCTTAAACTCAACCATCGTTATGTATTGTTCTGTATCTGTTGTGAATAAACGTTATTGTATATGCAGTCTGTTTCTGCTGTTGCAGGTGCGTTATTGTGGGATAAAAACATATGATGTAGTTCAAGGAGGGATGTTCATGTAATTGCCTACCAACTGTATACCCTAATGGCCTGGATTAAGGATAACTGGTAACTGTATGTTATGCTCTTAGCTTGGTTCCACAGCCATTGGGATCCAGACATCAGAGGGCGTTTGCCTGGCTGTGGAGAAAAGAATCACATCTCCGCTTATGGAACCTAGCAGTATTGAGAAAATTGTAGAAATAGATTCTCATATAGGTAAGGATGAGCTACTATATATTTTTTAATCTTATGGTAAGATGTGTGGATATCTGTCACACCCTTAAGGTGTAACTGAACTATCTTCCCTAGAGAAGTTTAGTGAAAGTCTTCTTCTGAAATATGGCTTCTGAAGTCAACTCTGCAAAGACCTGGTCTTTCTAGGATGGGGAATGACTGTTGAAGTCCCAGTAAATACCAGGTTCTGGTCACTGGTTTTCCAGGCTCCAGGCCAGCAGGGCATAGTTACAGGAGCAGGAAACAGCAGCTGTAACTCTCACTCTTGTGTGACCTCCCTAAGGCAAGCTTGTCCCCAAATTTAGATCTAGGCGATGAGGGAATTATGGCAATGTAAAAGCTTGTTCCAGGGCCAGTTTGTATGCTGGAAGCTTGTTGATTGGAGTACTAACGTTAGCCTGTTCTTCTGGTAAAGGCAGGCCCCTGCATACATGGGGGGGCCGCAAGAAAGATTTACTGTCAAATATGTTCTCTTAGCCTCTCTTCCCCCTGTCCCTGCCCCCCCCCCCACACACACACGCAAGAGGAACCTCTAAAACATTTCTTTTAAATGGTGAAAATTGGTGGGAATCGTGGAGGTAGAGGCTTTTTCTAGGCATTCTAGTTTTCCCTTTGATTTTTCCTAATATTATAACCCATAACCATGTCCCAGCAGCCATATGGCATTACAATTTGCTTTACTTATAAACTGGTATTTCAATCAACTGTAAACATGCAAGTTAGTGAAACACTTGAAGGATTGCAAAGGACAAATGTACTATTTAAGTTACTAACATCGTTTGTCCTGTTCTTCCCTCTTTTTGCTCCAGGATGTGCTATGAGTGGATTAATAGCTGATGCAAAGACTTTAATTGACAAAGCAAGAGTGGAGACACAGGTATCCCTTCTTTAAGTGCCTCTCATTAAAATGTTGCCTTTCCCCTTCCTAAGACTTGTTCTGAGAATATGTTCTTCTTATGGCATATAGTGGACCCAGGTACTTGCAAACCTTTGTAGCAAAGGCAAATAGGTGTGTGCAGGAGGAGTAATTTGCAACTAAACTCAACTACTGATATCTCAGGTGTTTGGCAGAACTATGTTTATATTTTCCCAGTTCCTTTTTTCTTTTTATAAATGAGAACTTGGTGGGAAGAGGGAAATGACCATAATTCTGTAGTAGAGGGGCTCTTCCTTGGGGGCTTTGCAGCTTGCATGAATGAGTAAAAAGCATGTTGGCACACTTCCTTCTTTTAGAGTAGCTTATAATTCCTTCTTTTCTGCAGTGTAGTTCTGAACTAGAACAAGTGCCCTGGCTTTGCATTCACACTCATTAGTGTTCTAGAGTATTGAACATCCTTTTAGGAGTAGCAAACTAATAAAAGAATGAACCCACAGTTTATGAAGAAAGTATGATCCTTGTGAATTGGTAGTTCTTCCATCCCAAGCCAGACCTGAAGATCCCCTTCTCCTGAAGTTTCTTCTAGCCTGGGGTATCACTTGTGGGTAACACAGAACTTTGCTTACTTTGTCTCCAACCAGTGACTGAATGTGCTGCCTCTAATACGCAGAGACCTTGCTAAGACAGGGAGTGGAACTGATGGTTCAGAGCACCATTGCTAAGCTACATGGCAGGCCTGCTACTTTCAAGACCTTTGTTTCATTCTTTGTTGCCAGGCCACTCATAAACCAATAATCATGTGAAAGTAGTAACTGGCTTTTAGAAAGTCATAGTTCAAGCCCTTGTTTCCCCCCCAACTTTTCTCCCATACAGAATCACTGGTTTACATATAACGAAATCATGACGGTGGAGAGTGTGACACAAGCTGTGTCGAACCTAGCCCTGCAGTTTGGAGAGGAGGATGCTGATCCAGGTGCTATGGTAAGTTGAGAGCTCTATGGGACATGGTCTGAGGCCACATTAGTGGCTTTTCTTTGATTTGCTTCGACTATTCCAATCTTTCAAACATTCTGTGTGTTGTTTTTTTTTACAGTCTCGTCCATTTGGTGTAGCGCTGCTGTTTGGAGGTGTTGATGAAAAAGGACCCCAGCTGTAAGTCTACCATGTTCATTAAATCATACCCATCATTATAAGGGGTGGGTGGATGTCTCTTTTGTGGTGCTTCAGGTGTTTTGTTTTGTTTAAGGACTGGTGCTAGGATCGCATATAAACCAAATGTTTGGGGCTTATCGTCATATGCACCTGACAGAGATACTAATCCTGTAACATACCTGTAGGCTAGTACAAAGGATGCCTCTTTAGTGTCTGACAGAATGTGACATTTGCAGTATATATTAATTTTAAAACATTTTTTAAAATAAGCTGGGGATAGGAAGAATTTTCATACTTTTCTAAAAGGACTAAGAGAGCCACTAGTAATGTAATACCAGGAGCTTGCTATAACATTCCTTAGGGAGGAGGTGGAGCACTTGTAACAAGAAACTAGTACATTTCAGAGATCCAGGCTTTTCTGGAGGGGGGAAAAACTCCATGAATGCAGTTAGAGGGACAGCCAGTAAGAAGAATCTCTAGTTGAGGTCTGTCCCTTTAGGTAACTGTGGCCTCAGCTCTCATGACAACAAGAGATCCCATTCCTTCTGTGAAGATTGCTTGGAGGTGTGACTGAACAAGTGTCCGACTCTAATCGGGGTAGCCAAGCTACAGTCATCACAGGCATAACGAGCAAGTTCTGTGCCCTGGGCAGAACCCTCCAGTATGTGGGTGGGTTGTCAGTCTTACCTGTCCTGACTGTTGCTGCCATTTTAGATGTCCCCTACGGTGAGATCTGGGCCTGGTCCCTTGCTTACCCTTCGCTATGTTACTGCTGACTACCAATTGGGTTTTGTTTGCTTTAGGGTCTCTCTTGATCCTTTGGCTCCCTCAAAGTCAGCTCAAATCAGGATTCCCTCCCTAAACCCTTAGGCATCATCAGTAAATGGTGTTTCTGTCTCAGCACTCCCTCCGATTTTGCTATTCAGAGCAAGGATGACTTTAGATCAGGGGTTGACAACATTTTTAGGGCCAAGTACCAGAAAAACCTGCAGCCTGGGCTTGAAAGATGTCGATGTGCAGGGGCAGATGGTGGGGGAGCTGTGAGGTGCCCGATCCTTGTTGTGCCAGTACAGCCCTGGACCCTTTCCTACTGTGCGCCCTGAAGCGTGTGCAGCCACCAGCAGCCACAGAGCTGGGCCAGGTCTCTGAACCCTGGTGCAGCTGTTTGCAGCCTCCTGGCTGCCTGGCATTCCAGCCTAGGCTCTGGGTAGCTACTGCCTACCACAGAGGCTGGGCTACTTGCAGCAGGGCTTGCAGCCTCCCCACCACCTGCTGAGAGCAGCCTGGCTCCATGGCCAGTGGCAGCTGCCCAGAGCCCAGACTGGCTGTAGTGTGTGGAACAAAATGGCCTTGTGCCGTGCTCTGGCGCATGTGCTGAGGGTTGCTAACCCCTGCTTTTAGATAGCTTGGTATTCTGTATCTTACAAGGCAGTATGTGGATGCCAAGAGGAATGAGTATTTATGCAGGGCCTACTGCCTGCTAGTGGACCTATCCTGGATGAAATTGTCCAATTATCTTTTGAATCTGGTTAAATTATCAGCCTCCGCAGTACCTTGTGGCAATGAGTTTCGCATAGCCACAAGTTAATTACACTCAGATGAGGAATTGCTTTCTTTTTCTCTTGGCTTCCATCTGTAAACTGGGTTCTGCAGAGAATATTGATTGCACTATTCTAAAATTTCTAATGAAGCATTTTGTTATGTTGTGTCATAAGATATACTATCTGGTGTTCACTCTTAACTGTATTCCTGGCAGGTTTCACATGGACCCTTCAGGGACATTTGTACAGTGTGATGCAAGAGCAATTGGGTCTGCCTCAGAAGGTGCACAGAGCTCTCTGCAAGAGGTTTACCACAAGGTAATGGAACGAGCTTAAAATTCTATCTTTTAATTGGCCAGCTGGTCCTTGCAACATCCTGTAAGGTATTGCCCCCACTTTGTCCGTAGGCAGAATTGGTTACATGGCATATTGACTAAATGACTTGAGGCTGGTGTTTTTCAGGGTAGGAAGCAGCCCACCAAGTACTTTCATATGGCCTGCAGCACCCACCAACAAATTGTGCCCTGCCCAGCCCTTCTGCCTGCAATGGTGGGAGTGAGGCACCCATGTGTATACCTCTTTCCCTTCTCACCCCCACCCTCCAAAAACATACCATACTGCCTTCTCTCCCACCCTTGTGGGTGGAAGGGCCCCACCCAGCCAGTGTGCGGCTTCCCTGCAGGGCTGCTGCTGCTGCTTGTGCAGCCCCAGGGACCTGCTCTACTTCCCTAGTCTCCTGCTGGCTCCGGGCAGCAGGTAGGGAAGTAGCGGGGCTGCAGCTGGTTAAGAGCCATGCCGTGGGCCTTGGGACTGGTGGCAGCATGGAGTCTGTGCCCATAGGGGTGGTGGGAGCGCGGAGCTTGAGTGGACAGCGTGTGGGTGTGAGCAGAGCTGACCTGAGCGGGGTGTGGGGCCAGGGCAAATCAGCTCATGCGGGGCCCTCACTCCGATCCCACAGGCCCTGGACCTAAAGAAGCTGTCGCTGCTGTTGGTGGTGGAGGGGTAGTAAGTGGCTGCACGCAGAGCCGCTGCTCTGCCCAGCTCTGTACCACTGCTGTTCCGTCCAGCTCCAGGCCCCACCAAAGCACAGGGCCTGGGGTGGTCACCCTGATTTGTCCCCCCTTCCCGCCTCCCTCTCCAGATAGCCCTGTGTCTGAGGGAGAGTGGCAGGTGTTGGGACTCCCCCACGCTCCCTGCCTATGGTGTGCAGCCCCAGCAGGCAGTGGCAGCAGCAGGCGGGCCACTCATGCCTGGCAGGGCCCAGCTGAGGCCAGCACTGCACTTTGCACTTAGCCTCCCCTAAGCCTTTGTATAGCTGGCGCTCCCTGCTACTCATGCACAGCTGCTACACTTGCACAGCGCAGCAGGGAAGCCCCATATGCTGGAATCAGCTACCTTCCTTGCCGGGGCTGTGCAACACTAGAGAGAAGCCCAGTGTACTGGACCTGGCTGCCTTCCCTACCCCTCCAGGGGAAGGCACCTGGGGCTCCCCTCATCTGCAGTGCAGCCCCAGCAGAGAAGGCAGCTGGCTCCAGTGCCTAAGGCTTCTCTTGTGCAATGCAGGGAAGGAAGGCAGCCAGCCATCTCCAGCATGTGGGGCTTCACTCCTGTGCTGTGCAAGTGCAGGGGCTGCATGTGAGTGGGAGGGAGCACTGGCAATACAGACAACCCGGGGGAGGTTGCGCCCCTTGCTGCAATGTGCAGCACTGGCCAGAGCTGTGCCCTACCAGGCACCTGTGCCCTGCCTGCTGCTGGTACACTTTAGGGGCTGTGGGGGGAAAGAAGGGGTCCTTCTGAAACATTCCCTTGAGTTCATTCCCTCACCCTCCCTCACACCCACACCCTGCCTCCACATATACACAGACCCCACCATACCCTATGCCTCCCCATATATACCCCTCCCACACCCCCCCCACCACAACATACAAAACTAAGAATTTATTTAAAGTTATTATGCAGTCGTCCCTATACATTAGGCAAACACAAATCATGACAAAAATATTTTTTATGATAAAATTAAAAGTCAAACACCTACTATAACATTTTAGTGTATGATTTGGTTTTTTTTCTGGTTTAAAGATGGCACCCCCCCCCAAGTATTTCTGGGGGACAAGGGGAGGGACTTTTGGTGGTAAAAGTCAGGGGTTAGGGGTGGGACTTGGGGTTCCAAGATGGTGACAGGGGGGTGGCACAACTGTCAAGGGGTGGGGCTACCCAGGTGGTCCTCAGCAGCACACCAAAACTCATTAAGTGGCCCTCCACCCAAAATAATTGCCCGCCCCTGCCCTACACATGAGAATGAATACTATCCGCTAATAACAGTTCCTGAGTATTGCCTAGATCTTTGGCCTCCACAAGCTGACTTGTGGAAGGACTCATGCTAATAAAGTCCAAGTTTTCCAGAATTTTTTTTATTCTGTGGGAAACCCATAAATCACCAGATATTTGCAACCAACATCTAGTACACTTGTCTTGGATGACTTCTTAAATAGACCCCTCTTAAGGGGGACTATCTAAAAAGACAGTAGTAGCTTGCAGTAGCCTCATAGTTTTTTAACAAAATGTCATGTTAAATCCTTAGAGGACTGTGATATACCCGAACAGCAAGGAAAACTGTGTACCTTGTGACTATTAGTTATTACACTGTCCAAAATACATTGCCAAAAGAGCAGAAGGAAGGCATGCATGTAATACAGTAACATGTTTCTGTTCTGCCACTGATGGCTTCTTTGGCATTTTGGAGAGGTGCAAGGTTTCTGGAGCAGGTGGCACTTTTTCGTTCAGGGAAACAAGTGGATGGGTGTGTTCAGGAAATCAGAAAAAGGAAAAAAAGAGATGCTAACTTGTTTGTTTGTTTGTTTGTTTGTTTGTTTGTTTTAAATAGTCAATGACACTGAAAGAAGCAATCAAGTCCTCTCTCATCATCCTAAAACAAGTCATGGAAGAGAAACTGAATGCAACTAATATTGAGGTAATTTGTTTTATTGTCCTGGCATGTTGAACATTAGAGGAGTTTCTGTAGTATTTTGACTGAAAGAACAATCTGCCTTGCTTATTCCTTGCTTTTTTATTTCAGACTTAACTGGCTGTACTATAGATTTGTCTTTTCATGATGTTTTTTTCATTGAGAAAGTTAGTTGATTGTAGATAACTCATTTAAAAGAGAACATGTCCCACCAGTGACTTGGGGTGAGAGAATATCTAAAATTTTAAAACGGGGGGGCCGTTCTCTAACTCTAAAAACCTTCAGTCTCTCCTCAGGATGGTAGATGCTTGGGTCACTGTACCTCTACATTTTTTTTTTCTTTTTTAAAGCGTCTAGCCCCATAATATCCATGTATTGTTACAGGCTTAGTTTGGCCTATCCAAAACAAGATTAGAAGTCTTCTCTTTTGTATCTTGTTTTGTGTGTTTTTGCTGCTAACCTTTTGAGTGCTTGCTTGAGTAAATATTGGAGTCCTGCAGCAGTCCCAGAGTATGACTACACTTGATTTCATATTGTTTCCCAAAACTTTGGGTCTCCTGCTGGCAGTCCTGATGCCAGACCCTAGAGCAGGGGTGAGCAAAGTCAAGCCCATGAGCTGGGCTGGGTCCATGGCAGACTCCAATTCCTAGCAGTCCTTGCCCACCTCGCTGCAGGCTGGCATCCACGGAGACACCAGGAATGGTGGAGCTGTGACAGTGTGGGGCCAGCGCTTCCGTGGAGACCTGCCAGTGCTGTTAGGGCCGGACTGGGAGCAGCTCCAGGGCTGTGATCCTGCGGCAGTGACAGCATGGTCTGGAGCTGGAGCAGGGCTCAGATCTGCTGCCTGCACACCCCAGCTCCGGACCACACTGTCACTGCCACAGGATCCCAACCCTAGTCCCGGAGCAGCTCCCTGCCCAGCAGCACAGCCTGCCAGCAGGCCGGGGCTGGTCTTCATGGAAACCCTGGCCCCACACTGTCATGTCTCCATAGCTCCTGGGGTCTCCATGGGAACTGGCTGCAGCCATGTGGGCAGGGGGTGCTGGGAAATGGAGTCCAGCTGCTGGCTGGATCCACCATTTTGCCCACTTCTGCCCTAAAGTAAGCCAGACCTGTGACAGCAAGGGTGTACCCTTCTATGCTTCCCTGGCACATATAATATTACAAGGAATGAAAACTATACAGTCAGGACTTGCTATATTCAGTCTTGGATAACTGCCAAAAATTTCTGTTGGACAGAAAGACTAAAGAGAGATTTGAAGTCTGTCAAACCCTTGAGAATAAACGTGTTCTATGCTAACCTCTGCTTCCTAGTGGTTAATGGAAGCTTTGCAAAATAATTCTTGAACCAAGTACGTAACATTTTAGAAGCAAGTGAAAACTTAACTAGTTTTCTCCCACAATCATGAAGCATGGATAAGCAGACTTTTGAGCATGTCTGCATTATACTTATTCTTACATGTTATGAGACTGGATGTTAAAATCATGTAATTGGCTTCTAATTTGCTCTTCTCCTTCTATGTCCTCTTTATTCTTCCCTTCACTCAGTGGCTGCTTAAATCATGCCTGTAACAGTCTCAAGAGCTGTTATAAAACAGGGCTGAGTGTGTGTCCCATTTGAGTGCTTTGTCCAAATAATTACAAGAGTTTGGTGCTAACTTTCAAAACCATCCTCTAATTTTTGGGTGCCCATCCTCTGATGTGGCCTTTTTTGAGTCATGAAGGACAAGTACTTGAGCTGTCTGAAAGATGGCTGCTGAAATTTTAAGGGAAGTGAGGTAAGGAAGGAAGCTGAAGAATGCCATAACTTTTTTATTTTTTCATATAACGTGTTAAGCATAGTAATGTTTCAGATCCAAGGTACATACTCTGCATTACAGTAGATTTCCCTATGTGCCATCCCTGAACAGTACTAGCCATTGAAGAAAAGTATAACTGTATTGCATTGTAGAAGGTAGTACTGGAGTGATGTTACAGTTGTGTGTCTGTACCTTGACCATCAACAAGGATATTTGTGGGTGATGCCTTTAATTGGACCAACTGCATATATGTCTTGCCTCTTGGATTGTACAAGTTATATTAGCATCCTATACTAGTGATCCTCTTTTGAGGCAAAAGAATTGGGCTGTCCTGAGAAGGGAAATGGAGTATGTTGGATGGGAATTAGTCTCTCAGATCGTGATCTTGAACCTTCCCCAGAAACCTCGCAAATGGGTATTTTCTTTGGACAACCTGTGGCACAGTGTGAAGAAAACACTGTACACATTACTGTACATTGATATGTGAGGTCCTCATTTAACAGGGCTTAAATGTACTCTGCATATCTCTGTGCGCATTGAGAATCGCTATCGGGGTAAGTATGAGAATGATGTTAGGAGGATTAAAGTGATGCTAGACTCAAGTCATTCTTCTGCCTGAGAAATGTTTTACCTAAAGTTACTGTAACTGAAAGGCTGGAAGGCAAAATATGTGAACCTCTAAATTTAGCTTACATTTGAAAACGCATTTTGCTTAGACCCAACCCCTTGCTTCAGTAAAAAAAAATGTCATGCAAACAATAGTAAACAATACCAAGGTATGGTTATGAGGCCGTTTAGTATGCGTTGACCACTTGGCTAAAGGCATCGGTAGAGAGCATCAAAAGCAACTTTGCTTCTTTTCTTGAAGAGTGACTGTTCCCGTTGAAGCCTTGTCAGGAGGAAATGACTGAGTGAAGTTTAGACTTGAAGGAGGTTCAGACAGGCCTGGAAAACCTGAATAACTCTGAGTATCTTTGAATAGTGATCTGGGGTGGGAAACACAATATCCATCACTTGAGGCAAAATCTATTACAGATTATTTTGGATGCTTAACTTTACATATACCTCACTTCTGACAAAGTACTGCTCCCCTTCTAAAAGCTGGCTCCAGTTAAAGTGCCTCATGTTGGATACTTTAACATTTGCCTCCTTTCTAGCAGTCATTGTAAAGTTTGGCTTTAAAGGTTCTTTTTAATTCCTGCATCTCTTAATGACTTTCCTTTTCTCCCCTTTTGGTGTCTTTGGGCACCCCCAGAGGGGTGCAGTTGGACCCAGGAGCTTTCAGGATGCACAGAGATCCTATGTTCTGCGTCTCTTCTGTTGATGCATAGCAGCAGTGGCAAGCTTTCCATCCCATCTGCCTAGTGCCAGAGTGGTCCAAAGGTTGAAGTTAATTTTGTTAATCAGTGTAGTCATTAACAACTTGTCCCTTTAATGATCTAAGTTGTTGCAGCCTTTTTTTTAAACCCTGGGTAACAAGACACTGCTTGTAACCCTGGATATTAAAAAAGAAAGCTGCTAACCCCTTGGTATTACCCCTAAAGCTGACGGGCAAAGGAATGTTTTTCTGCATCTGACTGGTTAAAATGGGTCTGGGCTGCCCTGTGATTTAAGCCCCCTTTTGAGAAGTATTTGCTGAAGAACGAATGCTATAACCCATCCGTCCCTGCAGTCAGGAAGAAGCTGAACCTGAGAGTTCCCCATAGGCACTTCTCTGAGCTGCTGCTACTATGGGGTGATTGAATCAATTAGAAGCTATTTTTGTAGCAGGCAGCTATTTTAGGGAATCAAAGAGCATGTTACAGGCTGGAGCTATCTCGCTGGGCTGGCAGATCAGGCAGCTGAGAAGGAACAGCTGCTCTCTGGTGTGCCTTCTTTTTGTTCCGTGCCCCATGCTGTCATTTCCTCACGTATGCAAGTGCGCAGTTACGTTTAACCCTTTCCTCCTTTTCTTCTAGCTGGCAACAGTGGAACCTGGGATGAAATTTCACATGTACACGAAAGAAGAGCTTGAAGAAGTCATCAAGGATATTTGAAAAACAAGGAGCTATAGCGAAAGAGAGACTCCCTCAAATGCCTCATTCCTTGATCAAAGAGAACTGACTTCTTTCAGTTTTTTCCAGTGCCCATGATTTTATTTCCAGCAGCATATCTGCTTGCTCTTCCTAGAAGGCTCTTAAGGTTTTTTTACCGTTTCTGTACATAAATGATCTCCAATAAGAGGAAATGAGAATAAATCCTTTTGTTACTCTATCTTGGGTCTCTCATAATGGAGTTCTGGAGTGGGGGGAGGTTAAACTATTAGCAAATAAATGGGGAGCAGGTATAGAACAGCCTCAGCTATTTAAAAACTACTTCAGCGTAATGCATTGTATGCAGGATTTACTGTATGTCTGGGATCTGTCATCCCTTCCAAAAGTCTTGCTGCCATGCTATGCACGCTCTTCTGGGCAGCATAATTTGAGGGTTGTTCCCAGATTTGGCATGACCTCCAGCAGCTGCTCTAGGAGATTGTGCTGACAACTCCAGTAGCAAAACACCCTCTTGTGGAGAATGCAGTTATGACATACCAACCTTTTCTGTAATCAAACATGGTCCGTATCTCCCTTGCTTCTGGACCTAGTCTCCAGTGCTCCGTGTTTGTGTATTCAGTTTGTCCAAAAGGCTTCTTGCTTATCCAGATTTGTCATGGTTAGCTGACTTAATATATGAGGTTTGCATGAAGCTTTAGCTTCTAAAGGTTGTAAAAATCAGTAACTGGATCTGGCATTCTTCATTACTTCACAGCTCCTACTAAGAAGAAGAAAAGAATAGTAAAATACTTAAACCCTCAACTGGCATGCTAAAGTCTTGTTTTCATACTCTAGTTACCTGTTGAGTCTTTCCCAGATGTGAAACAGTTAAACTTTTATTTTGAGATTTCTGGTAGAGATTGTCCCATTAAGTATCAGACTAGCATCACTTAATTTTGAGAGCATTAGGAGGGTTGACTTTGTGGGGGGTGTTTCAGCTGACAACATTTTTGCTCATCTAGTGCAGGCTCTAATCTCATTACTTGAACTCGATTGGAAACAAAAGTACAGTGCAGCTTCCATAACCAAAGGAGCTCTAGACGCATTCATTTAGTAGAATATGGATATTGGTATTTACCTTGTGTTATAATGTTGAAAGCAAAAGAACCCTGTTTAACCATCAAACCAAAAAATATACATCTGTAAGATGAAGTTCTCTTTCTGAGGCTCTTTCAAAATTTAGGAAATGAACTACGTGGTGATCCCTGCCATTAGAGGGCGTGTGGCTTATTTCTAATGAGTGAGTGGTTCTTTAAATACTTGTATGCAGTTCAGGTTAGATCTACCTGAAGCTGATCTATACTGTCTTTCCTATTTTGAAAAATTAAACAATTTCATAACGAAGAAAAAAAGAACTTTTGTCTTCTGTGTGAAAGAAACTCAGCATAACATTCAAGAAAGACCTTAGAGAAACTTGCAGTGGTGGAAAGATTGGAACTTGCCCTCAGTGTGGTGAAAGCCTCCATTTCTACTGAATTTACTAAATCTAGTTAAGTCTGTGAAGAAAGCCATTTTACTGGGACTGAATTTCCAGGCTGCTGAACCTCCAACAGGAGTTTTATTGATGGTGTTAACTGCCAGGCAGCTTGCACAAAACTTAATTTTACTGTTACTCTGTATTTGGGGAACCCAGCAGGATGGTGAGAGCCAATAACAGTTTCACAGATGTTAGGGGCTGGAAGGACAGATCATCAGGTCCAGCCCCCCCTAATAGAACTGAAGTGTTCAGAGTCCCAGTCCACACGGGACTATACCACCCCTAAGAATATGCCTAATGGATCGTATTCTGGTTTCTATCAGTGTAATGTCCAAGGTCCAGTAACTGAAAGTTGCGTGTAAGATAAATATAGGATTTAGATATTGAATGTTACTGTCTTTAGACTTTGGCTTACTACAGTTGTAGCAGGCAAACTGAGTTATGCTTAGGCTCTTAACATAACTTGAGGCCTTCCCAGAACTAAGCAATTAAATTGTACAGAGTGCCTTATTAGGCACTGGGAGAAATGAGTGCTGTGATTGGTATAGTGGGCTAACCAGGTACAGTAGTTTTCCCTGAAAGGAAAGGAAGCCAAAAACAGAATAGGGGCAGAGTCCCTTATCTAAAAAGGTGAGGGAAGAATCTTAAGGATTGGACAGTTTGAGATGAGAGAATTACGAAAGTCGTGAATAAACAAAAGACGGTGTGTGTTCTGTGTTTGCCACCTTGGGGAGGCAGGAGCAACCTTGAAATTTTTGTTCGGACAACAAGGAATCCAGAAAGTAACATCCCACACACCCAGCAGAGGATCTGAAGCCAGTACCACTGAAGGTTGCTGCTGTAATGCCTGAAGGAACTTCTTGCTGGGTCATATTACAAAGATAATAAGCTTGTAATAAGCCTAGGGGTTACTAATAAAGTTCACTTGATACCAAATCGGACAAGGGGCCATGGCAATCCTTGGGGGTCTCTGGTAAAAGAAATCCTGGGGCAACAATAGTATTGCCTAGTAGGGTTTCCAGTCACTGCACAAATATTCCCAATCTGTGACATTATGAATTTTGTTGTTCCAGAAAACGGTGCTATTCAGACTAGTTTTTTTAGGAAACAAAAATACAAAAAAGTAATTCTTCCCTTTGTAGCTTTCAAACAAAGAACTAGTCCTTTTATTTCCTACCCGAATCGCATGGTAGCTGGTACCAGTAGCCATGTGATGCTGCCACGGTTTCCTTCTAACTTAAAAATCAAGGCTTTGTATTCTTATGTCTGATCCCTCTAGGGTCTGGTGAGAACCAAAACACTTGAGATTGTTGTAAGGCGGCCAACAAGCCAAATACAAGTTGGGGAATCTCAGAAAGATAGATCCTTGCTGCTGCTCTGCTGTTTCAGTCGAGTGCCTTTCATTTGCACCTTTTGCTACCTTTTCCCCAACCCTGCAGGCTGCCTGGGTACCACAGCCTAGGTAGAAAGTCAGATGTCCTTGTTTTTAATTGCCTACAGTTTCAAGTAGGGTCAAGAGTTAAAAATAAAAGTATGAAGTAGTGACAATAGCAAGATTAAGGTCTCTGTTGGTAAATCCTTTTTGATTTGCAAGGGAATATGGAATGAATATGAAGAGCCAGAAACTGTCGGTGGTTTTAAATCTATTTGTCAGTGACCTTGGGTAGAGTCCATAATGATTTTATCAGCTGCTGTGGTGAGATAAGCCATTCTCTCCCTTTTAACTCTGTTAAAGAGGCTTAATTTTGGTTGCATGTTAGCTCCTAGCCCAATTCATCCTTCACAACCTCCCTTGATTTCAATGCTTGCAAGTTCCTACCTCTCTTGGGACTGAAGGGGGAAGCTTTATCTTGTTTATTATTCTAACTGTGCATTCAGAGTGGTCTTTACTTCCGAGGACGCTTCCTATGAATTTGTTGCAAAGCAATGCCGTAGCTTCAGAAGATTGTTTTGCTGTGGTGTGGTGCAGCGTGTGCCACTCCAAACCAAAGCTTCTGCTAGTTGGTTGCTATTTAAAAAGCAAAAAAAAAGGTTTAATTTCCATGCCTTGGATTCTCAGACTATGCTGTACCCTGTAAATATTGGCTGCTTCTGTCTATGGAAATAGTCCAACTTTCTTATATAACACTTTAAACACAGATTTGTAAAGCCATAATTGTTGCCTTGAATGACAACATTTTAGACTGTTTATACCAGGCAAGGGCTTGTAGGCAGCGAGGAAAACCAGTTCAATGTGCATGCTTGTTCTCCAGTGGGTGGGAGGCACTGAGTGCTGCTTTTTCCACCCAACCCAATGATTAGAGAAGCGGTTTTCAACCTTTTCTCATTTGCAGACCCCTACAAAAATTTCGAATGGAGGTGTGGACACCTTTTGAACTGTAAGTGTGGGTATTCACAGACTTCCAATCATAATCAAGTGTGTACTTAATTCCTGGCTTCATGGTTTTTGCAGAAACCATGAAAAACAGTGTTGTCTACAATTGCCAAGAAATACTGCCCTGGCCACCATTTCCTGTAAAACTAATCTAAAAAAATCCCCAGCGTATTATTCATAGGATACGCTGTTTTAGAATGTCCCAGTGCTTACCGCAATATGAAGAAGACAATATGACAGTCACTGCAGCTACAGATCGCATGATTGAGAGTTACTGGGTGCATTTACATGTGCACTTCAATGTGCAGTAGCCTATTTTAATGCACATTAGAGTGTCACGGCAAACCATGCTAATGTGCAGTAAAATTAGGCTACTGCGTAAGAAACATCACTAAAAAAGCATGCACGCTACTGTGCATTAGGGCAGCTGAATGCGCATTTAGTTAGTACCTCACATTAGAGGTACTGAATTTAATGTGCAGTAGCAAAAGTGCATTGGTGAATGCGTAGATGCACCCACTGTCTGCTAGTGATGGAAACTAAGTAATGGTGCCAATCAGTGAAAATGTTTCTGTTAATGTTAATTAGTATTTCTAAACTTTTGTAGAATGCTATATATAATAATAACAGGACACAAATTGCAGTCCATACTATGTATACGTTTATAATATATTTAACTTTATTTAAAAGAAGTATTTAGAATTATAATAATATGATACACGATATAATTTACTTGCTGTGGAATTTGCTATAAAATTGCATGGTATTATGGCTCTGCCCATCAGCAGTGAGGGATGGGGCCACTGGAATATGCCCATGAAATCAACTCTTCATGCTGCAATCAAACTGCAAAAATTGCTTTGTCTCACCGTGAGTTAGGTAAACTCCTAATCATAATAATTTTGTGCAGGCCCCTTAGACATAGCCTGGAGACCTCCAGGTGTCTGCAGACCACAGGTTGAAAACCAATGGATTAGAGTGTCTCTTACAGCTAGTCCTATCTTCTTCCCCTCTGCAGCTGCTGCAAATACCTTGTCTTCCTACTCCTTGCTCTTACCATTTCTGCTCTCTTTTTCCATTCTTGCTGGGTTTGTTCTTCCAGCCTTCTCACTTTACAAGTCCCTTCACTTTCAGTTCTTGACTCCTTGTCTCTGTTGTGCTGCTTTGCTTAGGGTTGGAACGACTTCTTTATTCACATCCAGCAAGTCCCTCGCATGCTCGCTCACTCTCTCAGTCTAATTCTTTCAGCAATTTCATCTCATCAGATACCCTCATTTATTTATTGGAAATAATAAAATCCCTCAGGGCAAAGCCAACACAAAGTAAATGGAGTGACCCTGTTTAGTAAGTAGGGTAATGATCATTTGTTGTTTCTCAGCTCTTGCAATGCACTTCTGTTCTAATCGCACCAAGCTGTGAAGGTTGCTAGCTGCCTTTCAGTCGCATAGTAGTGCAGCATCCGGGCTCAGTGATGGGTTTACTTTTGGGCACCCTCTGGCATGTGGGAGCTGGCTAGCTCTAGGACTGACAACTTGTAGCAGTCAAAAGTGGCTCTAGTCTGAGAAACATGATTGGCTTAAAACTGGTGAGACTTTTAAAAACAAACAACAATTTTCATAGCATGTGGTGCTCGGGGCTCCCTTCCTGCTTGTGCTGGATCCAAGCGATTTTAAACAATCCATGTGATCCTGAAATTTGACGTCTGCTCTACTGTAGCTCCAGCTGAAAGAGACCAAAAATCGGCGACAGCAACAGGGCAGATGGATGGAGGCCTCCAGTTAATGCAGGGAAAGCAGCTTGCGGGGGAAGAACCAGGTAGGGGAGTCGAGGAGGGAGCGGGGAGAGCTGGATGGGGGTAACCTTCGATCTGGAGAAGTGCAGCTGCGCTTCCTGCTCCTCCAGAGACGGAGCTGGATACAGCTGTGCCCCGGGCAGAGGGGCTGGAGGCTGCTTCCCCCGCCCCGCCGCCCCTGTGGCTACTGGCGGCAGAGCCAGGGAAGGGTTAATCCAGCTCTTGACACCTCTGGCAGCAGCGGCCTGCCCGCGTGGCCGCAGGTTCGAGCGCCCCCTTAGGTGAGCGCCTGGGCTTGCACAGACAGGTACTGCCCCGCGGCGCCGAAGGGGTTAACGAGAGTGGCCCCGCTCGTCCGATCCGGCCGCTCGTCTCCCTGCAGGGCAGGGGGCGGGGCCAGGAATCCCAAGCGTCTCTCGCTCAGCTAATGGCCGGATGGCTGGGAGCAGCCCGCAGCCAATCAGCAAGCAGTCGCTAGAGTGATTAGCCTGGGGGGTGAGGCCGGCCTAGGGAGCCTACAAGAGTAGCAGCGCCTCTAGCCAATCGGCAGCGGGGGCCGGCCAATGAGCTGGGGAAGGGGGTGGGACCTCAACGAGACATTGACAAGGTGGGGGCAAAGAGCGAATCCCACGGAGAGCGCATAGCCAGCCTGAAAGGCTTTATGGTTGCCATGGCAGAGACTGACGCTTGCTCCAGCCAATCCGAGCTCGCGAGCGGCTGCGGCTCCGCGAATGGTGGCGGAGCTGTCAGGGGAAGGCGGGGCGCACACCTCGGAGCGGCCGAGCGACGTCCTGTTCGCCCAATGTGGGCCGCCGCCCGCGCGCGCGCCGCCCAATGAGGCGTGGGGGGCGGGGCGCGCGGAGCTGCGGGGCGGTCGCGGGGCACAGGCGGCGGAGCGGCGATGGGGCTGCGGGCGGCTGTGCTGGGAGGCTTCGTCCTGCTGCTGCTGCCGCCGCTCGCCTGTCCGGCCCGGCTGCCCCGGGGGCCGGCGCTGCCTGAGTGCGGCGGCCTGCGCGATGTCCAGGGCGCCCTGACCAACAACACGCACAAGGTGAGCGGGGGCGCTCGGGGCCCGCGCCTCAGTCTCCAGGTCTGTGCGCGGCACCAGCGTGCCCATTGGCAGACCTTGGCCGCCCTCCGTGCGGATCCCTCGGCCTGAGCCGCCGGGCCCTGGCTTCCCCTGAGGGATCCCCGCCCCTCCCCGGGTTTCGGTGGGGTCAGGCTCCGACTTGCACCGCGTCCTGCCGCTACGCCCAAGGGCGGTGGGCCCGCAGGTCGCAGCGCGATGGGCTCCAGCCGTCGCCCCCGTGGGAGCACTTCGGAGAAGGGGGCGAGTGCGCGGTGGAAAGCGTCCCGGGCCTCTTGCGACAGCGGGGTGATTTGGGGCCGCTGTTGAATGAATGATCCGCAGTGGAAAATCCTACGCTCGGGCTCTTTTTACAGCCCCGGCAGACATTCGTTGTGCTCTTGGCAGGTTTTTTCCTGGCTCCATTCCTTACCTGAAGCCTACAGCTCTTTTGGGGGCCTGAAGAGCAGACCTGTGCCTGGCAGGCTTCACCCCCGTTCTCCGGAGAAGGATTTCCCTTCCAGGGCAATCCAGAGTTAGCACTTGATGGGGTGGCTTCCTCCGGGCTTTTCTGCTTCCCCATTTGAATTTTGTTTTTATAAACTGGATGTAATACCTGGCATCAGAGTCGTTAGCGCAGCCCTTCCCCAGGACACGGTAGCTTCTTGTTGCAGGGACGAAAAAGTCGAGCATAAGATTGAAGCGATGCTGCCGAATCTGGCAGCCCTAAAATCTCACCTGCCCTGTATATTTCCGACTTGTAAAGGCCTGCCCCTGCCCAAAGTCTAAACTCGGCTGTCCTGTTTCTTTTAATACCAGCCTTGAGAGACCTTGCCCGCTGATTACTTGCTGAAGGTCTGGTAGAAAAGGTGAGATCCCGTCCTCTCTCCCCAAGCCCAGCCTGGTGCCAGAGCAGAGCACTGGTAGGAAGCCAAGCCCTCGTGCGCTTCTCTTTAGTGTAAATCCAGCCTGACCCCAATAGCTTATTTCATCCACCCGCCTGACACCGAGATGCCAAACCGCAGGGAGCAGGGATTTTCTTTTCTTGCCTGCCTATGGAAAGTTTAGTGCAGTGAAAGCTTCCTCTTTGCCTGGGATTCCCAGGACTTGCCCAGATGTCACTAACTGATTGAAAAAGTCCTGTCCCCACCTCGCCTCCCTCAAACACGTGAGTGTTGTGGCTGCTTTGACGGGCAGAAGTCTCCTAGCCCTTGCACAGAGCCTCCCCGTTGCTGGAGGCGCAGGGAGAGCGGCTGGTACTTTCTGACATCCGTTTGGCTCCTTTTCCCTGACACCGCCCCGGTGCCTGCCTCTGCTTTTGGCTTTTCCAAGCACAAGATACCCAGGGGCAAATGTTCAACTTCTGCTGGCAACCCAAATCTTACTGACCGAACCTGAGCAGCTTCTGTTAATGTTGTGTTGCTGCTTGGTCAAGCTGGGAGCAGGAATGAAGCTACCCAATGTACCTCTGCAAGTGGGGGAAAGCAGACAGGCATTGCATTGCTTTTCGTGGGGCTTGCCTTTGGATGGCTTCCATCACAGCTGTGAATCCTGTCACTGGCCAAGCGATTCAAGTCTGTTTCTGCTTGCCTACAGTATCTGGTGCATTATCAAAAGTTGGGAAGGTTAAAGCAAACAGCCTGAAGTTTGGGGTAAACGTGCCAGTTTAATGTTACGTTCCCTCCTCAGGGTGATAGCCTGGCCTTGGGATGGATGGGTTTCATGGCTTAATGGACCACTTCAGTCTTTCTTTTCTACCATCCTGGTCCGGTTGGAATAAGGTGGCAAAGCTTCTGTGATCAGCTCTGACTGCTTCCTTCTAGGGACTTTAACATTGCGTTTAGCGTCCAACCTCCTTGTAATATACTGTAAGCATTCTCCCTTTTTTAGGGATGAAAAATGGAGCCGTCCAGTGTACTTTGCCCAAAACCAGTCCGGGACAGAGCTGGGAGCAGAGCCCAGCTCTCCTGACACTCCTCATTCTTTGCATTGCCCCACAAGCCAAACCTCCCTCCTCTATCACGGCGCCTCTGTGGGGATATAAAAAGCCCACAGTGTCTAAAAGAAACAGGCTGTGTCAGAAAAATCTGTGTGGTGGGTAATAACATGGTGGCTCAGCACAGAGAAGAATGTGCGCGTTTGTTTGCTGGCACTGGCAGTGTTTTGTCCTCCCCGTCTGTGATAGAATAGATGGTGCCTGTTGGAGACTAGAGAGCGAGCGAGCAAGAGCTCTTAGGCTTTTATTATGGGCGTCTTAAGAGACAGTGAAATCTGGAAGCTGGTGCTCAGTACATTGCCTCTATTTTTGAGGTTTATCCTGCTGTCCTTTAGCGTGAGAGGGTCCTTTCTCCCAGAAGATACGGGTTATATTCCAGAGTCTCCATATCTCCGCTATGGGAGCCAATGTGCACGTGGGGGAGAGCCTGTTTCCCCTTGTCCATGCAGACAGCGGATGTCAGTCTGTGGAAGTCAGCTTGAAGTGGATTGACTGCAGCTCTGTGCACAGCTTCAATGCTGGTCCTTGCCTGCACTTGTTGGGTGACATTAGGCGCCTTCCAGCCTCTCCAGCCAGCTAGAGCTGCTTCCCAATTCTCTACAGACTATTGCTTGGGTATACTTCACCCTGGGGATCCTGCTGGCTTAGTCGTTCCAGTGCTTCCAAGTAGTAAGGGATGTGGTGGTGAGTTCTGTGAGTCAGTGGGGTTTCTCCTGTGATCACAGGCTGAAGCTCCCAGACTACTGTACCAGGCAGCATAGTTTGGGGAGGAGGTAAGAAGCCAACAGTGGTGAACGAACAGGTTAGGGACTGTTTTAAAAAGCTGGACACATACAAGTCCATAGGGCCAGATGGGATGCAGCTGAGGGAGTTGGCTGATGAGATTGCAGAGCCACTGGGTATCATCTTGGAAAACTCATGGTGATCAGGAGAGGTCCTGGATGATGGGAAAAGGGCAGAGTGCCCATATTTAAGAAAGGGAAAAAAGGAGGATCCAGGGAACTACAGACCAGTCAACCTCACCTTTGTCCCTGGAAAAATCATGGAGCAGATCCTCAAAGAATCCATTTCCAAGCACCTGGAGGAGAAAAATGGTGATTAGGAACAGTCAGCATGGATTCACCAAGGGCAAGTCATGCCTGACCAACCTGATTGCCTTCTATGATGAGATGACTGGCTCTGTGGATGTGGAGAAACCAGTGGATGTGGTGTACCTTGATTTTGGCAAGGCTTTTGATATGGTCTCCTACAGCATTCTCGCAGGCAAACTAAGGGAATACAGGCTGGATGAATGGACTGTAAGGTGGAGAGAAAACTGGCCTGAGCATCAGGCTCAAAGAGTAATAATCAATGTCTCAACATCTAGTTGGCATCCAATATCAAGTGGAGTGTCTCAGAGGTCGGTCCTGGGCCGGTTTTGTTCAGTGTCTTCTTCAGTGACCTGGAAAATGGCATAGAGTGCAAGTTTGCAGATGACACCAGCTGGAGGGAGTAGTAGATTTGCTGGAGGGTAGGGATAGGATTCAGAGTGACCTAGACCAATTGGAGGCTTGGGCCAAAAGAAATCTCACGAGGTTCAACAAGGACAAGTGCAAAGTCCTGCATTTAGGACAAAACAATCCCATGCACCAGCACAGGCTGGGGGCTGGCTGGCTGGGCAGCAGCTCTGCAGAAAAGGATCTGGGGGTTACAGTGGACAATAAGCTGAATATGAGCCAGCAGTGTGCCCTTGCTGCCAAGAAGGCCAACAGCATACTGGGCTGCATTGGTAGGAGTGCTGCCAGCAGGTCGAGGGAAGTGATTCTTCCCCTCTTCAGCACTGGGGAGGCCACATCTGGAGTACTGTGTCCAGTTTTGGGCCCCCTGCTACAGAAAGGATGTGGACAAACTGGAGAGAGTCCTGTGGAGGGCAGTGAAAATGGTTTGGGGGGCTAGGGCACATGACTTCTGAGGAGAGGCTGAGGGAATTGGGCTTATTTAGTCTAGACGAGAAGACTGAGGTGAGATTTAATAGCAGCCTTCAGCTACCTAAAGCAAAGTTTGAAAGAGGACGGAGCTGGACTGTTCTCAGTGGTGGCAGATGACAGAACAAAGAGCAACGGTCTCAAGTTGCAGTAAGGGAAGTTTAGGTTGGATATTAGTAAAAACGTTCCCATAAGGAAGGTAGCAAAATATTGGAACAGGTTACGCAGAGAGGTTGTGGACTCTCCATCCTTGGAGGTTTTTAAGACCTGGCTAGACAAAGCCCTGACTGGGATGATCTAGTTGGGGCTGGCCCTGCTTTGAGCAGAGGGTTGGACTAGATGCGACCTCCTGAGGTCCCTTCAGCCCTCATTTTCTTTGAATCTAAGTGCATGTGCACATGGGGCAGCCTCCTGATGGGGCTGTGACCTGCTGGTTCAGGATTCCACCTGTGAATCTGGAGTTGAGGATTAGACCACTATATTGGTGGCTGTGTTCCTGCAGGTTGCCTTCAAAAGTAATGTGCAGCAGCACCTGCCAGCTGTCATGTCCTTTTCTCTACGTCAGCTGCTGTCTGTGCAGGTCTGACTCTGTGGAAGGTGGGCGCTTGCTTTGTGCGCAAAAGGCGGCAGAGCCAAGTGTGCTCTGTGTCAGACTGCAAGAGAGCAGCTTTTGATGTGCAGTATGATCTCTGCCCCTCGCTGGTGGTGCCTGAGCGCCAGCTGAAGCCTTGAGGCAAAACCTGCGTTGGAAACAACCCACAAGCTGTTGCTTCCAGCAGCAATGCCGGGCAGCATGAGAACAATTTCTGCTGCTACCCAGAAAGCTGGGCCCATAACACTGCAGGAAGTATGTACGGTGCCTGCTGCTACATCAAACTGGTTCAGTCAGCCTGGCTGGGGAAAGAACTGGAACCGCTGGAAGGACAAGCAGAGCCGCCAGTCGCTTCCTGCCATCTCTGTGCTTGCAGGGACTCTGCATAGATCTGCTTGGGCTACGTGCCTCAGTTTTCTTATTTTAATATTTGGGGAAGAAGTCCTTCTGCCTGAAGGGTCACTGGCAAAGCCCTTAATAATTGGTCAGTTTGAAAACTGCATGTTAAACAGGTGATGACCCCAGTACAATTTGTCCTGGGTTTGGGAAACTTTCTGAATGTAGCCAGCTTTTCTCCGGAAGTCAAAGTGTCCTTCCCCAGTAAACAGGGTGAAGTTGCACTTGATCATGAAAAGGGATTAGCTTGCAGCTGTGCTTCCAGCTGCTGCGAGTCCCTCCAGGCTGGATGAGGCTGTTTGTTTATTCTGAGTCTGGATCAGTGATCCCCAAGCGGTGCCTGGAGGATCTCCATTTCTGGCTTGGAGAGCTGCCTGACTAGCAGTGCAGGAAGCGCTTGGCTAGGGGAGTGCTGCTGGGCCAGTGAGTCTGCTGCCCAGTAATGGGCAATCGCAAGAGCTCTCTGCTGTCTTTGCCAGTCCTTATGCTCACGTCCAAATTAGATCAATGTTGGCCTGACTGGCTCAGCAGTGCTGAGCAATATTTTCTGTCCTTTTGCCACCTGCTTTGGGAAAATGCGAAGCTGTGTTGCAGGACTGGGAAGGTCATGTTCTAAACAAGAACCAGGTGCAAACTGTGTAATGGGCTTTTAATGGTTTAACTATCAAAGTGGGCTTTGATCTGCCAAGTGAACTGCAGGGGCTGCTTGGTGGAGTGTTGGAGGTAAAGTTATATCTATACATTTATTTATTTATATAGAAATAAATATTTTTACAACCCCTCCCCCTCATGCCCCCCAAAAAACAAGAAATCACCAACCCTTTTAGGCTGCAGGCCACAATGACCCAGTTCAGATCAGAGATGAGCGGGTATTGGGACCCAGCTGCCGATGCTACTTCTCCCAGCAGGTGCATGGAAAAAACACCTGTGACTAAGCCCCATATCTTCAGACTGGATCAAATGGCTCCCCAGATCGCTGACCCCTGTTCTGAACTGCTTCCCAGTGATGTATGTTTTGCACCATTGAGGCTGCTGTCTGTGTTGCCCAACCAAACCAAAGTGTTGGCTTCACTGGACATTTGGAGCCAGACATCATTACTGCTGTTAGGGACTAAGCACTAAGGCTTCCTGTGGCAAGTGACAGGGCTGCGTGGCCGCTTGGGTAACGACAAGCTTAGACTAGAGCTCCTAGCGTTCCCCCTCGATTAGCGTGTTCACTTTACTTCGCAAGAGGCAAGGGTTTCTGTGTGCGATTCCTGTTGCTACATGAACTGCGCGGTGGGGATGGACTTAGAGAAGCTTTCCAGTGCAGTAAATCTGTAGCAGTGTGCTGCAGAAAGGTGATGCCCCCGTTCCAAAGGCACGTGGGGTGCGCTGCAGCCATTGTGCAGGCTGCTGCGGGGCACTGCAGCAGCCGGTTGAAAATATGGTGCCCTGGTTTGGGGCAGGCACTGAAAAGCCTCGGAGCGTTGCAGTTTGTGCACAGGGCTCCTACGTCTGGGATTCTGTAGTGACCACAAGGGACTGGGCTTTGGGTGCATTGGAAAGAGTGCACCCTGGGCAGCACGTGGCCCCATCTGGCCCCCACAGCCTCTCTGCCCCATTTTGCCCTTGATGAGCCACGCTGAAGGTTTGCTTGGTAATATCTTTTTATTAGACCAGCAGCAATGCAACCCCTCCAGTAAGCAATGGGTCTATATTCCTACAGCGGGACTCTTCATTGTGCCTGTTTTCTTTCCAGTTTTGGGTCCAACCTGATCCCCGTTGGCCAAGATCTGGCAGAGCCCTAGTGCGAGGGGCAGGTGCAGGTTGTTGTCAGATGGGTCGAATGCTCCAGCTTCTGGCTTGGTGGGTCAACCCCATACGGTTCCGTGGCAGCTGACAGGAAACGGGCGTTACTAATATTGCCCCAATCCTGTGCTTTTTGCATGTGAATGGCCTGGCTTTGTACTGGGGAACAACAACACTCCCAGGTGATCGGCTAGAAAGCTGCTGCTTGTGTAGATGCTGCACGCAGATAAGGCCTCTCTGCAGCAGGGCTGTGAGGTTTCAAACAGCCCTTTAAACCGTGGGGGAGCAGTGAGTAAGGGTGACGGGAAGGTTGCAAGAGCTGGGCAAAGATAGCTATTTGCGTGTGTCGGGATCCCTGTATGCTGACGCAGGCATTTCAGGTCTTGATCCTATCGGAGGTAAGCTGCAGGAGGAACAGGAAGATTTGATCTCTGGAGGTCCCTTCCAGCTCTAAACTTCTGTGAATTCTTTCCCTACCCAAAAGCAACCCTCGCTCTGGCATTGGAGACTCGATGCCCTGGTATTCTCTGCCAGATCTACCTTCCTGCGGGGCAAGAAGACCCTGGATGTACCCACAGTTCTTTTACAGAAAGGCTTTGGTGCTTCACCTGGGTCCTCTGTGCTTGCTGCCCCTACATGGGTGCCCCTTGGTGCCATTTCTCGGGGAAAGGGGTCACCGTCTCGCAGCTGCTTAGGCAGGGTGTTGATGGCTTTAGAAAGTGCCGAGAGAAGCCAGTAGAGCTCTCCACAGCCCATAATTTACAGCTCGCTCTCTCTCCTGTCTGCTACCTTGTATGATAATGCGCAGCGGCTGCCCAGACTTGCTGCAGAGGTCTTGGAAACCTGCCTGGGTTTTTTGACTCTTATTGCACATGGGGATTGAAAGTCTCTGTGGAGACAGCCAGTTACCGAAGGGAGCAAATGCTGTCAGGGCTAAACCAGTGCTTCCCAATCAAGGCACCCCTCAGAAAACGCCAGCGCTGAGCTTTTATTTGTTTTTTGACTCTGGAAAAATAATAGAGCAGTTGTACTGCAAAGAACTTGGGTCACAGCAGGGTGCAATGTTTTTAACGCTATGGATTCCTGTTTGAAATCCCTGTATTCATCTTGTGAATCCCATTTGCGCCCCTAGCTCTGCATGGTGCCCCGCAGCGCCCTCGAAAAGATCTCAAGGCCTGTCAGGATTGAGCACCCTGCTGCAGCACCCTGGTTGGGAATCCCTGGCTTAGACATTACCTGAGTGGTCTTGTCCAATTCCTGGAGATCTGTTTCTGCAGGAGAGGTTTGCATCAGATGGAAGCTCTCTCTCCATGGATCCATGTGGCCTGTGCAACCACCCCTTCACCTGAACCTTCGCTCTGATCGGGGGGGAGAGGCTACTGCTGCCTAGATGGTTTTATCTGCCCCTGGTGCTGGGGAACAACTTCTCCCCTGCCCCAAGTGAGGGTGAGCACACACTGCTCTTGCACCCTGGTACCTGGGCTCGTTGGGGCTCCTTGCTGTTTGCTGCCCATCAGATTGACCATTCCTTTTTTTGTCTTCCTGGGAAGAAACCGCTTAAAGATGTATGGAGGGAAGGGGATGGGTGAAGGGTGAAAAGGAAGCAAGACGCTTGCCAAGGAAAAACACTTGGTGAATGTTTTCTGAACAGGAATACTTAGCCATTTCAGGGGCTGATTGGTGGAGGTTCCCAGAACAGCTTTGTCTTCAGTGACCCTTCGGTCATCCATGCGGGACCCTGTTGTGAGGCTGAACAGAGCTGGAAGTGGGACCCAGCAGTCCTAATTCCCAGGCCCTGGGTGTAGCCTGCCTGCTGGTGGGATAACATCGCCACTTCCTGTGAGCCTTCCTGAATGGGATTTTCATACCGCAGCAGCTCGGCTTGAAGCCACAATCCCTCTGGGGCTACAGAAGCCAGTGCTGTCTGGAGGGAGCGCATGTTTTACCTTATGTTCCAACCCTGATCCAACCAGGAAGCTGTTGGGTGTAAAGCACTAAACTTTCCCATGGTAAGTGGAGCCGAGTGGCCACTTCCTTCTGCCTAGCAAAAGTATCCCTATATAACTAGCCATTTTCTTCGACTTTGCATTTGTCTGTACAGTAAACACAAGCAGGTGTAACATGCCTCATTGGGGACTCTATTCAGCACTGGACCTAGACTCCTGGCAGTCCCGAGCAAACTTTTAGTATTGGGCCCCCCCTCGCCAAAGATAATAATAATAAAAATTACCATTTTCGCCAAAGATGATAATAATAAAAATTATCATTTTCAGGCCCCCTTTCTGTCCGAACCCTGGGCGGCCACATGCTTCACCCATGCCTGTGTCCTTCCTTGACTCTAGTTACTGTGCTTTTTTGACCTTAACAGAGTCGAGTCATTTTTAATAGTACTTGAAACAGAATGGTTTTGTCCTGCTACCCTTGCCAGAGGCTTCTCTTCAAGCTTGTCTGTGATATCTTTTCTCACCCTCCTTTGGATCACATTGCTCAGGCCCCTGTTTCTTGCAGTCTCCCTTTCTAATCGGGTTTGTATATAGAAGAACTTACAGGTCAGTACCTTTCTCAGATGACAGAACAAGGAGCAATGATCTGAAGTTGCAGCAAGGGAAATTTAGGTTAGATATTAGGCAGATTTTTCTCACAAGACGGGTAGTGAAACACTGGAACCAGGTTACCCAGAGAGGTGGTGGAAGCTCCAGCTCTGAAGGTTTTAAAGACCTGGGCAGACAAAGCTTTGTCTGGGATGATCTAGCTGGGGCTGGTCCTGCTTTGAGCAGGGGGCTGGACTAGGTGTGACCTTCTGATGTCCCTTCCAACCCTCTTTGCTATAATTCTTGTAAATGTCTTTCTACCTCTAGCACATCCTGGTGACTTTCCAACTGTAATTACATTCTGGCTTTCTCTCTCTAGCAGCTGGATTGCAATATATTTTGCTCCTTGACCTACATTAAGTCTCTTGTGTCACTGCAAGCACCTCTTTGCAGTTTTGGAGGCTGTTTATGCAGGGCTTAGCAAAACCAGATCCTGATGTGGCTTGACGCTCTCTAGAAGCCAACCTAATTCAAACAAAAGGAAACTGTTGCCTCGCTGCATCATGGAGGTCTCACCCAGGGCAGGCATCTGGTGTGAGGGCTGAGCTGTTAATTGCTTTATGATCCCTGAGCTGAAAGGCATTCTCAAAGTGCAAAGTGTCTTCCCTTCAATTCCATGCAGAGTTGGTTTGTATTCAAGTTGCCAATGCCTGCTTATCCTGAGCACAGGTTTTAATTGCTGAAGAGGAGTCTCTCTCCTTCTTGTCCAGTGGTTCTCAAACTTTTTTTGTACCAGGACCCATTTGTAGACATTGGCCAGTCCCATCCTAGTGCCCCTCACTCCCGACCTGCTACCCCCAGGCCCCAGCCCCTGCAGTGTGTGGGGTTGGGGGGGCCCCAAGCAGCCCCTTGCAGGCTGAAACCCTGCCAGCCTGCAAGAGAAAAGCTGCGGTTTCCCATATTTTTCAGCTTTAAAGGAGAATACATTTTTTAAGTTTGTTGATCCATTTTTTAAAGTCTGTTTGCAACCTTTTCAAATATTCTTGCGACCCACAGCTTGAGAAACCCTGTACTAGTCAAGTCAACTTGGAAAGCACCTGCTAGCTTTCCTGCTTGCCAGTCCTGGCTCTAATGGGTACACTGGATGGATACTTCTGGACTAAGAGCTGTGCACCTGTTGGCCCTCTGTGTCGATGTGGGTGCAACTCCTTGCGTTCATCGCTGAGTGTCTGTAATCTGTGTAATGATGTCTCTTTGAAACTGGAGCTTACTGCACGCAGAGTCCTTCCCGCCTGCCGGTGCTCGCTTTAAGTCGCATCCCTTCTTCCTGTTTCCATGTAAAGGGAAACCATTGCTCTGTTTAAAATCTCACTTTGAGAGAAGGGGAGCTGTTGGGCCATTGCTACTATGAAGTTGGGCTGATAATTGGCCAGGAGGCTGAAAATGCAAGGTCTCCTCCACTGCTGGAATACAGTAGAGCCACTTCATGTCACGTGGATGGTATTTTGAGGTCTTATCATGAGTGTGACACAAGGCCCGGCAAGATTAAAATACAACCTAATTCCCTGAGAATCGGATACCTTCCAGGACTCTCTTGAGCAAAGCGGAGGAGGCTTTAGAAAACCAGTTGGGGTTGTTGGACACCTGGGCTTGAGCCACTGCAGTGACTCAGCTCTTTCTGCAGAGTGCTCCCTGATGTGTGCGTCAAAGCAGTATTTATGTGTTGCAGCATCCTCCTGGGAGGAGGGCAGAAAAGAGATGGGTTTGCCTGGGGAGGGCAAAGAGGTCTGCAGCTTGTGTGCATCTTGTTTGGCAGTGACTAATAGCGTGCAGGTTTTGCAAACTCTGAACACCCCTCTCCTGAATTTCCTGTGTAACTTCTCTATTACATCCATTTCAGTGCATCTCTGCTGGCATTCATAGCATCTGCATGTGGCTCATCTTCTGCCCTTCTGTCTCCTTTTCATGTTTCCTGTCTTTAAATGAGATGCTAATACCTCTGTCTCCCAGGTGAATCCACAAACAAGGCGTGTGCAGGCAGCAAGTGCAGCTGCGCAGGCTGGATCCTCTTTCCCAAGTCTTGCAGCTTCTGCTACCCATCTGCAGCTTCACTCCAGAGCACCTGCAGCCCTTATACCGCTGCTCCTCAACGTGTTGGCTTGGCCCTGAACAGTACACTCCTGCCCAGGGTCTTTGGCTGTGTCCCAGCTTCTTGCATCTCAGTGGCTCAAGCACAAATATCTTGGGCAAGAGAAACCTCAGTGTTGCTTAATTTGTGCTGGTTTTTCTTTTTTTTTTCCTCTTTGCCTTCTGTTTCTTGGTCTCCAGCAGAGTTTTCCTCCCCTATTACTTCTCAGGTAGGCTGCTGCCTTGGTTCTCTGACTTCTGAAAGTCCTAGCTGTGAGCTGTATGCTTTTTGAATAATCTCCCTCCTCAAGTACTGCAAACAGCTCTGTCATCTTCCAAAAATCCCCACCGCCTGTGCTAAAGTGCATGACATTTGGCAACTTCCTACAACCGCCAAGAAGTAAGATTACAACGTGTCTCCAGCTCCATCCTCATGTTGGTCTGCTTCAGACTAGCCCATGCTCCTAGTGCAGTGACTCTCGGTCAGGATGTCACGGCACCCTGGTGTCTTGAGATCTTTACAGGGGTGCTACAGGGCACTAGGCGACATTAGTGCTGGTAGGTGTGCAACCAGTTCACAAGACAAGCGCAGAGATTTCAAACAGGAATTCATAGTGTTAAAAGCACTCTGACCTGCTGCGGTCTGTCTGAATTCTTTACAACAGAACCGCTGTCCTAGCAGGCTGGATTTCATTAAGGAGCTTGTCAGCTCTTCCCTTTGCTCACATAGCAGTAAGTCCCTGTGGTCCCCGCTGTTGCTGTGAAATCCTTCCTGGTAGCCTCCCCATGTCTCCTTCCTTTTTCAGCTCTCCCAGAAGCCTGCCTGCCTTTCATAGTTTGGAACAGCTCAGTAATTGTGTTGGCACTGCCCCCGCCTGAGGTTCCCGGGTAGACGCCTCCTTTCAGAAACATCGTTCTGTACCTCCCCATGCTGCCACCTATGCAGCTTCATTGGTCCAAAGCTACTAGACAACACGAGTGGTAATGCTGTTGTAGAAATCCAGCTAGCAGGTACTTGAGCTCAAAAGGAAATCTTGACTCAGGCCGGAGGAGTATTGCCATGGGGACTGTCTCTCTGACCTTGCCTGTAGAAGAAAGGAATTTGTGTTGCCAGCTGCACAGGTATACTGGAGCCACCCAGTTCCAAGAGGGAGGAGTTTCTCTGCTCATAACTCAGGAGCCCAGTTGTTTTTTGGCTCAGAACAATGGCTGACTCATGAACGTTCAGGGCACAGGTGCTGGCTGAGTTGTAATGGAGAGGCTCAGATCTTCGTGAGAATGTGAATAGAGCACAGCTTAATTGAGGCACTCTGAAACAGCAGGGCAGGGCAGGGCATTTATGGAGGGTATTGTGTGCTCTAGATGATATCTGTACTGCTGGCTTCCTCCTTTGCACCACTGCTGCCCTGGTTGGCCACGTCCCTGTACAGTCAGGTGGCTGGCTGGCTTAGTCTCTCTGGGACATTGTGTCTGCCCATCCCAATGCATAACACAGGCGAGGACTTGGACCCTGCCCGGGGGGGTGTCTGGGTGCTTGACAGGAGCTGCGAGGAATACAGGCAGTTGGCAAGCACAATAGCACAGCTCCACGCCTGGCTGTTTTGCTCTGGCATCTGTGCGATTAAAGCACTCAGCCTGGTTTCACAGCTCCGCAAGTGCACTCAGACCTGCTGTCGGGCGACATGGGCCTTGTCCTCTTCTCTTCCTAGCTATGTGCAGCAGGATCAGTGGGGAAGGAGCCCAGCCCCATTTAACCTTCAGCCCTAGCACTTCCCCTTGTTCCCCTTCTTAACTGCAAACAGGACTCCTCCACTTGCTGCCAGGGCACTCCCTGCTGAGCAGCATGTTAATACAAACCCGTGAATGGGGGGGAGATCTGGGAGCAGCCTGTGCTGCATAGTGTCAGGTTCTCCCAGGGCAGGATTACCAAAGATGATTTGGGGCATCTGCTGAGGCAAGACATGTGGGGCCTATGGAGCTCTGCTTTAGCAGTGACATATGGTTAGGTGAGGATGACTGCACTGGACAAGCACGTTCACTTCAGCTCCATTGCTAGGCTTTTCCCGAACTGCCAAATGAACATATTGGTGGGCATCCAGGTGGGAAAGAAAAAGCCATGGATGGCTGCAGAGCTCGGGGAGAAGTGCAGGCTGTGGAACTTGTGCATGTGTCTCAGCAGCCAGCCCTTTTAGGGCCTGAAAGCACTGCTTGAGTGAAAGGCTGAGGTTCAGCAGTGATTGTAGACCTCTTAGTTTACTGGCTGCTGGTCTCACACTGGCTGTTCATGAAGATTTTCCTAAGGTCTCTGCTGAAACTGTGCTCTGTGCTCTCCACCACAGACTCCCTCTTACTACCTAAGGGAAGTGGGTGTATGGAGAGAGATGAGGCCCAGGGGTCATGCCCAGGAGACTTCAGCAGTGAGACTGGATGGAGCTTTTGGGGTGTTGTCATTTTTGGCACACAGGGAAGTCCCATGGGGGTTCCAGCAATATTTCACATAACGGTGTGTCAGTGAAGCCACTGGAGAGAGCAGGAAGCAAGAAATAGTCCTTAGAGGATTGTCTGTGATAATCGTATAGGCTAGGGACAGACGTTGCACATAAACTGGTTTAAGTAATCAGAAACTGGTTTAAACCTATAACAGAAGAGAAGTTCAGTGCACATATACCAGTTTCAAAATGGCTGAAACTGGTTTAAGATAAACCTGGTTGAATGTAGTATCAGACTTAACTGATTTGCGTCAAACCAGTTTATGAAACTTCTGTCCCAGGCTCCTTCCTGGTTCAAGTTAAATCACAGTCCCCCTGCATGCTTTGCAGCCCTGGCCTGGTGCTGTGCTGTCTGCTTCAGCAGAGAAGGGTTGTGGGGGGCAGAGGTAGCGACTGTCCTCCTTCCCCCCAGGCAAATCCTGGCTGGGATCTGGGGCGAGGGAGAGGAGTCAAACTTCCTTTCCCTTGCCCTGTTAAAAACTTACTGCTGGCTGCAGTTGTGGACTACAAAACCCAGAGGCACCTGGAAGCAGGAAGAAGAAGTGATGAGCAACCCTGCAGAGTCCTGCTGTTGTGATTCTGGATTGCAAATCCCAGAGACCTTGGGGGCAGCAGGAAGAGGAAGTGAACACACAGCCCTTGCTGGCTGTGGGTCACAGAGGCGTGCTGTAGCACTCCCGGCTTCTAGCATGAGCCCCTGCAGGCATATGGCTCCGTTTCCTGAATCAGAAGTCAATGTCTATCCAGTTGTTTCTCAGTTTAATCTCTGCATTTTAGACTAACCTGCAAAGACTGAACTGATTCAGCCTCAGGCTTTTTGACTGTCTGTACTTAGCCACAAAGTCAGGGGCAGTTGCACAGGGAGCACCTATGCCATGATGAGAGGCAGGAAAATTCCAGTGGGTTAGGCAAGTCTTTGTGGATTTCTGTTGCGCGGTGCTTGCACAGCACGTTACCTCCCCCCCACTCAAGATGGGGCAGGGTGGGGGGGTCATCACTGCCCTGGGTTGAAGTGACTTCTGGATGAGGCATTTAAGGGGGAGGGTCCTGTCCACAAGGCATGTTGCCTCACTGGTGAGAGGACAAAGGGTTGATATTTATTATCTGATCAGGAGTGGAAAGTGCAGCAGTTTGAATGACTTCTCTCTCTTTCCTTCCAGTGTGTCTTTGATGATCTCAGCGGCTCAGTATCACTCTCCTGGGTTGGGGACAGCACTGGAGTAAGTAATGCGTTAGATACAAATGAGCTTAAAAGGCACCTACCAGTTAACTACCCAGTGGTAGAGATTGGATAAGCTGGTAGGACAGCTTGGAATTGGTGTTCCCCGATAGTCTTCTGCTGGAGCGTTTCTGAAAATGAGACACTTGCAACAGCATCTGCATGTGCAGGGTCAGTCCTTTTTGGCCATATCCCCAGTGAGGGCAGACCTAATGCAGCTTGGCACTGATGTATTAACATCAGAAGCAGACACGGTCAAAGCAGTGCAGCTATCCAGTGTGGCTGCAATTCTGGTATAAAGCTGCTGGAATTGGGAGACTGTTTGCATCCAGGGACAAGCATGAACACCTATTAAGCCAATATGACTGCACCCCAGCAAGTCAACCTGGCATAATATGACTAGCTGGGATGCAGACATTACTTTCTGCCCCTTGTCACTATTATTTTCCAAACCAATTTAGTTAAGACCAGCCTAACAATCCCTTCCGTAGAAACCGCTGCGAGCTCCCAGGGGATTGTTTTAGCAATGATTGTGTTTGGAGTCATCAGAAAAGGGCTTGAAAGGACCATCGACCAGCCCCCTGCAGGGGGCAGGATCATCCTGCAAAAAGTGTTTTTCTGATGTGCAGTTGAAAACTTCCAGCGAAAGAGTCTACAGTCTCTCTAGGTGTCTGTTCCAGGGCGTAACCATTCTTGTAGGTGCCAAAGAGCTTTAATTTAGGGGTTTTTTTTATTTTACAGGTAACCACCCTTGTAGGTTCAAAGGGCTTGCCACACCAGAAACCAGCAGTGTTTTTCCTGCCTTATGCTGTAAAGTGCTGCAACCACTGATTTCAAGCCCTGCTGTTAGCAAGTCCTGTGCCATCCAAAACCTCAGATACAAATATCTTAATGTTATAGGATGCCCTGCAAACCCTCTGCTACGTTCTACCTAGGGTGAGAACAAGATCATGAAAGAGATGGTGGTCCTGTTGCTTAATGGATGACAGGAAATGGTCAGCTTCATTACCACGGAGTTGGAGCCAAAGATCCATCTAACTGTACCAAGCCTGCGGCCCTCTGCCCTGGTATGAAATGGCTGTCAGTTCAGCAGTATGCAGACCTCTGGAGCTGTGCAGGGATAAGAGTTTTTGTAGCAGTGCCATTGCTTGAGGTAGACCTTCTGCTATACCAGGAAAAAACAGTGAGGCCCCTTGACACCTCAGGATGGCCTGACTGCCTGTGCGATTCACGGCACAGCTTGCAAAGCTCACACCATCCACAGAGAATGGTGGTTCTGCATTATATTCCCATATAACTGGCATTCACTGTAAGGCTGTGAATGCAGGGTAACTGAGCTGCTGCCAGGTAGCATCAGGTGTTTGGGGGTGAGGGTGTGTCTTTGTAAACATGACAAGGTGGTGGCTTTTCCAACAGCTGTAATTACCTCTGTGCATTGCACTGCGGGGCTGTCAACAGTTTAAAGGCACTCTGCATTCCTGTAGGCTCTAGCAGAGAGGGGAACTGCTGAGGCAGCCACCTTTCTCAGACCTGTAGTCCAGTCTGCTGTGCCACAGGTGATGTCAACTGTTGCACAGCACCTTGGAGACTAAAGCACCAGGGCTGAAATTCTTGGAGCCCCAGGTTCAAATCCACAGTAGTGGCAGCTCTGCTAGTAGAAGCTGACAGGCTGATAAGACCTGGAGCCTCCAGGGGTGGTCTGGCGTGGATGGATGTCAGAGGCTTGTTTACCCACCTAAAGCCTGAGCAGAATTTCCCTCCTTCCCTGCCTCTATCAGAGTTGTCTGTTGGTTTGGTGCCTTTTCCCCAGCAGTGGCTGAATCCGTCTATAAAGCATGCTTAATGCAAAACTGGATGGGACCATCTGGGTCACTGAGTCCTGCCTCTGCAATTGTAGGTAATCCTGTGATAAAAGTTAAGGCCAGAAGGGTCCCCAAGAACTGCTCCAGCCCCTACCCCACTCCACCCCACAAGCCGTAAAGCACCTTTCTAACAAATGAGGATCCTTAGTACAGAAAGACCCTTGGGATTGAGTTACTATAGGCACTCATCTAATCCCATTGTCAGGCAAAGGTGCCTATACATTTCATATTTGTTACATTTGATACCAACACTCAGCATATTACTGCTTTGAAGACAATAGGGGCATTTGGTCCTTGAGAAACTTGGCAACCTGGTTTGAGCCCATAGCTTGCATTTAGAGTTAGCTGAACATTAGATGGTGTCCAGCAGATGGGTCACATGTGATAGGGGAAGTGTCCCAAATAGACTCTGGCTACCTCAACAAGGACAAATCTACAGGGTTGTTGATTCTGTTGTTAAAGATCTTTGACAGAAGACAGGGTTGGGGCAGAAGGTAGGTGAAAGTGCAAGGTAACTACCAAGTACAGATGGGTGTAGGGGTAAATCTAGTGAAGTTTTGTTGTAGCACCAAGGCCAATGGCTGCATTGTCCACCTTGCTTGGTGTTCTCAGGGGATTCTTCCATTAGGCCTTCCACAGACTCGATTCTTTGGGCATTTATAAACATACCTTTTTGTCCTGAGATGTGCTGGAGATCTGGCGGGTCAGAGCAGACTCGATTAATCAAGTCTGCTTCTCATGCAAGCTGACGTGCGCTGCATTGCACCACATGCAGTTTTATAAGTGGCGAAATGCATGTCAGCATGCAGTAAATGGTGGCAGTGTGCTTTTGAACTAAAACACCTCCAACCTGACGTAGTTCAAAAGCGCTCTGCCACCATTTTCTCAGCCCTGATGTGCATTTCAACACTTGCACAACTGTATGCACAGCAGCGCTGGGCGCATTTAAAAGTGCCCGGTGCTGTGGCACAAGCATGCGTACAAACGTCCTTTGGTTCTCTTTGTTTGTCTCCAGGTGATTCTTGTCCTGACCACGTTCCAGGTACCTCTGGTGATTGTGAGTTTCGGGCAGTCCAAGCTCTACAGGAGGTGAGACCCATGATGTTCAGTAGGTTGATTTGGTTTTGTGGACCTTGCTTCATTGGGGAGTTACATTCTTCGATTATCAGATATGAGTCTGCAGTTCTCCCATTTATTGGAAGTCAGCTGGCTGCACCCAGCGCAGGAGGGGCCAGAAGCAGACTGACTTGCTTACAGGTTCAGTTAGCCTTCCTAGGCGGTAGTAGTGGAGAACTTCTAAGCCACCATTTAATTGCCGTGCTTCTTGAGCCTGCGGAGTACGGGTCTGCTGGTGAAGTGCAGAGCCAGAAGTAATCATTGGGTGCCCAAGCATGCCCAGCATCTGCTTCTCTGCTTGAGAAATGTACAGCTGAGGCCCTGCCTAGCCCAGGGGAGCTGGGAGTGTGCTGAAGGGTGACCTGGAAAGCCAGGCATAGCTCTGGCAATTGTGAAAGCTGAGTCTCCAGTTGCTGTTCTGGTTTGATAATGTATCACGTACTCAGGATTCTCTTCTTGTACCCAGGAGGACCTTGCCCACTCGTGGACAGAGCGGGCCCTTTGTGAATGTGCCCAGGGCCTGGGTGTTTCCATTCAGATCATTAACTCACCTCTACCAGATGGTGCCCCAGTTCTTTTGGGGCACATGCAGCTGGTGCCTGTATCTTTCCCAAAGGTCTTTTCACTGATGTAAAGGACTGTGAGGCCCCTTGGAGACCAAAATTCCCAGCTGAGGTTTTCTGTCAGTGGGGTAAATGCCTATTTTTATAGGGGGAAGCAAATGAGTTGGGGCTGAAGGCTGAGCAGTTGACTTCCTTGGCTTGCCCTGGTCCTGGGTTGCTGGCAGTCTCCTCCCCAGCTGGAGTGTAGATCTTTGGGAAGTGTGCACCATGAAAAGCTGCAATTCTTTCCCTGCCATCTGTCTTTCCAATGGCTGCAGTGAACAGCTACTTGGAAGTGCCCCAGAACATCCTTCCTATGAGGCTCCTGAATCCCAGCAGTGGCCTTTGCAGTGACCCTGGCACCATGCTGCATACCAAGGTGACTTCTAGCATTGTTACCATTTCTTTTTTTCCTTCTGCTCAGTGAGGACTATGGAAAAAAGTTCCAGGACATCACGCACCTCATTAACAACACGTTCATCCGGACAGAGTTTGGGATAGCCATTGGACCAGAAAATTCGGGGAAGGTAGGATGATAGGTTATCCACTCCCCTGCCAATTAATTTATGCTGCATTTGAGTCAGTGGGGAGGCAGGGGAGCAGCCTGGCTTTACAATGGAGGCTTCGTTCATGCTGGATTGTAACGTGTTTCTGTTTTAGGGGTAGGCTGAAACGTTGGTTTTGAGTGGGCTGCTCTTACTAGTGTTCTGCACCCTGGGTCCTGTTCCCAGCACTGCAGACATGCCAGGAGAGCTGGGGCAAAATGCTTCATGTCTATTTACCGCACTTTTCCCACTCTGTAAAATGTGGGTAACTCCTCTCTCAGGGCCCTGAGAAGCCTTTGGAGATCTGCTGCTCTGGAAACCACATTATAATTGTAGGGCAAGGGATTTCTGGGTAAATCTGAGTTGCATGAAGCTCTTTTCTTAGAGCAGGTTAATTCAGCTCTTGCCTTCTGCTCTGCCTGTGGGCTGTGCCATGTCACGGATGCTGTGGCAGCAAAGGTGAAGGTGTTGACCGCATTCCCTCCTTTTTCCATGTTCAGGTGATTCTGACAGGGGACGTGTCTGGTGGGAGCCGCGGAGGGAAGATCTTCAGATCATCTGATTTTGCCAAGAACTTTGTCGAGACGGATCTCCCTTTCCACCCACTGACTCAGATCACCTACCACCCCCAGAACTCGGATTACCTGCTGGCCCTCAGCACTGAAGTAAGAGATAGGGGCAGAAAGCTGGGAACATGTTCCTCTCTGCTTCCTTGTAGTAGTAACTAAAGAACCCACAAACCACATTGTCAGACTCTTTAGTGACATCTTGTGGTATTGCATGGTCTTCCACGGTGGGGAAAATAAGTTAGCTGCAGTGGCCCTACCACTCTAGTTTTATTGGTCGCAACATCTACCTGTTCAAACTGGAAACTGAGAGTGTATTGTTTACAGGGACCATTGTGGTCTTCATAGATTTCATAGACATTAGGGCTGGAAGGGACCTCACAAGATCATCAGGTCCAGCCCCCTGCCTAAGGGGCAGGAAGTTAGCTGGGGTCAAATCATGCCACCAAGATAAGCCTCCAAGCATTTCTTAAAGTTATCCAGAGTAGGTGCTTGCACCACTTCTGGGGGCAGTCTATTCTAGACTCTGGAGACTCGGATGGTAAAGGAGTTTTTCCTTATGTCCGGTCTAAAGCGGCATTCCAGCAGTTTGTGACTTAGACCTGGGGTGTCCTGGTGAACAGACGCCCTCCCAGTTCCTGATGCACACCCCTTGTATACTTATAGGCAGCCACCAAGTCACCCCTGAGCCTTCGCTTCTCCAGGCTGAAGAGTCCCATGCCTCTCCTCATAAGGCCTGTTCTCTTGACCTCTAATCATGCGTGTGGCTCTCCTCTGGACTCTCTCAAACTTCTCCACATCCTTAGTCTTATATTTCACTGTTCTCAAGTGTTCCATCTTCAGGCCCGATATGAACTGAAGTTTTCAGAGGTAGCTCAGTCAGTAGCGATCAATCTTTCTCGATTCTGACTTTTTCAGAATGGCCTCTGGGTGTCAAAGAACTTTGGGGAAAGCTGGGAAGAACTCCACAAAGCTGTTTGTCTGGCAAAATGGTGAGTAGCCAAACAGCAGGTGGGTGATCCATGTTGTTGGCTCTTTTTCCCCACACTGGTCTTAACTTTTATTATCAAATCTCCCACTCAGATGCTTAATCCTGACGTTGGTTGCATAATTGGAGCTCTTCATGCTGATTCTTGGCCCCAGCGAGTGAGCTTCTGTTTGGAGGCTTTACTGAAGGACACCATAACTGGTTCTGAGAGAAAGTCACAAGCAGCCCAAAGGCTTGGGAGATTTGTGTACTGAGCACAGATGTGATGAAACTCCCATTTCTTTCACAGAGCACATAGACTTTCTATGTGTAATCCAAGACCATATCCAAATATTTTAAGCTGAATTTGTCTGTTCTGGAGCCTCCTGTGCCCTTTTGTCTGACACTTCCTGGGATTATTTCAGTGCACATTTAAATTAAGTGTATGACTGAATGCAAATCTTAGGCAGTCTTCAAAAGCCTTTAAAAAGAAAAAAGCACTTGTACCACCACTTTGTAATGTCAAGTACTCCTACGGATGCCCAGAGTGTAGTGGCATGCCTAACTGTTTTCCCTTAGGGTTTATCTGTAGATATAGGGAGCACTTCCGACAAAAGAGCCTTGTTGAATACCACAATTTGCTTAGCCTCCTTGAGTTTGAACCCTTCCAAATAAGCAGTATCAGTAAGCTTTCTGTTTGTAGACATAGTCACAGAGCTTTTTGGGGGGGTCAAGCAGCATAGTGGTGTAGAAATCTGGGTTTGGGCGCCATGAGTATGGGAGGCGTCAGCCCTATGTCTGGTAAAGAAGATTTTCATCACATGACTTGCCTGTACCTGGTCACGCAGTGCTACAGTGGATAACCTGGGGGAGGCTGCTGTATGCAGTCTGTACCTGGGGATGTTCCCTGTATTTCTGAACAAAAATACTCCATCTCCAAAAGGAGCTGGAGTGATTCATCCCGTGGAGGTGCGTGTTGTAAAATCCCAGGTCTACACTGTCCATGGAAACTGTTCTGTAATGAATGCCTATACTAGAGTTTGATTGTGCCATGTTCCCTCTTGTTAAAAGCCCCCCATAAATGAATCACCTGTGCCATGTCTAAACACAGTCTTTGTTGTCCCTCTGTTTCTAGGGGAGCTAACACCACCATCTTCTTTACCACCTACCTGAATGGCTCCTGCAGTAAGTATTCCCTGATTTAATCCAGAATCGTATGGCACTTGAGAGTCTTAACCTCTTGGTCTGTGTGAGCCTATAGACTCAAAGGAATCTTCCTTCAGTTTCATATCCTGCTAAGATCTTAATAAACCTTCAGTTGTTCCTCACTGGTTCATTTATGCAACGAGCTAAGAACAGCTCTGAATTGCCCCAAACAAAAAATGGCTAATCTGTGTCTAAAGCATGTCATTTGGAAACTTGTATTTCAGTGTCCCTTTCCTATCAGGCTCTGTGTGCAAAGTGATTTAATCTGTAATTCAAATAATAACTTATGCACATCATGTAGAAATATCAGTTTAGTCTAAACAGCTCTTTCATAGGCCAAAACATCCAGAGAACTGTGCAGGGTGATGGAAAACAATGTGACATGAAACAGATATAATGCAAACACCCTTGTGAAACAGTTTAAAGAGAAACAGGTCAGATATGGAGGAGCAGGTGAGGGAAGAATTTGGAGCAAAAAGTGCTCCTGGGCAGGTTGTGGGACTGCATTTGGGTCTTAAGCTGAGGAGGGATGCATGTTTACAGGACCTTCAATAGTGGATGGATGGATGGATGCTTAGATGTTATAACTTGCCTTCCAGAGACCTGCTTGCTGCCAGCCTGAGATGTGATTGGCCTGCAGGCAAAGCTAGCTTGTTGCAGGCTGCAATTCAGAAGTTCAGTGTGTCTGTGGTTTTAAGTAGAGCACGTCTGCTGTGAGTTTCCACAAGACCAGTGGACATTGGAATTCCTGCTGTCCAGCAGGCTGAGATGGCTCTGGCAATGCAAGGCATGAGTCCTGCTAGTAACAGGTGCCAGGATGAAAATCTGTGCCCCAGAGCAGACATTGGAGTTCAGTGGCTCAGGATGTGGATCTATCCTGAGGGTGGAAGTGGGAGGGGTGGTATGTGTGGCAGTGTGTACATTGGTCTGTTTAAGAGGACTCATCACTTCCCTGCCTTGGTCTCAGTTTAGGACTGCAGCACCTTGATCCTTTTGTTCGCAGCTACTATTTTAATTCATGATTCCTTCTTAAGAAGCTGACCTCGGATTACTGGAGCTGAAGAAAACATCTGACTTTGGCAAGGTTTTCAAGACCATTGGAACAAGGATCTACTCCTTTGGCCTGGGGGGCCGCTTCCTCTTCGCTTCTGTGATGACAGAGAAGGTATGAGGTTCTTTTCTTCTTCTTGCTGGCTCTTGCAGCAGGAGCCGTCTGTGTTGTTGGGAGGCTATAACCATTCTGTAGGTTTGTGAGCGTGGCTGTACAAGAACGAGGCTGAGCCTTACAGAGCTGGAAAGAGGCAGGACTAACAGAGTACATGGTTTTCTAATTGCTTGTCCCAGTCCAGCACCCCATCAGGTTATGGGGATGTATTTTTCCCCCATCGTCTCTTCTTGCCTTTGTGGTATATCTTGGATGCTGATGCAGAGGAACTAATATGCAGTGAAGTGGTGCTACCGTTGCCAGTGGTTTATAAGCAATATCCTTTCCTTCCAGGGTGGTACAAGGAGGATTCATGTCTCGCTTGACCAAGGCGAGACCTGGAATATGGCGCAGCTACCCTCGGTGGGCCAGGAGCAGTTCTACTCCATCCTGGCAGCTAATGATGATATGGTCTTTATGCATGTAGATGAGCGTGGAGGTAAGGGCTGCAGAGGAGAGCAGAGTGGGCTGTGCTAGTTTTTGGCAAAATAGCACATCTCTTGACCCCAGCGTTCTTTTCTGCCCACGGCAGGGGGTCAGACTTGATGATGTGCTCAGGTCTCTTCCGACCCTACCTATTATGAAACCATGTCAAACAGGAGGGGATTGTTGTGTGAAGGCTGTGGTGTTCTGAGCAGAGATTTACTAGCTGTAGAGGCCTAAGCGTTCCAAGTCTGGATCGCACCTCAAACCCCCGTCTAAGCTTTAAAGTACAGAAGCAATCAGATGACCTAACTCCTGCCCTGCCCCCCCAGCTGACCCTTCTGCTGCACCCAACCATTGTGTCTTCTATGAAAGATACTCGCCTTTGGGGTAGACTGATAACGGTGTCTCTGCAACCCTATGCTGCATAATCAGTTTGCAGAGTCCAAGAGCTCAGGAGAATGCGGTGTGTCTTGGAAAAAGGGTATTCAAGCCACCTTGTGTGTAGGCTGCTTATTTCTTGGTATGTACCTTAAGTCTCTTACTCTGGAAACATCAGCCTCATATCTGTGCTGTGTCATTCAGCACATTATTTCTACAGTGGAACCTGCTCTGTGAATCCTGCCATTGCGAATTTGGTTGTTTTTGAGGAAGAGATGGGTTGTTTTTTTTTTTCTGTACATCATCTTATGGCCTTGGAGAATGAGAAAGTGAAGGAAATACAGGTGCCCTTTGGTTTAAATTCCACAGTGCAATCTAGCAGCAACCAAAGCAGTCCAGCTAGATCACAAATCAACTTCTGGAGTTGCTGATGCAGTCAAGGTATATTGCTGGAAAACGGGACCCTTCTGACAGAGGGGCAGAATTAAGGTTGCAGAGGTCACCTTAATTTTGAATTTCTGGTCTTTCTACTGCTTGTGAGGCATTCTGAGAAGTGTGCTATTATCTGTTACTATTACAGTGCTAAAGCCTGCCAAACCATGTAGCTGTGTCCCCACCTATTCTCAGATCAGGAGGAGAGCTCCAGGGGCTAGAAGCCTATTTCCCTCTCTGTCTTTCCTGTGCAGCACTGTCCTCCCTGCCAGACAGCCACATACATCAGGGCAAATTGCTTAGCTGTTGCATGCGAAATGTTTCAATTTCACCTCAAAACCAATCCCCAGGAAAATTGCTTGAGGGCAGCTGGAAAAATAAATTGCAGTCGAGCCCCAAAAGCTTGAAATGAGCATAATCTCAACTCCCTCCCACTGTATGGTGCCCAGACTTGCCAGGAAAATCTGTCCCTGGCTCTCAAGCATATCAGTGAAAGCCTGCTGAGTTGCTTTGGGTATGGCAAAACTAAAGCAGTAGGGATCAGTTTTTCGGTCTCTGGCAGGGCCTTTATTATGAGGACTTCTCAAAGGCACGATTGCATTTGTACAGTGTTAGTATCCGAATGCCCCATAACCTTGACAGATTTACCCTCGCACACCCCTGGGAGGGAGGGCAGTGCTCTTCCCATTGACCAGATGAGGGAGTGAGGTCGTAGGACTGATTTGTCCACAGGTCTCGCACTCATGACCTTGGGCATGTCCAACATTGACCCCAGGTCTTGGGGTTCCTCAGCTGGCACCCTTCCTACTGAGCTTTCCTGCTTTGTAACACACTGTCCACAACACCAGCCTGCAGCACTAGCAAAGTCCCTAGTTCCTGACACTCCCTTCCACCTGAATTTTGCAGCCTGGGGACCAGTTCATGCCTCCTGACAGTGAGACTCTGACCCAAACCCCTCCCCAGTCTTCCAGATTCCTGGAGACCCCACAGATCAGAAGGCTGGGTCCACATGTCCTGTCCTCCCTGAAATGATGGGTCAGTGACTGGCTTGTCTCTGGAGCATGGAAACTTTAGGCTGGGTGTGACCTGGGAACTTCCCAGGCCTCCTGCTAGCCTTGGTCACGGTGGTTACTGTAGGGGTGCAGGACTGTGGGTGTTCCATCAGCCTGCTTCTCATCCTGAACTGCGTGCTGCATGTCTTGTAGAGACTGGCTACGGCACAATCTATACCTCAGACGATCGGGGCATCGTGTATTCCAAGTCCCTTGAGCGGCATCTCTACACAACTACTGGAGGGGAAACGGACTTCATCAACGTGACCTCGCTGCGCGGCATCTACATCACCAGCGTGCTCTCAGAGGGTGAGTGCATGCGACTGCTGTCTGGAGCGGGACAGGCTGCAGCAGAGCACTGCAAGCCAGGAAAGAACTTGGGATGGAAGCAGAGCTCTCCCCGTGGGCTAGCTTAGAGGCAAAGCCTTTTTCCTTCAACACCTGAAAAACCTTGTAGAGACCCTGGCAGACTGGGGCTACTGAGGTCCAGGAAAGCCAGGACTTGTCTCGTGACTGAGGTCCCTTGTGTTTGCCTGGATTTGCTAGAACCCACCATACCTGGGTGGACTGCTCAAGGATGACCCCTTGTGTCTGGCTTCTAGTACTGGATGCATTTTGCAGCTCCTGTTTGCTTCTGGAGTCAGTGGGAGGGCCCTGGTCCTGTTCACAAGGAAAGCAGTATTTAGCTCCCTCAGCTCCAAGACTGTTTTCTTGCCCCTTGCTCTGCTTTTCCAGTGGGACTGATATCTTACCAAAACATCTTTCCCCTTCAACCCTGGGCATCAACCAACCTATGCACAGTGCATGCAGCATTGGCACTCATGGCATTATGCAGCTACATAGCTGCTGTCTGCCCCCATGGGGCAGTGCAGGCGTGAGAGAGAGCTCAGAGGAGACCTCATGAGAGGAATTCTATCCCCTGTTTGCCTCGAGATGAGAGTTTGCCAGCTGCCAGAGTGATGTTCCTAGGCACTTGCATGCAGGTTGCACTTCTCTTACCCCTGCACTGTGAGCATGAGTGTGTGCATGTAGGTTGAGCATGTGCAGTAGGCAATGCAGTGGTTGGGCAGTCGCATGGCTACGTATGTGCCTGTTCTGGATGTGCGTGTGTGTGTGTATAAGTAACAGCAATGTGGTTGGTCAGAAGCCTACAACTAACAGATTCTAGATGCCAGAGAAGGGTCAGCCCGTGCTTTGTCGCCAGTAGCTGAATAATTAGGCATTTGCCCAGGAGACCAGGGTTCTAGGCTTCTTTTGCCCCAAGGAGTCTGGTTTTACAGGACGGTGCTCCAGCCACCATGCCACAAGTCAGACATTATCCAGACCTCTTTCCCACCCCTGCACAGCTAAGAGAGGAAGATGCGTGAGGTCAGGAAGAAATGAGTAAGGGTGTGCGACTCAGTGAGATGCTTCCTGGCATGGATAAGAGAAACCCTAGCCTAGTTCTAGCCTGGACCCATTCTCCCAGTAGAGCAAAAACTGCGCTGCTCTCCATCTGTTTAATCCAGTGGAGCAGAGGAGCTGGACCCGATGATCTCACGAGGTCCCTTCCAGCCCTAAACTTCTGTGAATTGCTGTTAAATGCAGGGGGGGCTAGTGCCTCAGCTAAATGCAGGAGGGTTCTCCCCTCCCCCCAACTTTTCACCTGGACTCGGGTATGTACGTGTCTGCTTTGCCGTAGCATATATACACGTTTATGCATCCATGGTGCAGGGGGAAGTGCCCCAAACAGCCAGAAACATGGCTAGAAAACTCTTGTTTAGAGGCACAAAGGGAAACAGAATCCCACTGCGCGTGTGATCACGTTGGCAGCTGAAATGCCGCCTTTATGCAGGAAGGGAGGCAATAGCAGCCATGCAAGGTAACATGATGAACAGATGGTGTAACTGTTCCACCAAGACACATTGTGCTTTGTAAAGTGGAGCACTGAGGGGCACGAGCTGGCTTTAATAACAACAACAACACTTGAAATGTGGATGCTTGTGTTTTGGGTGAGGGTAGTTCTTCTATCTCCTGGCCAACCTGAAGGGATAATTTCTGGAGCTTTGTAAATGTCTATTGTTGAGCTATTACAGTGCGCCAGTTTTCGGAGTCCTGCTGTAGGCTGAAAGACCTTACTTGGGTCTGTCTCATGACTGGAGAGACAGAATCAGCGTCGGGGGCAGGAACACTCTGGGCCTGGGAAGACGGCACAGCAGAAATAAATGTGTCAGCTGCGAGTGAGAGCTCAGCTGTGCCTTCTGCGACACCCAGGCTGCCTGCGCATTTCAAGGGGGTGGTGTGTGTGCCTGCTGTACAGATGTCTGGTGGAAGCTGCATAGGAGTAAGGCACGTGGCATATAGTCTTGACAGTCTCATCCCTGCTGCACCTTTCTCCCCTCAGACAATTCCATCCAGTCAGTGATCACTTTTGATCGTGGTGGCGAGTGGGTGCCCCTGCGGAAGCCTCAAAACACCACCTGCGACTCCACTGCAAAGAACAAAGAGGAGGTTGGTCCTTCCAAGATCTCTGCCAGCCTGTAGGGGTGATCTTGCTAATCATGGGGTAGGGGAGAAATTCTGTCCTGCTCGGACTTGGAGCTGGCACTGGCCGCATCTCCGCTGCAGACGGTAGCACTAGGCTGGGGGGCAGACTATCGGCTAGTGGCAGACCTGGAGTGGTGAGTGCTGTGCAACACAAGTCTGGCTGCCTCAGGCAGGTGCCATCTGGTACTCTGCTTCTGCTGCCTTTACACTGTGCTGCTGTCTGTGGTATAGACGTATGTCAGCTGATGAGATTTTGGCTTTGCCTTTGAAGACCAGGTTGGTTCTTGTCTGGGTTCAAAGGACTTGTTCCTTTGTCAGAGTAGCAGCCCAGCGTTAGACCTAGATGTGACAAATAGAAATTCAGCAAAATGTCTGTTCAGTTTATTCTCATCCCACCAGACAGATGTGTTGCCAGATTAAGATAACAAGTAAAGTTAGCAAAAGTTTGGAATATGTAATCATCCTGGCATCTTTGGGTGGGGGCTGCCTTTCCTATGCGTGCAGGCTGTCTAGCCTGATTGGGCATTAATAAAAATAGCAGTAGCAGGAAACGGCTCTGGGGCTAACTCCATGCCTACCTCTGCTCCAGGAAGGAAAATGTGCACAAGCATGGTGATCTGGTCACTGTTCACTTGCAAGGTGTTAGCACACCAGTCCCTGGCTCTGCTTTAGTTGAGTGGTTCCAGCTTGGGAGCAAAGCTTAGGAGAGCTGTGCTGAGCCTCTGTGATCCAAGGGGCTGGTCTCAGAGCTCTGCTGGTTGGAATGTGCTGGGGAGAGGCTGCCTCGTGTGTTGTCTGGCCCCCTACACTGGATTCTCTCCTGTTTTTGTATACAGTGCAGTCTTCACATCCACGCTTCCTACAGCATCTCCCAGAAACTGAATGTGCCCATGGTACCGCTCTCTGAACCAAATGCTGTTGGCATAATCATCGCTCATGGTAATGAATTGCATGGGAAGGGGAAGTGGGAGGGCAAGTGCCACGGGGATTGTGTGGGCAAGGAGGAGGGAGCTTGCTTGCCAGCCAGAGGCCCAAAAGATGGGATCTGCAGCAGGCCTACCCTTTCGGAAAGTTGCTCATTCTTTTATAGAGTGTGGCGGGACAGGGAGAAGAAATGCGTTGCATCCTGCTCCATGGGGAGTGACCTTTCATATCTTGGTGTGGGTGCTGTGTCACAGGCAGCGTGGGAGATGCCATCTCCGTGATGAGCCCGGACGTTTACATATCGGATGACGGGGGCTATACCTGGGCCCGCATGCTGGAGGGACCCCATCACTATGCCATCTTGGACTCTGGGGGCATCATCGTTGCCATTGAGCATAGCAGCCAGCCAATCAATGTGATTAAGTATGCATGAGCTCCACACTGCTACAGTTTTTGGGGGAGAGGGTGGCTGGAAGGGGAGGAGGAGGAGAGGATTCGGTGGGGAGGGGAACCCTCTGGTTCCTGAAAGCTCTGGCAAGCTGTAAGGACAGTTCTGTCCGTGCTGCTTGAATCTGAAGGAGACACTGGGTCATCTTGGTCTTCCTGTTACTCCTCCCGCACCGTAGCGTTGTAAAGGAAACTCAGTTCTTCTAGAGCAGTGGTTCCCAGCATTTTTTTTTTTTTTTTACTGTGGCCCAGCAGGAATGGGACGAGGTGCACAGAGCTGGCTGCCTCCCTCCTGGGGCTCCCCCACTTTAACCCCAAAAGCTCAGCTGTGACCCCAGAAGCTGCTCACTTGGGCAGACAGATGGGGGTCCAAGCGGGGGGCTTGTGCCATGACCCGGCAGCCAATTCACCATAGGCCCAATACCAGACTGTGGCCCCGTGGTTGGGAACCTTTGTTCTAGAGCAGTGACTCTCAACCAGTGTGCCATGGCACCCTGGGGTGCTGTGAGATTGTGTGAAAGGTGCCATGAAGTATGAGGAAGTAAGGGAGGTATTAGGAGACAAGCAGATAAACTAAACAGAAAAGAGGCTTGTCTCTGCCTGGATGATCCCCTGCCCCTGCTGCCAGGCTGCTCTGCAAGGGAGTAAGCACTGTAATCTATAAATATTTTTTTGAGACTGGGTGCCACTCAATTCACCAAAGTCATAGAGGAGGGCTCAAGTCCAAAAAGGTTTAGAACCACTGGTCTAGAGCAATCAAGGTTATTGAGACGGGGAGGCAACCTCTTCTTCTGGATAGAGGTTCATTTGATGCTAGTCTCTGCCTTGTTGCTAGTAGTTTTTTGAGCACTTACAGCAGTAGGTCCTGTCTGCAAGCCAAGTGGTGTGTGGCCTATGTACTCCTTCATGCCTCAGCCTCTGAATGCAGTGTGGGGGTCACAGAAGGTTCCATCAGGCCTCTCTGACTTGCTGCTCTCTTGTAGGTGGTTGTATGAACTCTTTGATAATTTGGGTTCCTTATTGTAAGTCTTGTCTGCCTAGGTTCTCCACAGATGAAGGGCAATGCTGGTACAAGTACACATTCTCCAAGGAGCCCATCTTCTTCACTGGACTAGCATCTGAACCAGGAGCCAGGTCTATGAATGTCAGTGTCTGGGGCTTCAGAGGGAGCTTCCTGTCTCGCAAATGGGTCTCCTATACCATTGATTTCGCTGACCTCCTTGTCAGGAGCTGTGAGTCTCTCTTGCCTCCTTCCTTTCCATGCAGGGACACAGGTGCTGAAGGGCTGCCTGCTTTTGAGGGGCAAAGTGGAGGAACTGAGCTGAATGTGAATTGGTGGGGAATGACCAAAATGGGCCAAGGAATATGATGTGGGGATTTCAGCAGGGAATGTCTTGGGCTGCTGTGCAGGGACTGTGCTCCCTGAGCAGATTGGGTGCATGAGGGACACCAGTTCTGTACAGACCCTCAGTCAAACCACTGCTGACAAAAGCACTCTGGATGTCCCTGCTTATTTATTTATTTAGTGAATACAAAGCTGTGAAGCCAAGAAATAGCCTCCTTGTTAGCTGATGTCCCTGCTGGGTTCTGTAGAGGCCATTTCATGGGCAGGGCAAGGCGAGTGTGTGCAGCCAGATCGGTGCTTCTGAACCACAGCCGCTCCGAATGGTTCTGGCTGTATCTGTCCATCCAGTACAAAACTCTGCAGCTGACAACACAGCATGGGCTGGCATGCAGCTGGCTGCCTAAACCTGCAGGTGGCTGGAGCCCGCCTCTGGAGTTGACACTGGGACCTAGAGAGGACAGTGTCAGCAGAAGCCAGTCCACTGCTGCTTGGTTTAGAACAGGGGTGGGCAATTATTTGGGTTGGAGGGCCACTCAGGCAGTTTTGGTGAGTTGTTGCAGGCTGGGCCAGCACCCCCACCCCGCAACAGCTGACTAAAACTCCCTAAGCTGAGGGTCACACTTCGCTGTCTCTCCCCTTATCCTGCCCAAAACTGTAGCAGGGCACCCCAATTCCCACCCCGACCCAGAACATGCCAGCCGCATCTCCAACTTACAGCGGCACCCATCCTTCGTGCCGGAAGCAGCCCTGGGCAGGTGCCAGCATCAGCTGTGGACGTGGCTGGCAGGGTCTGGGTGGGGATCAGGTCACCCACCCGGGTCCGTAGCTGTCACTGCTGTTCTAGCACTGGGGGGAAAGCAGTCTCACCCTCCTACCCAGTGTAAGGGGAACCAGCCCCGCCTGCCCTGCTCTGGCCCGCAGGCTATATTTTGCCCATCCTGGTTTAAAAACAGGCCATGTGTTCTCCAGAGCCCCAGGCCATCTCCCACCCTTCTGCACCCCAGAACTCCCAACCCAACAGCAAATGCCTTTGCCGCCCCCCCCCCCACCCCCAACCCTGCCTGTGGTGCAGCTGTTTTGTTCTACTGAGAGCATAAAAACCAAACCAAGCCAGACGTTCTTGCCAGGAGTCCCTGGGCCTCTGTGCTCAAGGGAAGTTTTCACAGACAGGTAGGGTTGGAAAGGGCCTTCAGAGGTCATCTAGGTCAGCACCATGCATGATGCAGGATCATCACGTCTGAAGGCTGTTTCATAGTTTCTAGGGTCGGAAGTGACCTGAGCAGATCATCTAGTCCGACCCCCTGCCATGGCAGGAAAGAGCACTGGGGTCAAACGACCCCAGCAAGGTGTTCATCCAGCCTCCTCTTAAACACCCCCGGGGTAGGAGCCTGCACCACTTCTCTTGGAAGTCGGTTCCAGACCCTAGCCTCTCTGACCGTGAAGTAGCACCTCCTGATATCTAACCTAAACCTACCCTCTGCCAGCTTGTGACCGTTCATCTTGGAGTCAGTGATGACCCCAAGATCCTTTTCCGCCTCCGTGCTGGCAAGAGGGGTGTTCCCTAACCTGTAGGTATGGTGCCGGTTGTTCCTCCCGAGGTGCATCACCTTGCACTTGTCTGTGTTGAAACCCATCCTATTCTTGTCCACCCACCCTTGTAACCTGTCTAGGTCTGATTGTAGCCTGTTGCATCCTTCCAGTGTGCCCACGACCCC
>NW_017728934.1:2495586-2522127 GCF_001723895.1 Crocodylus porosus
CACATCCTTAGCCTTCACTACCTCTGTGAGCTGACCCAAGAATTCCTGGTCAAGCTCTTCTCCCTGGTTGGGAGATCTGTAGTAGACTCCCACCGTTACGTCTCTTTCCCCTCGACTGCCTTGTACTCTAACCCAAAGCACTTCAGGGTGCCCCTCCCCTGACTCCTTGCTAATTGACGAGGAGCGCTTCGCCCATTACTCCACACCTCGCTGTTCAGCTCTGGCTTACTGTGGCATCCTTGATCAGAGCTATGGGATACTTCTTCCTGGTGATATAAAGCAGGGTTCTGGGCAAGCCATGTGGTGACTTTAGGCAGAGCCTGTAACTATTTGGGATACTCACTGAGTCCCCAGATAGGGGTATCTGTTTAGTCTTATTATGGAGAGTCTGTGCTGACAGGCTTCTAGGGTCATCCTAAGCACTTGGTTGCCAGTCTGAAGAGGAGCCTTTTCTGGTCAGTGCAGCAATACTTGTCTTTGCAACTGCTTGTGCTCACTCTCACTCCCTGTGTGATGGCAGTGACGTGCCCCAGGGCCTGGAAGCAATCTGCAACAGAGCTGCAATTGGAAAGCTGAAGCTCTTAGTTTCTAATGCCTCCCATGGTCCATCCTTTAGATCATGATGCTTCCCCTGGTAGGTGAGAGGATGCCCCCGCAAGCTCCTGGAGGGGCAATATTCCCTAGGAGTGTACTGAACAGGAACTCTACATGGTGGGGGGAAGCATTGTTCAGATAGGTCAGGCAGGGCTTTTCAGTGCCAGGCACATTTGTTCCCTTCAGCACTGGGTAAAATGTGGGTATAGAGAGTGGCCCTGATATCACCTGTGACAGGGCACAACCTGCTGCATCATGCCAGCTAATAAGATTTTGGGCTGAAGTGAATATTTGTCCCCTGGTTTTGGGCATGTGAGCCCCTCGCTCTTAAGTAGGCAGCGGTTGTCTCTCTGCTGTTGGCTAGAGCCATTACACGCAGCATAGCTGACAGGAAACTGGAGTCTAATGACCTCCTCTCTCCCAGGTGAGGACAAGGATTACACCATTTGGCTGGCTCACTCCAGCAACCCCACTAACCCCGCTGATGGCTGCATCCTGGGTTACAAAGAGGAGTACCGGCGGCTCCGCAAGTCATCAGTCTGTCAGAACGGTCGGGACTACATGGTGACCAAGCAGCCATCAGTCTGTCTCTGCACACTGGAAGACTTCCTCTGGTACGGTTAAGTGGTTTTTGCCCCCTCTTGTCTCACGCCAAGGGTGAGTGCCCCACAGAGGTCTAGAACAGTCACACGGGCAGATCTCTGCTGTATGGAGGGGACTATAATGCTGCCACTTCTAGGTATGTGTGGTGCAGGCTTTGGCCCCTAGACTGGGATCTAGTGGTGCCACTGCCATTGCTTGTGCACAGTATCGAGATTCCCTTGCTGGTTCAGAGTTTAGGATTGCTCATGGCAGTGCAGAAAGTGTCCGTAAAATCAGGGGTCATCCATGGAGGGTCATGGTCTGAAGTGTGCCCAGCTTCTTGGACAGCCCCATGAGCCATATATTAGGAGCAATGCAAATCAGGAATAAGACTTGGGGGCTGCTTGGGGAATTCTTTAGCTTAACCTCAGCGCAGACCTTGCTGGCCACTTTTATGCCATCCAATTCCATTTTGTCTGAGAGGCTCCCTGGGATCACATGTAGCAACATGCCAGGCTAGAAGAGACAGGTCACACTCTGCCTCAAACAGTCTCTGATGCTTTGCTCTCCTTTGCCTTTCTGCTGCCTCTTGCACTGCAGTGATTTTGGCTACTTCCGCCCGGAAAACCAGTCCAACTGCGTGGAGCAACCAGAGCTGAAGGGCCATGACCTGGAGTTCTGCCTCTATGGGAAGCGGGAGCTGCTGAAGACCAGTGGGTAACGTGTCTTTTTATAACCCTTGATCCTTGAGTGAATCCAGGTGCTCAGCCAGTGCTGCACTCAGGGCTGCTGGCATGCGGCACCGCTGTTGCAGGGAAGGCTGAAGTGAAAGGTTGTGGGCTTGGGAATGAGTGTCACGGCAGCATTCCCCAGCGGGTAGGGCAGCACTGGGGTCCAGGAGGCCTGGCTTCTATTCTAGGCTCTGCCACCAATGCCCATTGGCATCTTTATGTACCTTTTCCCCTACTGCCCTGAAAGTTGGGATGGTGCTTGCTCTTCTGGATGCAGGGCACATGTTACTGGAGCATGCCAGAATGAGCCCTTTCTTCTGCTGGAGGTCAACATGCCATGGCCCAGGCCACTGAGCAGCCTGTGTTGCCTTGGCAGGAGCCAGCAGCAGCACTGCACTGGGAGGCTAAGAACTCTGTTTCCAGGAGGCCATGCCTCTCAGACACCCCTGCAGGATGCAGTGGGTGTGCCCTAGTTCTTGGATCAAGATTAGAAAGCAGCATGGCTCTGCATGTGGCTTACAGCTGCCAGCCCAGTGGGGGTTACTGTGCTCACATGTGGCCGGGCAGTCCCTGGCCTCTCCTGGGCAGCTTCCCACTGTGCTGCAGGTTTTCAGAAGTTTTCTTTGAAATTCCAGGTATCGTAAAATACCAGGAGACAAATGTGATGGTGGACAGAGCCCACCACGGGAGGTGACTGACCTGAAGAGGAAATGCACAAGCAACTTTTTGAGCCCCAGCCAGCTGGTAGGTGATAAACCCAGGCCTAGAGAAAGCAGGGGGTGGGAGGTATGTTACCAAATCCAGGCCGGAAACCTCAGGATCCTGACATTGCTGCTTTTAAAATAGGTCCCTTTGCCCTGCAGTCAAAGACTCCCATGCCCACCCAACTGTCCTGTGCTAGACCGAGTGAGGGACACTCACTGAGAAGCCTTTGCCCTCGCCGCGTGGGGTCAGATCCTGTGGCCCTGCCTTCCCTTTAAATAGAATTGCCCACCATACTGTTCCATGCTGCTTCAAGGGGAGCAAGTCCATTCTGTTTCTCCTAATTACCTTTCCCAATTCCACCTGGATGTGACTTGTGAAACTACTGAAGCCTTGGTCCGCACTTTGGAGCAGCTGTCATGTTTGACCCTTGAAATGGTTGTACTGCCATACAAGGTACTGACCAAGTAGTATCTGTTGCACAGTGCTTTTTGCTCCTTGGCACTGGAAGAGTCTTGAGTGAATGCCAGTAATTGGTTTAAATTGCATATACTATAGCAATGTTTCCTTTTCTCTCCCTGCAGTCAGCCTCTTCCAGCTCCACACCCATCATTCTGGCTGTTATAGGTGTAATGCTCATCGCGATTGTAGCTGGAGTCGTCATCATTAAGAAATATGTCTGCGGGGGCAGGTGAGGCTTGCGGAGGTCTTGGGTGCAGTTAATCTGGGAAATGCATTAGCTGGTGAGAACCCCTGGCTTGGCCATCTCACTCCACCCCATTCATGTACAGGATGGCTTGGAGATTACTCCTAAATAAATTGGCTTCAGCTTTGTTAGGGGATCTATGATCCCTGTAGGTAATGGTGGCAGTTGCTAACTGTTCCACTGTATAAGAAGCCATGTAAGGGCTATATGTTTTCACTCAAGGTGATCTCACTAAACCAGCTGTGAGATCTAAGCCAACCATCTGGAGATCATGCTTTGGTCTTTCTGGGCTGCTGTAGGGCCTTGTTGTTTCCTATCTGGCCCCTCGAGCCACATGGTCCTGACCAAGATGAGCTGGATTGAGTGCTGACTCAGTGCAGTAATGTTCAGCTAGCATCTCGAGTCTCTTTGTGCCTTAGTGATATTGAGGCTGCCAGGAAAAATATCTGTACTTTACCACTCAGTACTGAAGCTGGAAGCCAGGCCTAGCTTTTGATCCTGAATGGGCCAAACTTCAATGGATCAGATGTAACAAGGGGAATAGGGGAATCTGGGAGATCAGAGCCAGGTGTGTGAGGGAATGTTACTAGAGCAAATCTGAAAAGGTGGGGAAAGTCCTGTGTGATGCACAGCTCCCTTGTTCTGATTTCTGGAAAGGGAAGAGAACAGTCAAATTAGTTGAGATGCAGTTGGCTTCCTCCTGCATGAGAGCAAGTTCCCAGATTTGATGGAACGCCTTGGAGTTCTCCATCACTTGTAGAACTGCAGTGCGGGGCAAAGGGGAAACGGTATTTTTCCAGGTAGAAGACTGTTGCATTGTCTGAAGCCTCCCTCTTCTGCATGGGCCTGTAAAGCAGTGCAGTGACCTGCTGGGGGGCGGGGGGAGGGGAGTCCTCTGCTTGCCTTCATAGCCAGCATGTTAATGCCAGTTTTGCCACAGCCATATTTGCATGATCCCATTAGTTTCTCCAGGCTAAATTGGTTCACACCTGGGTTGGTGCCTGGATGGGAGGCTCCTAATTGGATTACAAGTGCTGCAAGAGGTGGTGATTGTGATGCTCTTCCCTCAGAGGCTTCCAGTGTTGTGCTGCCACTAGACGCACCACGTGCTGGGCAGTACTTGTCCTCTGAGATACAAATGCGGAGGTGTGGGCTGCCTGTGGTGGTTAGAAACTCCGTGGTATCTTCAGTAATCCTGCACAATTCTTCAGATGGTCCTGGGGTTTCAGTGGCCTACAGATGCCCTTGCTTCCTGTCTCACTTGATCAAGCTCTGTTGAACAGTATTGTGAAACAGGTGCTGCATTTCCCTGCTGGCTGCAGTATTTCCTCTGATAAGGGCCCTAGGACAATGACTCTCAAACATTTTAGACTGAAAGCCTCTCTTGTTAGACTGAATGCCTTCGGAGAATGCCAGCTGTCAGCTTTCACTCCTTTCTTGACTGTGGAAAAGTACAAGAGCAATTCTTTTGTTGGAGATAACTCAGAAAGACCACAACTGATCAGATGCTCTGGACTCCTATTTAAAATCTCTGGATTTATCTTGTGAATCACACAGATGTTTGCACGCTTAACAGGGCTGCTAGGGTGGCCCCTCACAACACTCTTAAGAGGATCGTGTGGCATCACAGGGTGCCATAGCATCCTGGTTAAATATCACTGACCTAAAACCTTGCTAGCAGAACTGCTCTGAGATCCTCTTCCCAGAGAAGAAGTGTCCTACGCTAACATATCCCATGCCTGTGTGTCTGATTTCCTCCCAGGTTCCTGGTTCACCGCTATTCTGTCCTGCAGCAGCATGCAGATGCAAATGGCGTGGAAGGCGTTGATACTCTGGACTCGGTCACCCCAGCTAATAAAAGTGGTTACCATGATGACTCCGACGAGGTAGGTGATTAGTGGGTGATGCAGAGACATCAGTGTCTAAACATCTTGTTGGGAAATCGGGGCTTGGATTGGATGTGGGCATGTGACTTCTTGGGAGAGAGGAAATAAGACTCACAGTGGTGGAAGGGTCTGCTCCCCAGCATAGATGCAGGATTCAGTGTTCCTAACCATCCTGTTAGATTCCCATCCAGCCTCTTCTCACAAACCTACAGGGAAGGGATAAGTATAACTCTCCTTAGCACCTTGTTCCAGCATTGCTGTGCTGTTTTTACTATGAGGAAACTTCTTCTGGGGTTTTATCTAAATGTTCTCTGCTGCAGTTTAAACACATTGCTTCATATCATACCCTCCGTGGATTGAGAATGATGCGTCTTCAAAAAAACCAACACAAAAACCCTCTTAATTTCTCTGTTGCAGGGGGGACTGAATCTCCAGCACAGTTTAACAGTGCTCCTTCCTTTGAACTGCCCAGTAAAGCCAGTATCCCCACTGGAGGCAAATGGCATAGTCCCAAGTATTTGAACCATCCCTCTTTTCCCAAGATGTCATCCCCATGTGGTGCTCCAGTATCTCCCCAACACTGTGAGCAAGGGATGCTCTATAGCTAACCAAGCAAAAGACGGGGCATTCTGGTGTTTGCTGCTACTGACCAGCTTGTAAAGCCCCTTTTCCCACCTGCAGATTGGCCGAGGGAACCTAGGATCTGAGATGTGTAATGTTAAGGTCATGAACATCTCTTTAGCCTGTTGGAAAAACAGTTGATCTTAATTCGCTTGGCAGGAGTTGGACCCTGACTCAGAAGCATTGGTTTTTTGATGTTCTGTATCTAGATGCTCATACAAAAAAAACCAGCCTTCAATAAGCTGTGCAGAGCTGTGTAAAACTAGTCTGTCCCTGTTGGTTTCCTTGCCCACAAGGAGAGCAGAGGCTAAGTCCTGCCTGAATCCTGCAAACTGAACTCCACCCTCTGGGATGGTGCCTACAGGGGGTAGAGGGGAAAGTTGTCCTACTCGTCCTCCTTGTAAATGAGGCTGCCCTGAGCCACCAGGCTATGACCCGACCCTCATTGAGGGACAGTTCTTCTGTGATGGTCTCCATTCACCATTCCCAGTCACCACCCAAGGTGGCACCTTCAGTTCAGTGCTAACCCCCACCTGCCCCACTTTTTGCCTTCTTGGGGAGGGAGAGGGGCATGCTTCAGTGCTTGGAGGAGAGTGGTGCTGGCCTGGGATTACAGAAAGGCAGGGAAGTCCCTTGTTGTCTTATGGTCTTTGCCCTGCTATGTCAGTGTGTGCTTTCTTCTTAGGACCTCCTGGAGTAGCATTGGCTCTCATCAACACTGGGACAGATGGATTCGAACTCTGCCACGGATCTGCAGAACAGCAAAGCCGTCTACAGACCATGCTCCTCTGCGACGGCTGCCTCTCCCATTTCTGAGGGACATCACCGTCCCATTGCTTCCATAGAGACTGTCTAAATGCAACAAAGCTGCAGGCCTGTCAGAGCGGGTTGGGGGGAACTGCTGCAGGGACCCAAGTGGCTCTGGATCAGGGCTGGGAAGATTTTAATTTAACTTTATTTTAATGACTTTTTTTTTCTGCTGGGGAAAAAAATTGGGGGTTTTTTTGTTTTGTTTTTAAGGAAAACAAATCTGCTGGTGACAGGAGCATTGTGCTCTGTGCTTGGTATTGCTAGGTGCATTTCTCCGTGCTGCAGGGAGAAACCTCTTAACTCCATTTTAACCTCTCAAAGACTGATCTCTGCCATGGCATGTCCCTTGCTGACACTGCAGCATTCGGAGCCCAGGCTGACCCCAGCGGTCGTCAGGACCTCAGACAGCTTAGCCAGTCCCTGTGGGACCCCAGAAAACTGGGGGGTTGCTTTTTATTTAATTGTAAGAGACTTGCCCAGCCAAAAGCAGTGTGGGAGTGGGGTGGAAATCTGAAGTGACACAAGGCTGGGGGCACCTGCTGCAGCTGGCCATATGGCTCCAAGGATCCAGACTGTGAAAATGCTGTGTCTGCAAGTACTCACTTGGGGCAAATTGGAGTAGGAAGAGAGAGGTTGTGGCTTTTTTTTTTTTTTAGTTCTAGGAATAAATGCAGCAGAAAGCTCCATCCAAGCAAACCTCCTATGCTTGTTTTTCTGCTCTTAGGGTGGTGGGAATTGTCTGTTCCAGGTAGATTTGCTGTAAGAGAAAGTGTGCACATGCAGCACTATTGCTGGGGGTAAGAGTCCCCGCCTTTGTTTTGTGGGGGTAAGTCACAAAAGAGAGACCCCTTTTTTGTTTCTACCATGAACCATTTTTTTTCCTTTCCAAAGCAATACGAGATCAGCTGCTTGTTCACTCTGCAGAGCTGCTGTTTGAAGTGGTCATGATTGGCAGCTTGCAGGTACTCTGGTTAATGTGCGTGGGATCTTGCTGCCTCCCTTTCCCATTGCCGTTCCGTTTGGAGGTGCTGATGCCCCAGCAGCGGACATTTCTGCTTGGCTGACTGCACTATGCGATGCATGTGTCCTCAGAAAGCCCCGTGTCCCCAGCATCTGACACCCCTTGGTGATTTGTGGCAAGCCAGAAATTGGAATGGGCTTTAAGGAGGGCTTCTTGCTAAAGGGAAACTGTGATAACTTCATATTTATCATTAAAAGGGAATGATCAGGAATACTAGCCTGATGTCACTAGTATCTCTGATCTTCATACCTGACCTCTGCTGGGGGGTGGGGGCAAAAAAGGTAGGAGGGTGCTTTTATGAGGCTGTCACTAGACTCCTGCATTGGTGAGCTATACCTTAGGTGCTAATGCAAAGAAAGAGGTTCATGAGACTCTAAAGTACTTCTGTTTAAAATGAGGTTGATTTTTGAAAATGAACTCGTATGTATGGAGGTTTCCATCCCCTCATTCATTCATTCAGCAGCTTCCCCTTGAGTTAACGAGGCTTTTCCCCTCCTGAGTGAGTTTGAGAGGCATCCATAGTCTTGAAGCTTATTGTTATTTTGTTATACTGGGGTTTTTCCTTTACGAACTTGCAGAAAAGGCCACAGCTTTCTTGTGGCCACTAGAAGGTGCCATTTCTCTTGGTATAACTGGGTGGTTCCCTCTAAAGCAGTGGAGTGGGGGTTTTTTGAGGGGTAGGGCAGTGTTTCCCAACCAGTGTGCCATGGCACAAAAGTGTGCCATCAGAAATGCCAAGGTGTGCCGCAGAATTTCTCCATGACGGTGAGCTACAATAGGTATGAGAATGGGGAATGCTTTAACAGGCGTGCTGTGGAAATTTTTTATTAACATTAGTGTGCCTTGGGCTGGAAAAGGTTGGGAAACACTGGGGTAGGGGATTGCTTCATGCAAGGTGGATAATCTTTATCTAGCTAATGCCAGGGGTTGCTCAGTGACTAGAAGGCAGATTTGACAGTGGAGGCAGCCTGGCGTGTAATGTAGTAGAGCAGGTGAGAGAGTCACCTGGAGAACATGGTTTAGAAAATCTTACAGTTCAAGACTGAACTGGGTTTTTGGAGGCGCTTTTCTCTTTCCTTTAGACTCTAACTGCTAGGTCTATGCAGCTGGCCAAAACTGGCAGTGGTAGCCACCTGCTGACAAAGAAAGATGGAAAGAGAACCCCACATGCATCCACGATGCTAACCAAGAAACTGTTGCTCTTGGGATGATACATTTCCTGCAGACACTCACTGCCTAGGCATCTGGGGCAGAATCAGACTTCCCCGCCTCGCCAGTGGCTCTGGGCACAACCGCCTGAGATGTGAAAGCAGGTTCCATGCAGATGGACTGGGGTGGCCTGATCAAACGCATGGCTACTTTATTTGTGTTCTTTAGCTGAAGCCCTTTTGACTGCTTGTCTTTGCATAGGCTGCAGAAGAAGATGGTAAATGTTGAAACTTTCACCCAACCCCCTCCCATCCTCCTTGCCCTCCCCACCCTGCCTTAACATGCCTGTAGAGGCCAGACACTGGCTGATGGAGTTGAGCTCATTCTTCCTCTGAGGAAGCCTGTGCACCAAAGGGCTTACCACCAGCCCAGCAGAAAGGCAGTTGTTGCCTTCCAGCCGGCAGTGGTGCCTCTCCCCAAGTCCCTGTGCCATGCAACAGCAGCCTGCTATCTCTGAGCAGTGCATGCCCGTTGGGCTGCATCTGTCCCCTTGCCAGTGGGTTGTTCCCCCAGGGCTGTCAGGGGGACACGGTCATTGCATGTGCTTATGAAGCATCATCCCACTATTGCCTTTGGCTCGTCAGCATGCCTGCAAGGCAGATCAGTACAAGGATTCTGCTCCAGGGGCCCTGCCAGTTAGAAGTAACCACGTAATTAAAAGCCATAGCCCTTTCACTCCCATATGGTATCTCCACAAGGTCCAGCCCATGGCGAGGTCCAGGGGAATGGAACGGAGATGTGTGTAGAGTTCTGTAAATAAACCTGGATGTGTTATAACTTTGTACTGGTATTTTTCTGTATATTTGCAATATTTGGGTTAGAAATAAAAGCACCATTGACTTTGTGTTATCTCCGCTGTAAGCTGCATTACTATTCATGAGCCAGGGAGCTGGCTTGACTTAGATCCTTGTAAAATGCTCTTGCACAGTGTTGATGCCCAGGGACCTGATTTCAGCTTTGGGCCACTGTAGAAATATGACATGGAAATAAATATCATCTGGAGCCAGGAGTAGCTTTTGGGCCCACGTGGTGTACCAGAACTGTGCTTCTGCTTGACTTTAGCCAACCTTATGGACATGGATGTTGAACAGTGCTGCCAATTTTGAAAACAGAACTCCATCAGGAAAAGCTCACAAAGTCTCCTGCTATTGCTAGGTAGACCCAGCATCATCACTGTCCTGTCTAGAAAATCCTTGAGAATTACACCATGAGAACAAATAGGATATTGTCACTTGATAAACTCAGCCTATTGAAAACCTTGTGCTACCCCCTGCAAACACCCTTATGTGATCCTGAGAAGTTCTCTAGAGATGAAGTGATACATGTGAAAATAGGGGTGCATTTGGTAGCCGTGTTGGTCTGAGACCAAAAAAATGCAAAACTCTGCAGCTCTTGGTTCAGAGATATGATGCCTTTTATTAGACCACTAAGAAATTGCAAAAAAATTATCTTTTTCTGCAATCTTTCAGGCTCGTACGCCCTTCATCAAGCTCAGGAAAAAATTAAAGATGGTAAAAAGTCCCCGGAGGTAGGAAATAAACTTATTTTTGTACAGAGGAAGCTGAAGATGGAGGTCTGTCCCTCTGGGTCCATGAGAGAGTTGCTCTTTGTTGTGCAGATCAGGCAGGATTCCTTCCCTGGAGGTGTCAGATGCCGAGCAGGAAGGTGTAGAAATTTTTCTTGTTCAGCAGTGAAGTTTAAATTCCAAAATCAGCTAAAATTCGGCATCTTCCATGTTTCAAGGATATATTTTGTAGCTATGTTGGGCTAAGACAAAAAGAAATGAAAAAATCTAGAATTCTTGGTTCAGAGATGATACCTTTTATTAGACCAATGAAGAAATCACAAAAAAATTATCTTTTTCTACAAGCTTTTGGGCGCTCGCACCCAGAGGGACAGACCTCCATCTTCAGCTCCCTCTGTGCAAAAATGAAGTTTATTTCCTACCTATGGGGACTTTTTACCATCTTTAATTTTCCCTGAGTCTGATGATGGGCATGTGAGCCCGAACGCTTGCAGAAAAAAGATTTTTTTTTTTTGTGCTTTCTTAGTTGCTCTAATATAAAAGGTATCATCTCTGAACCAAGAATGCTAGATTTTTACACATGAAAATATGTGCCTTTGCTCATGCCAGCCTCCCGCTCAGAATGCAAAGGTTTCCCCAGTTGGCATCCTTCAGGGGAGCTGTGGGCTAACAGCATGGTCATCCTCTTATGTAGGGTTGGTTGGGAGCAGGGCTCCTGGGACTCGCAGTACTTGCTGTGACCCTTTGCCCAAGACTTAGAATCATAAAAAAGGAGGGTTGGAAGGGACCTCAGGAGGTCACATCTAGTCCAACCCCCGCTCAAAGCAGGACCAGCCCCAACCATTTGCCAGAGTCCTATAGGACCCTAAGAGCTGAACAGGTCTCATACTTGTTCCTGTGCTCCCTGTCTGAACGTCTAACGTGAGACTACATCAGGGAACCCTCCAGGACCCCACTTTCTCCCTGGTCCCCCCACCCCAAAGGTAACACTTAAAATCTATTGACAGATTGATGCACAACTGCTCGCAGTTGTGATCTACGGCATCCAGACACATTACCTGCCTCTCCAATGAGCGATGCAGGCTGATGAGCTTGTCCATTGGTGTAATTCCCATCACTTTTGTAGACAGATATACATTAGACTGCAATCAGGATAAGGGAGGAGCACTTCTGGGGTTAGACAGGCGCTGTTATTACTGTACGGCTCCATTGCATAGCATGAGAACAAGTAGTATAGCCTGTTTACCTTGATCAAATGGCTCTCCTGAAGCCAGAGGAAACCTAGACTGGTGAACATGACACGGAGGCTTTTACCCCTGATTTCTTTCAGGGATATTTTCCCCCTTTTTCATTTAGAAAAAGTTACGCTGCGTGAGGGGCTCATGTCCATTTTCTTTGGGCTGATGTAAACCTGTTGTCTAACCCTGCTTTCCACTATACTAAGCATAGGCTGTAATGGTCAGGCAGAAGGCAGCGTGGCTTTGCACTCTAAATCCAAGACGCCTGCAAACACCAAGGAGGCTGCTCTGCACTGTTCACTGCGAACACAAAGGAAACTACTTGTGCCTTGTGGTTCTTGGGCGTTGGCTGTGGCACTAACCCTTTCATGGCCTGTTAGTGCTGTACACTGTATAAGCATCACAAATCTCCCTCAACTCTTCACTTAGCTCCAGCAGCATACAGCCAGTCTGCGGCTGGCAGCTCACCCCCTACATTGGGAAAACTCTTGACTTCTGGTGATGCATAGGGAGTCTTCGTCTTTTGTTGTTTGGGGAGTGCTGACTGTGGCCTGTCAGATCTTGGGAGAAGATAAGTTGTTGGAGAGGCTTTTTAATTAAGCAAGCCAAGATGCAGCCAGATCCATCAGCTGGAAGCTGTATTTAAGTTTGGAAATGAGATGCAACTTCTCAGCCACCAGGGTAATTAACCAGGCAAATGGTAAGTTGACGCCTGGCAGAAGACCTCTCAGGCTCTGAAGATACCATTCAGTTTGAGTTACTGGGCTCCAAGGCATTCCTGTATATAGGGGAGACTAGCTTCCTTCCATGCTGGAATTGCTGGATGACTTTCTCTTGTCAAACCATGGGCAGCAGCTCGGCTTTGCTTTGAGACCAACAGCTCTGGAGACCAATACCAAAAATTGCTCTGCTCCGTGCATCTCTGCTGCTTCTGTCTAGGAGGTTCTGGGTGGTCCTGGCCGTTATGCCAGCTAGCTCTCTGTACTAGTTGCTCGGTGCTCGTTCTGTTTTCTATTGCTGCACGCTGTGCCTGTTGTCTGTGTAGCAACAGGCGGTAAAATTTCATGCAGCCAGTTCCTGCCCCCGCTGTAGCAGCCACCAAGCCCAGCATCTCTGTAAATCAGTCAGAATAGTCTGGATTTACTAAATGCTTTCCATGAGCTGCACTGCTTCTGGGCAGTACGTGTAGCTCCCTCCCAACGCCAAGACCATCCCTGTTTCCCTGGCTGTGGAGGTGATAGCTTTTAATAAGCACTGTGGGGCCTCTCGTGATGGTCCATGTTTATGCTGGGCTGTACTTGGGGGGCTGTACTTGGGGATGTTTCAGGTCTCGGTGAACACCTGAAACCTTAATGGAATGGGCCGTTTTCCGTGTCTCCATGACATCACCCCTTGAAAAAACAGCAGGTTAAATCTGCTTCACCAGCTCCCAGGGGTGGAAAGCAGCCTTGGTGAAGACGTTTGCAAAGACGGCGTTTGGAGATATATGGCTCTGACAATGCAGGGTTGGACCTGGCCGTGTGTCAGTTCAAACACTATTTAACCTAACAGAGCCTGTGGCTCACACGGGGCCTTTGGCAGGTCAAAGCAAAAAGCTGTGCCTGTTGCCGGTGTTCGACCCTACTGCAAGTACAGTAGACTAAGCATTCCTCCTAGAAGTGCTACCAGAACAGGAACTGACCCTCCGACCCCTTCCCACTGGAGCTGTCCTGTGAGAGCACGTCTGCTCTTTCTCTTTATGACGGAGCAAGGGAATCGCCGAACTCCTTTTTTCAGGTTTTGTTGGAGGTTTCCTTCGGGCTCAGGGAGCTGGTGCAAGAGTTTTCTCTGACAGCTAAACAAGGATAGGAGCATTTGATTGATGCACAAGGAGCTTCCACTTGCACCACAGGGGGTTGAGTTGAACAGTGTTGATAAAAGAGCCTCAAATGGCCCAATTCAGAGCCCCTACTCCCACATGCCCAGGCTAGACTGCAGCAGGGTGTCATCATCTTAGTTCTCCCGTCCTCCAAAGTGTCTTTTAGTAAGAGGGGAAGTTACGACTTCTTTAATGTATTGAAGCTGGAAAATTCCTCCCTTCCATGCAATAAAGATGCTCTTCATATATTAGAGAGGAGTAGAAAAAATAAGCCATGTGACTTGTAGCACAAAAATCTTTGAACTGTTCTCTCCTAGTTGGAGCGGAAGCGAGGTGAGAGTCAGGGTTCATGGCTCCAAGAGAGAAATGTCTCAAGCGTTTGGAGAACAGGGACATGGCAGGCCCAGTTACTGGGTTCTGGATTGACTCATGGCTTGACCTTAAGGCTAACTAACTTCCCCTCTTTCCTCCACTTCCTCATCTTTAAAAGGAGTCACGATGTGATGGTGGCAAGGTTGATGCAATGTTGATAACGTACTTTGAGATCTGCAGGTGGAAAGGGCTAAGGAGGGACACGGCACATTAGGAACCAATTCAGCTTCAGCAAGATGAGCTGCTTGTGCAAGCCAGCAAGGCAAGCAGTCACTCGGGTCAGTGGCTTGAAAGTGTCAATGTGAACCAGGACTGTGCTTGTGTCAGCTCTAGGTGGCATACTGCTGTGTGAAAGAGAAGAGAAGATGCTGAGATCCCCAACCTTTTGCCACACAAGTCTCCATCCTGATCCTTTACCAAATGGAAGTATTAGTGCCCAGCTCCACTTTGACCTGAATAGACCTAACAGAAATTAAAGGCATTGCGCAAGTGCAATCCTGGCTGCCTGTGCCAGCAGGGGATTCATGGCTGGGTCTCCTCCAGTTTGCTCATGTGTGTCTGCATGCAATGCCCTTCAGCACTGCATTCATAAGGACATGAATTTGCTAGAGCAGTGGTGTTCAACCTATGGTCCATGGACCCATGAGGGGTCCATAAACTACACCAAAAGGGTCCAGGAAAGATGGCTTGATCAAACAACGTATGTAAATACCCACACTTAGAATTCAAAGGGATCCACACCTCCATTTGACATTTTTTTAGGGGTCTGCAAATGAAAAACAGGTTGAAAACCACTATGCTAGAGCAAATACTTATTAATCCACCCCTGCAGTGCCAGCTCCTGTTTCCTTAGCTGCCAGCATGAGATGGTTTCAAATGGATTTGCGCTCAGAAGAGCAAAGGCTGTTGGCCTGAAAGAGCTTCTGGTGGATCATGGCAAACAACAAAGCCAAGAGCGAATGTAATGGCGGTGGGGAGACCACGGGGCCTGGGTAGCGCAGTGGTAGGAAGCAGCTGTGCTGGCAGAACATGTTGCACAAGTACAGGCTGCAGGCAGCCATCCTGGAGGCTACCCCAGTCGTGCCTCCTGCTTTCCCTTCCTTGAACGTGAAATCCTCATGAGCAAGGCTGGGCTGTGGATTTTGAAGGGACCCAGGCCTCTTCAGCGGCAGCTGCATCCAGGGCTTGGTTCACTTTACTAGCCCTCAAGTATACTGAACAAGAAAGAGTGGCAAGAGGAGGCAGAACGCCCCGTTCTTCTCCGTTCAAAGCCATTTCTCCTCCGTGCTGACTGAAGGCTGAGGTTCGCGGCGCTGCCTCCTGTTTGCTCAGATGGAAGGATGCTGACAAGCAGTCCAGGAGCACCACCACCTCCTGGGGTTTTTCTGGCTGAAGTGTATAAATTGTCTCATTAGGCAGCAGGGGTTTTGTTGGGGAAGTGACAAGATCAAGACAGGAGGCTGCTTGGGACTGCAGTTTAATCCAGCAATTTGCTGCCATGCACACGACACCAGGGAGGTAAGCCTTTTTGCATCTGGAGCACACACCACTTGCAGCATAAAAGTGCGGTCTGGGAGCTCTCGCCGGATGCAGAAGTACAGCAGGGTGCTGACTGGCTCCATTTGTGCTGCAGAACCAGGGGAAGCATCTCTGGAGAGAGCTTGGATCCTGGGCCCGACATTGCCCAAGGAAGTTGTGATTCTTCACACTAGGAGCAGGCTGAGGCGAGGCCCCCGGAGCGATTCCAGACGATCGGGAAGTCTGATGGGACACCGGGCTTGTTTCGCTGCAGCTTGCTGTGCAAATCGCCTGTGCAACCTCACTGGAATCTGCCTGTGAATCCAAGTGAGAAGTCCCCTGTCTAACCAGAGCATCCGAAATAAGGTACAGCCCCTGCACTGTGATCAAGTCTTTGCAGCTTCTGGTCCGATATCACCAGGCAGAACAAACTCCCCCTGTCCTGAGCTTCCTGCCCCTGCAGAGATGCTGCTGTTCAATCACTGGGCGCCCAAAGGTCCCTCCCCGCCTGCGAGCAGAGGTGGTGACCTCTCTTGAGCACTGACGGATGTGGTTAACAGTCTGTTTATTCTTTTGGCGCATTTTAAATGCTAGTGGTTTTCCCATTGCTCGCTGGGTCCCTTTACCTGTGTGTTCATCAAAACAGTCACTTCCTTTCCAGTTTGGGACACTGCAAACCGCAGTCCTCATCCATCGTTCTCTTCCTGGTGATCAAAACTAACAGGCACACACCTTGCTAGCTGCAGGTGCTGTGAATTGGGGAGCCCACGCACCTTTCATAGACAACCACCCCCAAGAGATGATCACACTCGGCAGTTACTGTAACCTGGAAATGTAGATTGAAAAGAAAATAATAATTGCCAATTGCAGGGCTGGTTTTTTGGTTCCCGCTCCAAAGAGCTTGCTATTTGCTTTATCAGATGTAGCTGAACTGGCAGAAAACTAAACTTACAGCCACTGCCGGGATCCACCATGTTCAGCTGTGGATGTTGGTGGTCCTGTTTCTTCCCCCTGTGCCTTGACTGTTGTCTCCCAGAACCATGCAGCTCTTCTAAATGCTCTCCCTGAACCCCTGCTAAGCTTCTCCATTGGTGAGATCAGACTGACTACCTTTGATAATTAAAATCTGCCTCTGTGAAATTACCCTGATGTTCTCAGCACCATGAATCCTTCACCCTGTGATCCCAGGCTGCCAGGCATATCCTCCCTCATGGAAAGGATGTGCTGTTCAGCAGCTAGAGCAGGCGGCTGGAAATTGGGGCTCTGGGATTCAAGTCCTTGAACGGCCCTAAGTCCTGATCCAAGAACCTCAGGGGAGGGTAGCATTCACTACCCCATTCTGCCCCCAAAGGAGACATACTGTACCCTATTGTGCCTCTGCTTTCTAATAGTTGTCTCCATGAACCTGAAATGCTTCTCCCACAGGCTCTTCCCTGAACTTGTTGCTCATCCTCCTGCTGCCTAAAGACCTCTTTCATTTGCTCTGTGGGGAGCAGGGCTTTTGACACCTAGCCTCTGAGCCCTAGCTACAGCAATATCACTTTCTTTCAGGTGCAGAGAGCCAGTCTAACGTTGTCCTTTGATTTCAACGCATCAGACTGGGAGGTGCAGCCTTGGTTCTGCTGGGTCAGGGTGACTGGTGCTGCTGGGCTCCATCCTTGCCATGCCCGATCATTGCAACTCCAGAGCAGAGAATGGCTCCAGCTCTGGTCTGAGTGACCTTTTCCCCCGACAAAGCAGGGCTTTGTTTGCTTCCATCCACATTCTCATCTTCCTGCTAGGCATGCCTGGAAATGTCCTGCTGCTCCTGGTCCTCATCCCAAACCTGAGGCAAACCAGTGCCAGCCATGTGACCTGTCTGACTGGGCCCCTTCTGGTCAGTATTGCTGTCCTGGACCTCATCTTTTTTCTCTATGATGTCCCAGTGATGTTGGGCAATGTCATCTTCAAGGACAGGCGCTTGGGGTACATGGTATGCATCAGCCACAACAGCTTGTCCCTCTGGATCATCTTTGCGGACTTCTACAGCATGCTGGCGGTCTCAGTGCTGCGGTACGTGGCTGTGATCCACCCGACTCGTGCCCTGGCCGTCTCCCAGAAGCACATTGCTTGGGCCTGCATGTCCATATGGGTGCTGTGCTTCCTATTCTCCATCCCCTGGTGGAAGTACTACACTTTGTTAAGGCTGGGGAAGAGACCTACTGTGTGAACCAAATGACAAAGTGGCACATGGCTCTCTACTTCAGGCTTTTGGGCAGGGTGGCCTTCCTCCCACCCATGTTAGTGATGATCCTGTGCTATTCCATGACCATCTGTGCCCTGTGGGTTAGGAGGACTCTAGGCATCCACACAGCCTCCAAGTTAACAAGCAGGCCACCATCATGGATTTGATCACCGCGGTGGCCTTTGTGGTCATGTGGATCCCTTACTGGCTGGTGATTTTCCTCGCACGGGAGGACGGGTTGCTGAGTACTGTCCCTGTGTACCTAGCATCTAACCTGACTGCCTTGGTGACCTATGCCAATCGCTGCATCAACCCCACTGTCTGCTTCGGCCTCGCTAGCCAGTACCAAGCTGGGCTGAGGAGGCTCTTGAGGAGCCTGGCTAGAGCAGTGAGCACGGGGGCTCTGTGCATCCGCACAAGATTGAAGCAGTGCCACTATGCAGGGTTTGATGGGGGCAAGTGAACTAATGGTGTAAAGGGATAAGACCCCCCCTTTATAGCTACATGTACCCTTGTAGCTACGTGTACCCTTGGTGTGTTCTCTTGCTGGCGCTCTCTGTATTTGAACCTCCTACAGGAGTGAATCTTTTAGCTTAGGCCAGTGATGCTCGACCTCTGGCCTGTGAAGCTGTGTCATTTCACCCATGTTGTGGCAGGGGAGCAGTGCCCATGTTAATTGCCGGTGCCCCCCTTCCGAATGTCCATGTCCCCAAGGGCCAGATGACATGGCTCTGTGTGCTAGATCACTTCAGTGTGCGAGCAGGCTGGTATGCAGGACTGATCTATGGCCAAATCTGGGTGCGTGAAATTGGGCCACCCTTCAGATTGCACCCACGAACAAACCCTGTGGACTGACCCGGCAGTGGATCCAGGCTCTTGATCAACCCTGCACCACTCATCTGGCCCCTGGGGCCAGGCATGCCAAGCACCGCTGGTTCAGGCAGTCGCACATCATGCTGTCAGAGCCATTGGTCCTAGACTCGAGCCCTGCAGATGCAGCCAGTGCTGCCTGCAGACCTGTTATTTTTTCATGGGCAATGGGGTAGCAGAGGGTGAACTAGCCAAGAAAACTCATAGCTCTGCACCCCTCCTTCACCTGTCGCTTCCTCTCTGTGATCAAAGAACTGATGTAGTACAAAGGCCTGACTGGTTCAGAGTGAAGCACGTCCCATTATATTTGTTACCCTCTTCTCCAGCCCCGCACCTGGGCTGTGTTCATCTGTCTTGTCCACTCCTACATCCTTTCAGACCGTAAGCTCTAACAGGGTTGTAGATCATGCAGCATGCGGGGTCCAGCTTGGTTATCCCATAGCGCTGGCCTTGATGCAGGAAGCCGTGGGCAGGGTCTCCTGCCTCTGCTATGCAGGAGGTCAGCCAAAATGAAAGAAGAGATCCTGTCTGTGGGTAAAACTTTAGTGCAATTCATATTATAATGTCAATATATCTTGGTCTTTCTCTCCCCCTCCTCCGCACAGGGTGAGGCACTGCTCATTAGAAACCCAGACCTTTATTAGTAACTATCTTTATTTCAGTACTTCACAGGAGTCTCCTCATGGACTGTAACCCAGCTGTGACTGGGGGCTGTACCAAAATGTTAATAAATATGACTGCATGTAAATGCGAAGGTGCAGACAATAGTACCTGATTTCTACACCTTTCTTCTCTCAAGGGCATTTGTTAGCTGATTCCTCTTAAGCAGAGAGGATTGACACTACTATTGCTTAGGAACACGTGGGCACATAGCAGCACACGGGAGCTTGTGGGTCCCTCAAGTCACCAGACTGCACATAAACCCATCATGCTCCATCAGAAAACCAGCATTTATTTATCAGGTAGTACATAGAGGCCCCAAGGGAAACTGGAACAGCTTTGGACAAGCTATTGTATGCCCAGAGCAAGGGTGCGTGGGGCCCAAAGTCTCATATGACACTTCTCCCAGCTATATAGCTGGTCCAATAAAAGATACGACCCCCCACCCCAACAACAACAACAAAATTCTTGTTTCTTATATACTTTACTGGACCGTTGTGGCTAAAACCATGCTCCAACTCTACCAAAGCAAGGCATCCTATAGCACACACCACCTCCCATGAGAAGAGGATGAGCGAACGAATGATACCTGACAGATGTCAATCACATTGTTTGATGCACTCCTGGCAGGGGCTCAGAAACGCAGGTGACGAGGACAAAACAAAATAAAAAAAAAACCCACTATGAAAGATAAAAGAGCATCTCTTGTTCTCCTCTGGGGTAAGGTACCTCCAAACTGGCACAGCTTCTACTGGGGGTCTCTTCTCTAGCCAAAAATGGATTGGCACCAAATCTGTATGTTAGGCAGTCTACCCTAAGAGATGGTCCTGAGGAGGGTACAGCAGAAAGACACCAGCCACAGTGTGGGAGGGGACAGAACGGCAGAGCAGTGAAGCAGCCTGTGTCGGGTCCCGCACCAGGTCCGTGGCAGAGCCAGAAGCAGCTTCCGGGTTTTGCAGTCCCTGGTTCTGGGCCTCAAGCCTGCCAGAGTGCCCTTTTCCAATGTTATAGTTGCACAGAAATGGTATTTACTATTTTTCTGGAGCCCAGCCAGACAGACTGGCTATTAGCCTGTTTCTGTACTGGTTAGAGTTTACCTGGGGATTAGCAAGTACGGTAGGTGTTGATCTCCTTGTTTCATTAAGCATCCAGTGATTGGTTTCCATGTGTTTGTTCACTTGGAAGGACTTCAGGAGCCACCTCCGCTGGGAATGCTAATGGTGCTGCTGCTCTGGGCATGGGGCAGAGAGAGTTACGATAATGAGTCAGGCTGATGATGCGAGAGCTCGCAGAGCTAGGTGCTAATAATCTCATTTCCTTTAGTCTGGGCTAATGAGGTCCCGGCGGGGAACACGGAGGAGGTGGGAGGCTGTCACTGGGGTAGAAGATGGATCTCTCTTCCCTAAAGACCTGCCCCAGTGGGAATCTATTTCTACCGCGGACGCCTGGGCCTGACGGTGCTTGCAGGGAGGTCCATCCGGTGGTTTCAATAGAGCAATGACTCTTCTGTTCTCTTTGCACCGGGGGGGGCTGCTCTTGCAAAGTCCTGAGTACTCCTGTCCCATGAGGATCTGACTGCTGAGGCTGAACTTGGACCACAGGTGAAGAGCTAAGTGTGTCATCTCAAACAGGTCTCTGCATGTAATCACTGGAGCTTGCAGGAGCTCTGCGAGGTGGTGTTCCCGTTTGCTTTGATATGCAGGTTTCAGAGCAAGGGAACTTTGCTGAGTTGCAGCCTGAATTTCATTGTGCTCTCAGATTCATACTCTCCCATCCATGCTGAGTAGTTATTACAGCACGTATAATACAGTAGCTCCAAGTGGGTTTAATTTATTATCAGGGCCCCTGTGGTGCTAGGTGCTGTACAAATGCAGCATGAAAAAGCCATTGCAGAAGGCTCTGTAACACTGCACTCCCTGGCTTTGGCTTTGGCTATTCCAGATCTCATTGTGTGATAATGCATTTTAAAGGACTGATGGTGTCTTCACTACGATTTTTGTACTTGCATCTGGCAGTATTTAGTTGCATTGTGGCCTTAGGACACAACTGTATCTGAGTCTTAAGAGGGTCCTTTTAAAAAGACATGGCTGTGCTAGACTTTGAAATCTGTCTTGTGGCCTCGGAGAGGAGGATTCATAACGTGGCTTTCCCAAAGTATATTGCTTTAAAGCCCACCTTTCTGCAGCAGAGGAGGAAAAAGGCAGCTGCGGGCATCCTTCACACAGATCTGCGCTACAGATTGCAGACTTATTTAAGGTGCTTCAGGGCTACCATGTCCTAGCATTGGTCTCCCTTGGTTTCTGGTGAAGCCCCACCACTGGTAAAAATGCCACTGGCTTCATGGAAGCAGGCCTGAGCCCAGGGTTTTTGATCTGCTGACTGATCATGCAGAATTTGAATGTCATGGTGACCTCAGGAGCTGCAGGCTCTGCCCCAATTTCCTGCACCCTTGAGAAGGAGGCTTAACTGCTTGGTGCCTCAGCTCCCCATCTCTACCATAGGGCTGGCCAGCCTTTCCCCACCCCGCCTTTATCTGCCTTCACTATGTCAACTGGAAGGTTTGCAGGACAGGGACTGTCCCTTATTGCAGGGGTGGCCACCTCTGTGTGTGGCCCACAGCTGATCGGAGAAGAGATGACAGTACGGCCAGAGATAGGGAAGGGAGCAGAAAGCAAGGCAGCAGATCAGGCAGGGAGCACAGGGCAGGGACCAAAAAGCAAGGCAGAAGATCAGTGGGGAATACAGTACAGGGAGTGGAAAGCAGAACAGCAAAATGGCAGGGAACCCAGGGCAGGGAGCAAAAAGCAGATAGTCTGGGAATCCAGGGCAGGAAGCAGCAAACGGTGGCAGATCAGCTAAGAGCCCACAGGGAGCAGTAAATAGTCAAGGAACCCCAAAGGGGGAGCAGAAAGCAGAGCAGCAGATCAGGCAGGGGAAGGGGATCAGAGTAGCAAAAAGGCTGGCCCCCACTGACCTACTGTACGGATGCACAGAGCCTAACACAGTGGGGCCTTGTTGCTGGCTGAAGTTATAAGGGGCTACTGCAGTGCTGGGAATAAGTAGTTATGTACGCACTCGAGAAGTCCAGCTCTCCAAAGACACATTTCAGTAAGTTTTAGATGGTCTGCCATGCAGTCTGATGCAGTATGTGGCTAACTCATTAGTATTTAAAATCGCCTTTCTCTGCCATCCTGTCTGCCTTAACTCTATGGGCTCAGCTCTGGAGAGCAATCCTGATGGTTTCCCTCAAGAGGGCTAGTTTGAAAAGGCAATGATTTTGTTTCAGGGTGTTGCTGATGGTGAACGCGCTGCATGTGCATCCTGCTCCTGGCCCAGTAATAAAAAAATACCAAGGAGATGTGAAAGGAGGGGCACGGGCCCGGTCCCCTCCTCCCCTTTCTCGTATCCTTTTCTATTGGTTCACGCAGGAAGAATAAAGCAGGAGACTTCACAATGCAGCATCACAGAGGTTCAGCCTGTGACTCTGTGCTGGACCCAGCCCCTTTGACCAATGGCAAGACTACCTTGAAGGTAATAACCTGGACAGCTGAATTAGATGAGACAGCTTCCTTCCTTCTTCTTGTCTCAGGTCTATCTCCTTCTGTCTTTAGAGTTTTCTCTCTATTCTGTTTCTTCAAGTTGTCTTTGCTGTACAACTTCCCCGGGCTTTTTTAGTGTCTTTGCAGAGCAAAACACATTCCCAGAAGCCTTGCAGATGGGATGCTGAGAAAGGCGGCTGTTATGGTGGAGTGGGTCATGGTAATGGCAGGTTTTTGGAAATGTTCCCTAACAATCAAAATTCCTACTTTCAGATTTGATTTAAGAAGGGGTTTTTTTGCATTTTCCCCTCAGATTTTCCTTGAGAACCTGATGGCAAGCTATTCAGCTCCTTGTTGGGAAAGGTTCTGGGCATCACTTTCTTGCTGCCGTACGGAAAAAGAAAAAACAAACCATAATTCAGTCAATAATTTCCTCTTTTGGGATAGAGAGAGTCAAATATGTATATATATAAAGCTTGCCAGACATGGGAAAGACAAGAGCTATCTAATAATCAAAGAAAGGGGTGATCTTAGATGAAGCACCGAGGTTAGGGGATTACTACAGTGCTTTAAGGCAAAGACCTTTCTTTCCTACAATTTAATGTTTCAAGGACTAGAGTATTTTCAGTTAAACAGCTTAGTTTCCAAGTACAATGGAGAGCTGCTATGCTCGTGTTGCAAAGAGGTAATGAGATTAATTCTGCTTATACACAGACTTTAATGAAGTGGCAGTGGGTATCTCTCCCATAGTACCAGGACCTTGGGTTCGGAGGATGCTGGAATAAAAGGCCCTGCCTGAATACAGGAATTAAAAGCAGTTCCAGGGAGCAGCACCAGCTTTAGACTTTCTACTTCGAAGCGTGCGCATGCATGTGTGTGTGTGCAGCTAACAGCTGTAGCACGTCTGAAGCTCCCAACTTGTATAGAAGCAGGGCATTGGCTGCCATGGTCCCCTGTTTTACCGATGGGGCTTGTGTTGGGTCGAAGTTCATGGTAGTTTGTGAAGAGTTTAGATTATGGATTTTCATAGGATGGCTTGGATAGGGACGATCCTGCCTCAGGCAGGGGGTCGGACTCTGGAGGTCCCTTCCAGCCCTACTTCTCTAAGTCTCTATGATCTAAGCTAGTATTTTGTTTAGAGCTTCGTTAGTCAATGCAGGATTCTGCTCTTGGACTCTTCCAGCAACAGGAAGTTTTCTTTGCCCGCTTCATTCATTTGTGTGTTCACAGCTGTTGGGATGCCTGCAGCAGCCCAAGATATTTAGCCAGCTTTTGAAAACAAGTATGTTTGGAGTCAGGGCGCTCTTCTTCGGTAACTCATTCTACTGCCAGGGGCCCTCCCAGCGAAGAACAAGAATACAAGCCACTTAGTCTCCTGACTTCTTAAGAGCATCTTCATATTTCAGCTGTCAAACGTAATCTAATAGACCTTAATAGAGTGCAGTCCTTACCAAAGGAATACAGCTGTCGGATGCATGAAGTGGGCTGGGGGGCAAGTAACAAAATGAAAAACATTAAAGGGCCAGCCGTGGGGGGCACTTCCAGCACGATTTATGGAGATCCCTAATTATAACCGAAACATCACAAGCACCCTTCATCTTGCCCCACAGGTAAAGCAGAAGAACAGGGCACCATCAGTGTCCTGCCAGGGCAAGGACATGGCGTAGTTTGTTAACACATGCACAAGAGATCCAAGGAAGAAAACCATGCCCGCAACACAGAGGAAGACACAAACCCCACAGGCTGATCCAATCTGACTGCGGGGTAAAAGTCCATCCTTATCCCAGACGTGGTGATCAGTCCGACCCTGAGCAGAGGGGCAAAACCCTCTAGCTAGGAACCTGTGGGTCTTTTAAGTCCCCAAAATGGGCCATCAAAATGGGTCTCTGGGCGGGGAGGGGAGGGTGCAACAGATGGTTGATGTCCCAAGTGCTGGGCCGATGGGAGAAAGCTTACCATAACCAGAATGACACTTATGTTCTAGACCCATTCCTAACTCATTGTTTGCTTTCTTAGCAAGCCCCCAGTCTTCAGAAGCAGGTGAGGATGAAGCCCACTCCGAGACAGTGCCTTCCTAGCCTGCAATCACACCATCACCTCCCTTCCCGAAGACGGCATTCATTATGGGCTGAGTGGTGTCTCCTGCTTGTCTATCAGATATCTGTTAGCCCTTTGCCTTGGCCTAGTTGTCCTGGTGGGTCTCACTGGAAACCTGCTTATGATCCTGGTTCTTGCTGACAGCTTCCGGGGCAGCAAAAGTAATATCGCTGCTCTCACCAGCACCCTCATGATCAACATCTCTGTCTTTGACATGATCTTCCTTCTTTATGATGTACTAGTGATGCTCCTCACCTTCCTCTTTGAGGACTGGAGGCTTGGGGCAGCTGCCTGCATCAGTAGCCAGAGTCTGTCTACTTGGGCCATGTGCTCTGGGTCTACATGATGGTGGCCACTTCTGTCTTGCATTACCTGGCTGTTGTCCACCCCACGCGTTCCTTCTCTTCCCCCTGCGGCCATAGATCCCTGCTGCTCAGCTTAACCTGGATCCTGGGCTTGGTGGTCTCCTTCCCAGCTGGATGCACCAGCAGGTCATTAGCCTCGAGCGCCGGCTCTGCTGCGTATTGTGCATGACGGAGCTGCAGACTGTGCTCTACTTGGCTGTCTTTGCCGGCGTGGCTTTTCTCCCTGCCATGCTCCTAATGGTGTTGTGCTACTGGGAGATTGTCCGATTCCTCTGGTGCCGAAGGGGAGGGGTTATTCGCGCTGAGAACAGTCACCACAAGAGCCGGCAGGTCACTGCCAAGATCATCACCATCGTGACGGTCTTTGTGGCGATGTGGATGCCATATTGGTTGGTGACCTTCCTCCTGGTGAATCGCAGCCTGCCGCAGAGCCCTGGGGTCTATGTGGTTTCCAGTTTGTCCATGCTGCTGGCCTATTCCACCTGCTGTGTCAGCCCCCTCATTTTCTTTGGTTTCTCAGACCAAACACGGCTGCAATTGAAAAATCTTTTCAGGGGGCATTACAGGGATAATGCAGGCAAGAGGCATGCCTACCGAGCTGAAATTGCGGTCTGCACCACAGCTCCCAACTTCTACCAACTCTCCTTGGAGACAGAAATCTCCTAGGAAGAGCTGTCTTGAGAGTTCAATTTGGAAAAGCTACGAGCCTGGGCATGTGTGTGTCGCTGCGGGGCATCCATTTCTGGTTCTTCATAGAATCACAGAAGTCAGGTCAAGTCCAACCCCCTGCTTGGGCAGGAGAAAAACTGAGCTCAAATGACTCCAGCCAGGTAAGCATCAAGCCTCCTCTTAAAGACCCCCAGGGTAGGAGCCAGCACCACTTCACTTGGAAGTTGGCTCCAGCTCCTAGCCGCCCTGACTGTGAAGTAGTCCTTACAGATGTCTAATCTAAACCTCCTCTCCAACAACTTGTGGCCGTTATTCCTTGTTACGCCAGGGGGCGCTTGGGGAAACAAGGTCTCTCCCAAAACCTTCTGGCCCCCCTAGTGAGTTTATAGATAGTCACCAGGTCCCCGTCAGCCTTCTCTTGTGAAGGCTGAACAGGTTCAGGTCCCGCAGTCTCTCATTGTAGGGTCTGCCTTGTTGTCCCAGGATCATGCGGGTAGCCCTCCTCTGGACCCTCTCCATGTTGCCCACATCCCTCCGGAAGTGCGGCGCCCAGAACTGGATGCAGTACTCCAGCTGTGGCCTGACCAGTGCCGCATAGAGGGGGGCGATCACCTCCTTGTCCCTGCTAGAGATGCACCTGTGGATGCACACCGAGGTGCAGTTAGCCCTGCCAACCGTGACCTCGCATTGTCGGCCCATGTTCATCTTGGAGTCAATAATGACTCCAAGATCCCTTTCTGCCTC
>NW_017728934.1:2522227-2539115 GCF_001723895.1 Crocodylus porosus
AGTGGGGCACAAGCAGGGGCTGGGGTGAATGGGGCCCCAACTGGGCAGGTTGTGGGACAATCGGATCCTGGGCGGCTCATCCAGGCGTGCAGGGGGGCTCCCGCCGCTGCGCGCACCCTGACAGACACCTGGGGGGCACATGCCCCCCCGCCCTGATCTGTGCATGGAGCAGAGGTGGCTGTTGCTGCGTGCTGGTCTTTGTGCCCCACTGCCTTGGGAGTGGTGCAACGCCACGTGTGTCCTGCGTCAGGGCAGGTGGGGGGCATGGCGCAGGCCGGTGGCAGCAGGCATGTGGCATCACACAGCTCCCAAGGCGTCCACAGTGGCGCGCAAAGCCCAGTGCACAGTGGCAGCCACCTCTGCCCCGCTCACAGTTCGGGGAGGGAGGGGGGCACATGCTCCCTGGCCGTTCCACCGGGGTGCACACGGCACTGGGAGCCCTCCTGTACCTTGTATGACTTTTTAAGTACCCCTAGGGTTATGCATACCCCTGGTTAACAATCACAGGAGCAGTCAATGCACTAGTTATTCCCAGCGTGATTGACAGCAGTATGGACAGCCATTATTAAGGTAAAAAGATCTGACCACATCTGTATATGGTTTAAAAAATACTGTACTTATGTATATCACGCATACCCTTCCCCCAAAATTAACTCTAAAATTGGAGTACATCTCTTATGTAAGGAAATGGGTTCCCAGGGAGGTATGAGGGTGCTGGGGACTGTGATCAGCTCCCTCCTGGGCACATGGAGTCCACTCATCAGTGTCACTGCCCCCCCCCCCTTGCTGCTTAGCCAAAAACTAGGGGTTTAACCCTCTCCTTGATAGCAGCCTTCAACTACTGAAGTGGGGCTCCAGAGAGGATGGAGCTGAACTGTTCCCAGTGATGATAGATGACAGAACAAGGAGCAACGGTCTCAAGTTGCAGCAAGGGAAGGTTTAAGTTGGATATTAGGGAAAGCTTACTTATTAGGAGGGTAGTAAAGCACTGGAACAGGGTACCCAGAGAGGTGGTGCAACCTCCATCCTTGGAGGTTTTTAAGGCCCGGCTTGACAAAGCCTTGGCTGGGATGATCTAGTTGGGGCTGGTCCTGCTTTGATCGGGTGATTGGACTAGATGTGACCTCCTGAGGTCCCTCCCAACCCTCATTGTCTCTGATTCTTTATGGCTGATGGTGAATTGGCAGTACTTTTTGGTGGGTTAGCAAGGGAAGGGGGAGTGATGCTGATGAGTGCAGTCTGCCCCTGCTCCATACAGCCAGCAATCAGGCACGGTGAGCCTGTGGCAGGTCAGACTGAAAGAATTTTTTTCCCCCTTTCATCCTGCCTTTCTAAAAACAAGGTGTGTGTGTGTTGTATTTAGGGGTGGTGTGTGGTATGCAAATAGATACCATATCTATTAATTGCTTTAAATTGTTGTGTAGTTTTTGGAGTTAATTATAACTGTGTCAAATTAAGCAGTGAGAATTTTCTCTGGGTGTTACTGCCCCAGCTTGTGTGCATGAGCTCCCTTGCACTGTATGTTACATCTTAAGTTGTCTGCCTTTGCTTTAATTTATGGGGCTTAAAAGTAAAGTGAAGTGTTCAGTACCAGATGAGGTGATTTTGTTATGTGTCAGCATCCATCCTTCAACAAGGGAAGGAAGCAGATTGGGAGGTTTCACTACACAGACTTTCACGGGAAAGGCTGTAAGAATAAAACGGGCCATTGTAAGCTAGGTAGAGCTGATGAATGAAGATTAAAAAAAAAATGGTCCCAGCATTAGCTCTTTGAACCTGGCCTGTCCCTTTGTCAAAAAAAGTTTAGGTATCGAAATGCTTTATGAGATCAAGGCCCCCTTTTTTTATGTGGGATATTCCAGGGTGGACTCCAATGACTTACAACTCAGAATACCTTTTTACTTGTATATCTAGCCAAGTTCTCCAGACTGGAGAAATTCACCACATCTGGGTTAGCCCGGCCTTGTACCACAAGCTTCTAAATCCAGCTGTGCACACAGAAACTGGCCCAGCAATCCTTTATTGGCAGGGCTACTTCAGTAGCTGAGCATCGTGTTGCTGCAGCCCCTGTGCTACCGAGTTACCCTCTCACCACCCCTCCGTGGCTGCCGTCACAGCGGCTCACTTCAGAAAGACAGTGTGTCCCACAGCACCCTCAGGTTGGGCTATTCACTCTCTTGTTTCTGAGGCATAAAGCGAGAAAGGGTGAGTCAGGCAGATGAGAAAATCTTCATTTGGGTCCTGGCTTCATCAGAGAGTCATTCTGAGACGCTGCAGAAGTCTGTGCCTTGCTTCTGCCATCTGACCGCTTGGGGCAATAACCCTGAGGTTTGTTGTGAGGTCAATCCCTGAAAGCACCTAATGTATTGGAACATCTGGCTCTAGGCCTCTGGTTTTTGCAAAGTAGCGTGGACGTCTTGGATGGACATCTCCAGAGAAGGTGTTCATAGAAAATGAGGGCTGGGAGGGACCTCCGGAGGTCACATCTCGTCCAACCCCCTGCTCAAAGCAGCACCAGCCTCAACCTGATCATCCCAGCCAAAGCCTTGTCTAGCTGGGTTTTGAAACCCCCCAAGCATAGAGCTTCCACCACCTCTCTGGGTAACCTGTCCAGTGCTTTACTACCCTCCTCATGAGTAATTTCTTCCTAATATCTACCCTAAACCTCCCTTGCTGCAACTTGAAACCATTGCTCCTTATTCTGTCGTCTGTCTCCACTGAGAACAGTCCAGCTCCGTCCTCTTTCAAACCCCACTTCGGGTAGTTGAAGACTGCTATTTAGTCTTCTCCCAGTCTCCTTTTCTGTGGCTGAGGCCGCCAGTGACTAAGAGCCCCCTGAGGATGGGGCACCTCCCACGGCTCTGGGCAGGTCCCTCCTCAAGCGTGGGGGAAGCCTGCCCTGCTGCAGTGGACAAATAGGGGCTCGGGCCTCCTGGGCTTTCAGTCTGGTGGTACCTTTCACCAGCACTAATTGCACACCCCAAGTCCATGGACTGTCAGGAAGTGTCCCCTGCCTGTGGTGACACCGTCATGGCTATGGGATCTGCCTGGACCATCTCACGAACCCTTTCTGTCCCTGTCTAACCCACACAGTTTTCCCTGTACAGGGAGAGCAATATCCCAGCACCTGTCCCAGACGTCCGCCAACATCACCAACAAGAACATCAGCCAGTACAGCATCGGCCCCACCACGCGCTACCCCAACATCAGTCTCCACTCCGTAAAGCCCAACCAGGTAACTCGGTCACACCCCACCAGGGCTCTAGGCCGCCAGAGAATGAGCACCGTGGGATCCCATCTCCTGTGCGAGCCCAGCCAAGGGGTGCAGGGAAGGGGGCGCTCAGAGGCCCCCAGCCCCTGTTTCACAGCACCGTGCCCCAGCCCCAGGCTCTCGGGGAGACCTGGGCTTGGGGGCAGCTGCGGCCTCGGGCTGCCCTCTGGGAGCTGAACAGCCGTGTCCTGCAGAGTGCGGATATGTGAGGAGCCTGCCCAAATACCCTCCCCAGGGCCTGGTCGAGCTGCAGAGCTGCTTCCGGGGCCTTCAAAAGGCAAAGGGCCATGAGCCAGGCTGACGCTGAGCAAAACCCAGACCAGCACCCGAGGGTCTGCTGTCCTCGTAGAAGGGTCCCAACACTATGCCCAGGAGGCCACTCACTGCCCCCAGTGAGCTTCTGATGTCCAAAGGTGTGCAAGGGACTGGCACAACCCCTGGTGTGAGACACCCTCCTCTGCCCTGCACTGGGAGGCAGAGCCTTGCTCTGGCTGTGGGGGGACCTCTGAGCCCAGGGGACTGCTGGGCCCCACCCGGGGTCTGCACAGAACCTCCTCTGACCCCCCTGGCAGGGTGCCTTGCCCGGTGCTGGGTCTGGGGCAGTGTCAGAAAGAGGGGCGGATGGCTTTAACTTCAGGTGAGAGCCCTCTGGATGGAACAGTCCCAGCCTTTGTAGGAAAGCTTCTCTCTAGCCCACTCTGAACATCACCCCCTGCTCAGATGAAGCCGCCTTTTAGGAAAGGGAAATTTAGGAAGGTGCGATTTCAAAACCTGAATACAAACTCGTCCAGTCACTGTGTTAGCATGCCCAACTCTTGTGCAATAAGTCACAGAGATCTTTAATGACCACAAGCAGTCACAGAGGACTTGGGTTCACAAGTCTTTTGAAAATCTAGGATGAAAATAGCTTCCTCTTTCTACATACACAGGCTGCAGATTGCTGTGGGACACATGTGTAGAGAAACCTGGCTTTTTTCTAGCCTGCTTTGCTCACACCCAGTGACTAGGGGAGGAAAACTCTGCCCTCTTGTCTCTGTATTTCCCAGTTGTTCAAGGATAAAATAACCTGCAGCCATAAGTGTATCATCTAAGGAAGGGCCGTTCCCAGCCAGCCAGGTGAGAGGCACCTGCAGACTAGCTACACCCCCAACTCCTGTTTCTACACGAGACTCCTGTGGCCAGGTGAGTCTTCTTCCTTTGGAAGAAAATGGTGAGATTGTCTTGGTCCATGATCAAAGAGTCGGTCTTTTGAGTGAGAAAGAGGCTTTTCTCTTGTAAGAGACATTTCCTTGCAGGAGAGTCTGGGGTTTGGCACAAGTGTTATTGCAAGTTTCCTTTACCTTGACTTTTCAAGCCAGGTTGATCAAAGGATAAGCTGGTATCACATAGGACACGCAAATTTAGCACAGCAGATGTTAAGTCCCCCAAACTGCTGCTTTGACTCTCTCCTGCCATTCTTCAGTACTGCTCAGTCCCTGCTGCTGATGTCCAGATGCCCAGGAACAAGGCTTAAAGAGCTAGACCCGTATTAAGGTTTTATAATAAAATACAAGCAGAATGCCTGAGAGACAGACATCAGTGATTGGCTGCAGTCAGGTAGTTGGGGGGAAATACTGGGTCTGTGGCAGAAGTTTTGATTTCTAGCCACACGAGAAGACCAGAACTTAAGTAGCTAATGTACCAGGTCCATCCTGAACTGGGCCCCCTTGCTAGAACTGGGCCCAATGATACCTAGAGCCTTGCTCATAGATGCATGGATTCATAGACATTAGGGGCTGGAAGGGACCTTGCAAGATCATCGAGTCCAGCCCCCCTACCATAATCAGGAAGTCTGCTGGTGTCAAATGCCCCCCACAAGATAAGCATCCATATGCCATTTGAATGAGTCCAGAGTAGGTGCTCATCAAGGTTCAAATCTAGACCTGGCTGCTAGTGACTAAATATCATTACAACTGTGGGCCATGAGTGTGGTGGGTTGCAGCCCTGTTCTCTGTGAATTGTTGTCATTGTCATCAAAGGTGCTGTCCCTTTGTTAAGTGCTGGCAGCTGGAGATGGGTGCAGAAGGTGCTGTAAGAAAAGGGGTAAAGTAAAGATGCTGTTGGAGGGCATTTGGTGAACAGGGAATAGGAGGCCATGTGAGCAAAGGGTAGGCTCAGGGAAATCCTAGAGAATGAGCTCAGGGATTCCCAAAAGAAATCTACCTGGGCAAGAAAACAGAAGGCTGGTGTATATGAGAAGAGCTGAGTTAGTGCAAATGTGGGGTCTCTCCCAAGGTCTGAAAGGTAGAAAATCTGCTGCAATAGGGACTTGGCCCTTGCACCATCTATGAAATTCATCTTTGCTTTAATTTCACCAACCTAGCTGTAATCTCCGTCCCTTAGCAGTGGAGCATTTCCCAAATGTTAATTAACGTAGTCTTGCTACCTCCCTTCCCAGGGAAGAGGTTACGCTCATCCTTTCCTATTAACACTTGGGGCAGTTAAGGCAGAGAAGAGGAAAGTACCTCTTGTAATACCACGGACTCAGCAGGGTGACTGAACTCGGATTAGAAGCAGGAGGTCCAACACCCAGCACATTAACTGCTAAGCTGTACTGAACCCTTGGTGGGTTCAGAGGACCACACAGGTATATGAAACTAGAAAAGGGGGTTGCTTCTGGAAGCAGATGAATGGGATCTTTCAGTGGGATGTGCCCATTGCTATTTACATTTACAATCTTGACTAGGGTTGGCAAGCTGGTCAACTGACTAGTCAAATATTGTCAACTAGCCAGTCAATTGACTGCATATTTTTTGATTGGTCAACAATTATAGTAATTTTACAAAAATCTACATTTTTTGTAGTTTGCTGAATAGAAATATGATTTGTATAGTTTTTTGACACATTACTTAATGGAAAATTTGTGCTTTTATTCTGTATTCTTTTGATGCATTGGCAGTTTTTTTTTTACAATTTTTGACTGATAATTGGCTGAACTTTATTTGACAAGTCAAATACCCAGGCCTAATTCTGACTTTGTTTTCTCTGCATTGCACCTTTAAATTTCCACACTCCACTGCAGTTAACAAGAAAAACAGACCCAGAAATGCCACTAGGTACCAGAGTACTTGAATATAAATAGTGACAGCCATTTTTCTGTTGAAACTGAGGTCCTCTGAGGGGTCCCCTTTTGTTAGGTTCCTTCTCAGTTTGAATCTCCTTGCATAAGGAAGAAAAGCTGCGGTTGGCTTGGGCAACATGGGAGTTGATGTAGGGGTTATATTGACGTTCTCCATCAGGTGACCGCTTCCATTTGTTAGATTTAGTGATTTCATCATATCTAGGCACCTGATGTCTACTCGCCCAACCCCTTTGTTTGCCAACCTTTGCGAAATTTGTTGATGACATTGAAATGCTTTCTTTATCCTCTGGTCTTCTTCCACAGTAAACAGCTGCTCGGCTTGCTGAATTTCTGGAGCTGGATAAGCTCTCATGAAGTCCGCTAGCTGTTGATTCTTGATTTTTTCTTTTATGACTTCCACTTGCAGTTCTGTGGGAAGTGAAGCCAACCATTGATGGAATTGGTTGGGCTGTTGAATCCACTCTGCTACCTCTTCGGGTGAAGGATTGTCTGGTAGTGTCTCTATTTTTCCTGTGGGAGCATCTAACATAGGTCCGAATATCTTTTGGCTTAGTTTTACCATTCCCTGAAGTTTTCGTTCTTCTTCTGTCATGGTTACTACAAGATGTTTTGTCAGGTAGTAACTCATTAAGCTCCCAAGGAAAAGGTGTATCGTGGAATGATAATACATGCCGTGACTCTCGCTTGTACAGGATCTCAGCCTCAAATAGCTTATCCAAATATTTTTCCACCAGGTTTTTATGCTCAAGCTCATTAATAGGGTACTTATTAATGACACCAAGTTCCCTAGGCTTAAAGGAAATGCTCTGCTTTGGCCAAAACCTTGCAGGGAATAGGTACTTCCATGTCCTACTAGGGAAATCCTGGCACACTTTTTCACTCAAATGGGCTCCAGTTATATCAGGAATCTTCCATTTTGGATTAAACTCCAAAACATCATTTTGATATAACCCTTTCAACGAGCCCAAGCGGTGCAAACCTTCACTTGGTGGGTGAAGGGCTCTTCTTCCCTCTTCTTGGGGAAGGAGAGGAAAACTTATGGACTGTTTTCCGATATTGTTAAGTTTTCTTTTTTCCCCTACCTTTCCTGGAGGTTGATCGGCCAACTCTTCGAGGAGTTGTACCGCTTGGCTGAACCTTTGGGGTCGCCTTAATGGGTTCAGTAATTTGCTCAATTGTGGGGGCATGAGTTCCCCTGTATTGAGATGGAGTCAGTAACCAGGATCTCAATTTAGCTATATAATTTTGGACTGCGCTTTCTCCCCACACAACACAATAAGTGTGGTACCACAATTTCTTTTGTTGAATCCTGATGTAATGTTGCAGGGATAACCTTGCCATCCGATTGCCTTCACCAACTCCCCACAATTTTCTCTTCTGGGTGATCTGATTATCCCTATCAATATGCCTTTCTAACTGTGACTCTAATGAATCTCCCCGCAACTCAAAATGTAAATTAGGCAAATCCAATCTAACCCAATCTTGGGAAGCTTGAGCATACTGCACTAACAACTGGGATTGCCAATTTTGTTGGAGGTAGCGATAATTCTGTTGGAAAAATAGAGGCCATGAATCAAGAAAGATTAAATGCTCCTGTATTCAGCCCAGATGGCAGCAAGGTGGAGCTCCACATTGCTGTCTCTTATGGAGACTTTACTCTTGTTCCCTCTTGCTTAGCTACTTTCCTTGAAGTTGGAGTGACAAGTCACACGAGCCAATAGTGTATGGCTGGTCTCTGTGCATGAAACAGAATCTGCTTGCTGAGGGTTTGGGATTCTCCAGGAGGAGAAAGAGCACTTTGCTGATCACTAAAGAGGCTTTTTTTTAACTGTTTTGTCCAAAATTTGGCAACGTATAGTAGCAAATCTGTTCCTCCCAGCTGAGGAGCAGCCTATTACACTGGGCCATGAGACAGGCAAGTCATTGACAGCAGGGAATCAGACCTGGGACTTCCGTATCTTCATGCACAGATCTCTTGAGCTAAAACAGCTGGGCTCCACCAGGGCATGTCTGCATCCTCTGTGTCCTCAGGAAGGGGCACCCTCAAGTGCTTTCCATGCACCAACTCCATTCGCAGGCACCAACCCCAGAAATGTGGTGGTGAAGCTGTTACAGGGGCATCTCCAGTATGGCTTCACTCTGCATTTCCAAGTTCAGGGTGTGTGAGGGAGCGGGCAGGTGGGGTGGGCCTGAGAGCATCCCACACCAAGAGCACCCCAGATGCAGTGTAGATGCCCTTTGGCAGGTCTATAACAGGCCCCTTGACCTCTCTATCTGGCTTGCCACGCACTAGAGGAGTGGGAATGGCATCCACTAGGACCCCTAAGATGCTGTTCAGTAGCGTGCTCTCAGAAAATCACAAGGGAAACAACCATCATCTCTACCCCCTTCTTCATCCCAGCCCATGTATGCCCCAGCTATACTATTTTCTTCTCCCAAAGGGTGTACAGTAAGTGCTTCTCTTAGTTGTGGTCACCCAGTGCTGCACATCGCCCACCCAGACCCCAGGAGCACCTTCCGCGCTAGCTCTGCTGGGGCTATAGAGCTGCTGCAGCAGTCAAGGGATCTGAGGCATGATCTGGTACCCAGTACCTGAGACTGAGCAAAAAACTGGAGTCACTGCTTTGTAGGAGGATGGAGGAAGCCAGATAGGTGGAAGATCAGCTTCTGGTGAGTGGTCCTGGCAGAGCTAATGTTACTCTGGAGATACCCCTTTGGTTTGTGCATGGACAATGCTTAGAAGACCATCCCTTCCTGGCTGAGGGTAAGTTTTGCCATGCAGAGGGAGGAGGAGTTTTGGCCTCTCTATAACTCTGGTAAGTCATTGTCTCCCTGTGCTACCCCATTGGTAAATTCATCTTCTTCCTTCCAAAGCTGCTGCAGTGTTTATGAAGTGCTTGCATGGGATCAGATGGAAGGCGCAACCTAAATAACAATTTCTACTTCTTGCCATTTGAGACTGTTATTCTCCTTTCATTCAGGCTGGAACAATGGACTTATCATCAACCACAGCAGTTGCTTTTCTAGCTCCTAACACCACAAGCAACTTCACCTCCACACATGGGCATGGATACAGCTTCCTGGGCTTGACTGAGATGCAGCTCAGATGCATCTTTGCTTCTTGCTGTGGCCTCATTTTGTTAGTTGGCTTTGTGGGAAACCTGTTGATGTTACTGGTCTTGATTGAGGGTCTTCAAGCCAGCAGCAGCAGCTCTGTCTCCACCATGACCAACACCCTCATGGTTAACATCACCATTTCAGATCTGGTCTTCCTCTTGTACAATGTCACAGTGCTGCTGCTCACTTTTGTCTATGAGGACTGGCAGCTGGGGGTGGCCATCTGTATCAGCAGTCAGAGCTTCTCCATGTGGACCATGTTTTGCAGCTTCTACAGCATGGTGGCCACATCCATCCTGAGGTACCTAGCAGTGGTCCATCCAACCTGCTCCTTCTCAACAAATAAGGTCCAGAGGTTTTGGCTTTGCATGAGCATGTGGCTTATGGGCTTTGCTGTCTCCATCCCCAACTGGATGCACCAAGGGGTCATTGAGATTGGTGATGCTCGCTTCTGTATGCTCCTCATGACCCCAGAGCAAACCTTCCTGTACTTTGTTCTCTTTGGAGGCATTGCCTTTCTGCCGTTTGTGCTGCTCTTGGTTCTGTGCTATTCCAGAATTATCCAGTCCCTCTGGTGCAGGAAGAGGGTCACAGTCCATTCATCAGTAACCATCCATCTCAACCAGAAGGCCACCATCATGATCCTGACTGTGCTAACAGTTTTTATCCTGATGTGGATCCCCTCTTCCGTGATGATTTATCTCTCTGCAACCCACAGCCTTCCAGGGACTTCAGCAGGTTTTGTAGCCTCCAGTTTGTCTTCGGTGCTGGCTTATTCCAACTGCTCTGTGAGCCCCCTCATCTGCTTTTCCCTTTCTGAACACTTCCAAGCAGGCCTGAAAAAGTTGCTTTTTCGGAGAGTCCCCCGGTGAACTAGGATTTGGAACAAACTGGGCACGTCTACACGAGACGCTTAATGCGCAGTAGCCTGATAACATTGTGTAGTAGAAGATTGACAGCATCCAGGTGCATTTGGCACGTGTGTGTTGAGACCTTCCCTGAAGAAGGGAGGTTGGAAACAGGTGGATAGCTTGGTGGGAAGTCAACAGCAAGAGCTGTTCTTTTGATCGGGATAGCTATATATTTTACTTTAGTGTAAAATAGAATAGAAATGAACCATGTTCTTCAAGAGCTTAAACAAAATTCTCACCTGGCAGGGACAGGGAAGATGCTTCCTGTGGGCAGGCTAATTTATAATTGTCTCCATGATTTTTTTTGCACCTTCCTCTGAGACAGCAAGTGCTAGAGACAAGACTATGGATTGTGTGGGTTACTGTGCGTGGATTATTGTCTCGATCCTGTTTGGCTGTTCCTGCAAGCTCTACTACTGCAGAGCCGTCAGTGAACACCAGGACACGTGTGACTTGGTGAGCTGTCAGCGTTCCCGCACAGGTTCAGTAACTCACTGTTATTACTCTGATGACTGCTTTTAGCTCTCTCCAATGCAGACAGTCTGCTTCTCTGTTATGCATCATTCACACCACATAATCTTCACATCCTCTGTTTAGAAAGGTTTAATTCTGTGCACGTGCTTTGTAGGGAAGGCAATGCAAAATACAGCTTGTTTTGTACCGAACACTTACCCTGCCACCCCAGCACCAGGTTGTTGATGTGTCAAGGAAGATTTATACTTATATATTTACTATGGCCTCCAGCAGATACGCAACAGGACTGAGCAAAACAGTCCTAATGCTCTACCCCTTACTCAAATATTTAGTCTCACTGAGGAAGCTGTGTGCTTCATGGTCAGATCACTGGGCTGGAGACCAGGAGTATATTCTCCATTTTGCTGCTGCCCTAGCCTTGAGCACTCATTGATTTGTGCCTCAGTTTCCCCATCTATAAAATGGGAATCATTACACTGACTGAGACTAATGATATCCTCAGCCACAGTTCTCAGGAGGAGTTTTCAACAAGCACAAAGTCTGGCCAACAGCAACTGCACTCCAGGGTTTGCATAGACACCAGTATGGTCCAGACCAGGAATCTCTATCAGACACTGCTGAGCATGCGACAGTTTAGCATCACTGCTTTGTATCAGAGTCAGTGGCCTGATCCTGCAAAACGTGCCTACCGAAAGAGATCCCGGTGAACTGCTGAGTTAGCAGAACTGCTCACTACAGCAAATACTATGTGCAGTACTAAGTATTGATAATGCATCTAAATGAGGTGTCCATTAGGAATATTCAGACATTAGAGGGCTCTGTGGCCCCCTGACGAAACACCTGGTGAGGCTGCTGGGTGTGAGAGCAGCATTGGAACAGCACTCCGGCAGGTAGAGCTGTGGGGCTCCACACCCAGCTAGCCTCAAGGTGAAACTTGATACATTTGCAAATGGTCTTACATGCCAAAGCAGGGAATCGACCTAGGCTAGAGGCAGAAGTTACACGTAATCTGGTTTAAATGATCAGAAACTGGTTTAAACCTGTAACGGAATAGAAGTTGAGAGCACATAAACCAGTTTCAAAATGGCTGAAACCAGTTTAAGATAAACCTGGTTGGATGTAGTATCAGGCTTAAGTGAAACTTTATGAAACTTCTGTGCCAGACCCCTTCCTGTGCAAGTCAAATCACAGTCCCCCAGCATGCCAGCATTTTGCAGCCCCGGGCTGGGCTGTCTGCTCCAGACAGCAGCTGAAGCAGTGAGAACTGACTCACTGGCTGGTTCACTGCCCCCCTTCCCCAGCGTACCCCTGCTCGGGTCTGGGGCCAGGAAGAGTGGTAAAACTTCCCTTCCCCTGACTACAGACATGCCCTGCCCTGCTTACTTAATGCTGGCTGTGACTGTAGACTACAAATCCTGGAGGAGGCAGGAAGAGGAAGTGATGAGCAACCCTGCAGAAGCCTGCTGCTGTGATTCTGGACTGCAAATCCCAGAGACCCTGGGGGCTGCAGGAAGAGGGAGTGACCACACAGCCCATGCTGACTGTGCCAGAGAGCCGTGCTCTAGTGTCCCCTGGCTTCTGGCACAAGCCACTGCAAACTGGGAGCCTGCAGCCTGGACTCCATAGCCATGCCACGCCCCCCACCAGCCTCTTGCTGTTTTCAGAATGGGAGGGGGGAAAAGGAGGAGGGGGAGCTCATTCTTGGGGTTCCCCAGCTAGCATTGGAGGGTGGGGTGGGTGGATTAGAGCCCCCCCACAAACACCCTCCAGCGCAGGCTGAAAAAACCCCAAAACAAACTCCCACTACTCCCTTTCCCCCCTCCCAGTCTGAAAACAGTGACAGGCTGGGAGCGCTGCAGACACACATTACAGAACACACTCATCTGGAGCATGTTTATCTCGACCCTCATATTTTCATGGGCTTGAGCCCTTTAAAATCGGTCTGCAGCCATGCACTTGTTTGGTTATGCCTGCAGACTGCTTTCCGTGGCTAGATCAGGAAAAATGTGTTACTTCTGCCTGCGCCCTCCAGTTGGATTCTTTTCCCAAGCCAGTGTGAAATGATGAACATGGGACCACAAGGCAGGACACAGTAGTTTGACCCAAAGCCATTTTAGGAACAGTTGCATCCACCAAGTCTGAATCTTCCTTAAACAGGAGTTTATTGGCCTACAAGGTGTTCATAAAAGCAGCACAACCTGATGTTGAAAACATGCACCGTTTTCTCATGTAGACAAGTTCAAAACCTGGTCTCTGGCTGGAGGTAGAGCTAAGCTGAAATTCCTGGACCCCGGCAGCTGGTGGAAATTACTTTGATCAACCTTTGCAAGATCTTCAAAAACCAATCAGAATTGGTTTGCAGTTGAGGTCCATTGCATGGACTTCAATAGGAGGAGAATTCAGTCAAAATTCCCACTGTAGATTCTCTTTTGTCTTGGTTTAATATGTTAAACTTTTAAGCAATAAAGAACAAGTGCCTGGACTGTGCTTCTTCAATAAAGAGCCCCCTCATCCGACGCTAGCAGGCCAGTCCTGCATTCCCAGGTGCCCCTGTAACAATGTGACACTGCCTCCTCGTTTATCAGCGAGCGGAGAATCTCGTGAAACACAAACGCGCGGCAATGTCGCTAACTAGACAAATGACTGCTGTGCTACCCTACTGTTCAGCATTAATCACAGATACCAAGTCACTGAGCATATGCAGGATTTTAATGTGGTAATTTTTTACCCGTCAGAAATCTGCTTGACATAATGACATGGCAACATGACTGACTGACCGCTCTCATCCCTTTTCTTCTTGCTCACTTCAGAAGACATGATGAGAAATCGAGAGAGCAGCAAGAGGCATTTAGAAGCAGATTGCTTTTGCTGACAGACTTTAGAAAAATAAGAGCCACAGACCATAGCTCTCTATACGCAAATGAGAAAAAAAAAGCCATTGAGGCAACTCACAACTGTCCCAGGCTCTTGCTATCTCTGTGCCTTCCCTGTCACTCATCTTCCGGCACAGACACAGAGATTATTGGGGCTGTGAGTCACTGACACCCGTAGCCTACAGTCCATCATGGAGCACTCTGAATTTGGATGCTTTGCCACCTCCAGTACCACCAAAAGGGTTTGTCCATGGTTTCCCAATAAAAGTCACACATATTACCTGCTCTTCAGGGATCTCAATGCTTGTTACAAATCTTTAGGCCTTGTAACATATCCAGACGGTAGTTATTCCACTTGAGAGATGGGGAAAGTAGAGCAGAAAAGGGTGAAACAATTTGCTTGCGGTGACATGCACAGAGCCATTAGCAGATCCCTGGCTGGAGCCCAGGTGTGTTCTGGGCTCTCGGCCTTTGCTGTAGTCACTGAACTGCGCACTTTTACTACACTAGCCATTTTTCACAGCTGCCTGGGGTAGGGAAAACAGAGGCAGATGTTCACTTCTACTCTTTTAACAGCTCTCTAAGAAGGTAAGCTGCTAAAACCCCTTAGTGGACCATGCTGGATAACTCTAGTCTGGACTGCTCTGGGACTGGACGTGCAAGCCGCATTGCCCCTACCATGGATTACTAGGAAGGGGTAGTGAGGGGCAAGAGATTGTTTTAAATCAGTTGATGACCAGGTCTTTTGGCTGAGTGATTCCAGCACATCAGTTTTAGCCTGGTGGGGTCCACACAGCACCAGACTAGCAATAATGAACAAGGGGTTTATGGAGCAGCTATAAGGAAACTTCAGGCATAAATATTCCACAGCCAGGTTGGAAGGGAGCGTGAGACCTAAGGATGAAAGGGGGAAAATGCCTTGTGTGCTGAGCTCTCTAAGTACTGCTGCATTTCCCTCCTGTTCATCTCATTGGGAGCTGTTGGTGCTCGCTTGCTCTCTGTCTCACGGTCAGGCTACTAGAGCCTTGCTTTCTTTACCCCAGCTGCCCTAGGGCTAGCAGATCATGCTAGATAGCTATTGACCACCATTAGCTTCAATAAGGGCATGAGGTGAGATGCTTAAATCCCACATGAAGGGATTTTATTGTTGCTTTTCCTGGATTTAATTCCAGTAACCAGCCTGTTCCAGCCAGGGATGGGAAGCTTCCAGCAGGAGGCCGGACTGGTCCTCGCAGCTGTGGAGAGGGGGACCTGGAGGCAGAGCACGTTGCCCTGCAGACCCTCATTGAGAGACACAGCGGGGAGCTGCAGGTCACAGGTCAGTCAGCGCCTTTACACTAGGATGTCATGGGGACCCGGTTCTGACCCCCTCTCTCTGGGCCGTCTGGCCAGGGGGCCACGTGCTGGCACAAGTCTTGCCGCATGCCAAGATCTTCAGGCTGGAGCCAGGAGCTCCCAGCAGGAGACCGGACTCCACTCCCCCACCCAGGGAGGGCTGAGGCCAGCACACGTGGTAACACTGCAGCTCCTGGCTGCCAGCACTGGGGCCAGAGTGACCCTCAGTCTCAGCCAGTCGAGGAAAACGCGTAGGTCCCACCAAGTGACTGCCTGGCTCAGCATTTTGCTGCACCTGCCAGGGGAAGGTGTGTGGGGAGGGCCGGGGGGTCCTGCACAGGGTCTAGGTCCCCAGGGCAGTGAGCGCTGACCATCCCCATGGACGCCTCTTGCTCCAGGACACCAGGATGCCCCCACATCCCAGGAGCTTGCGTCCAAGGAAGGGAAAGCGGACGAGGGAACGCCGGGGACACGAGCCACACAGATGATGGGACAAAGGAAGGCACGTCTGTGCGGGACCAGGGGGCCGGGGCCCAGATCAGTGAGGAGGAAGGGGGCAGAGCTGGCGACCCCCGGGACCTTGACACTGAGAAGGAGACGGCCCAGGACTCTATGCCAGAGGGAGAAGCAGAGGACTGGAGTGGCGGGGATAATGTGGACGTGTCAGTGCAGACTAGCAGAGCAGGGCCCGTGAGCACCGATGAGCAACAGGGCAGAGCTAGCACCAGCACCATGGGTGACTCTGTCTCTGGGACAGGGAATACAGACCCGGTCCTTGCCCTGGAGGAAGCCACAATGGATGAGAGGCCTGGGTGGGGTGCAGCAGGAACATCGATGTGAGACAGCGCAGCACCAGAAGTGAGCGGTGACAGGGGAGCAGGTGGAGCCAGCAACATGGAGACCCCCGGCCTGGAGACCCAGACCAGGCTGCTGCAGGGGATGGGAGCTGCAGGGCTGATGTGGTGCCCGAGGAGCAGAGAGACGCAGTGGGGAAAGACAGCAAGACTGCAGCTGCAGGCAGCAAGGAGATGCCAGCGGAGCCCTTGCCTCCGCCCAGCGCAGGGGGCCAGGACATACCAGGAATGGGAAAGAAATGCAAGTCTGAGAAGCCGGGAAGGGGAAAGACACAGCACACACGTTTGAGGCACCCACAACTCCATGTGACACTCAAAAAAGGTGTTCTAGGTCTGCCATTTGCAAATAAAACTGGGCTCAGGGCAGCTGGCTGCCGCACCAACCTCGGGGTCCTTGGTCTCCCACTAGAGGCTGCAAGGCTCTCGGGCCCCTCCAGGTCAGCAGAGTCCCCCCGCTCTCCACCTCTCGGGTTGGCCTGTGCTGCGGCTGGCACAAGTGGGGCCCTGCCTGGTGCTCAGGGGTTGCAGGTCCAAGCAGATGGACCCCATGACCCATCCCCTCTTCTCGCATCTGCCTGCCAGGCCTTGGCATGTGGCTGGTGCCGACGTGCCCAGCTCCGAGAAGGGAGATGTAGAAGTACCAGGGCAGGTGGAGCTCCAGGTCTGCCGGGACCACATCAGCCCTGCGGCTTGTAGCCCCTGTTCTCTGCCAGTCCATAGCCCAGGGGCCAGGCCCGCACGCTCCAAGGCAGGTAGGGCCAGGGCCACAGCTCCAGCTTCTTGGTCATTGCCTGGGTGAGCGCTGCGCTGCACCAGCCCTGCCCAGTGCTGGGGTCTGGCAGGCGCAGGTAGCGGGTGGGCAGGGGCGGCACCTGCTAGAGGTAGCAGAGAGGAAGGAGGGGGACAGCAACAGGGTCTCAGGTAGTGACACG
>NW_017728934.1:2690128-2695913 GCF_001723895.1 Crocodylus porosus
TGCTCTTGAGCCAGCTGATCCGAATGGGAGCCTCTTCTAACAGCAAAGAGGAAGAAAATCACGGGGCTCTCACATTTGCACATCGATACCCAACACCAAGGCTTATCACCACAGTAAACAGGAGCTCTAATTAACACACAAGCTGCTGTCTGGACTGACCGCACCAGAGTTTCAATCCCAAGCCAATGTCCCACCAAGTGCCAGGGAGAGTTCCTCTGGGATGGGAGTCAATAGGAAGGGCCAGCAGGTAGGTGGGCTGAGTGACTCCCCTATCCCCTCCCAAGGCTTGAGGGAGGAGAGACAAGCCCCTCTGTGCCTGCCATTGCTGCATGGATCAAGAGTTAGTGAATACACTCCACACTTGGGGCTCACCACAGTCAGCTTAGCAGAAAGGAGCAGGCTTCCTGAGCCAGCAGGAAAGCTGTGGGTCTAGCACCCTCCACCCAGCCCCATCACTTGCCACCCCCTGCCAGTTACTGCAATCAGGGCCAATCAGGTTTGGAAATGGAGGAGCAGGACTCCTGGGTTGTTTGGGCGAGTTAGAGAGACAGGTTGTACCTAACAGACGGAGGGCTCGATGGGGCTGGGAGGAGTGCCGAGGACCTCCCTTTATATCCCTGTTGTGAGACAGCTGGATCCACTATGGGCCCGAGCACAGGCACGGCTTCCTCTCAGCAGCCCTACAGACACAAACAGGGAGAGACTTCTGCATTGAGGGGCAGTCCCATGGGTCGTGGCTATTCTTGACCCTGCCAGGATCCCAAGGGGCAGACAGTGGGTGGGAGCAGAGCCCACTGCACTGCCCCGTTCCCTGCTGCTACAGCAGAGCTTCACTCAGGGGTGCAGCAGGGCTGTGCTGTGTTGAAACTATTCTCTTCTTTCTGTGGGCGCCACGTGAAGCAACCTTGATGCTGCTCCAACATGCACTAGAGGCCAGGCAGAGACCTGAGCACAAAGATGACTACATCCCTATTGCTAGTGCAGGCACCCCTAGCTAGCCCCATGGCCCTAAGCCTTCTCTGGAATCACCTGGGTATAGTCCATGCAGCACTCAGATTCACTCCAGCCAAGGCACTCACCAGCCAGCAAGCTCAGGCTGCTGTTTTCCATGTAGACAGGGCTAGGGCTAGGCTACCTTGCCATTGCCCTTTTAAAGGATGCAGAAGTGACTGTAATGCACAGCCCTGCAGTGAGCAAGAGAGAGCAATCAGGCAGCTCAGAGCACACTGTAGTGCCTGCTGAGAAAGAGATGAGCCCCAGCTGCGCATTGTAGACTACAGACAAGGCCAATATCAAAAAGACTGATGCCGGCCAGAGCTTGAGGATGAAGCAAGCACAGAAGCCCCTGCCTGGGAATTCTGTACATCACAGCAGGACACAGAAGCGAGGTGCCATTATCCCTGCTGCGAACAACTTCTGCAGGCACAGTGGGGAACACTGGGATGTGCGTGGAAATGCCTATGCTCCCCTTGGGCTTAAACCCATGCCCTGCATCCTTGTGCTCAGCCATCAAGAGCAATTTGCAGACACTGGGCCAGGCCAGATGTTCAGGGGATTTCTTTTGGCCCAGCTCCAGCTGAACTCAGAGTGACACCTGGTCACAGCAGCTGAGGAGCTGGCTCCCTGCCTGACCTGCTTCATAGCCGAGCCTGCCTCTAGTGTCCTCAGCAAACAGGGAGAAGAGCATCGCAGAGCCATCCAAACCTGGCTCTGCCTCCCACCTACCCTCACCCATTACAGGGATGGGGCAAGATGGCGCTTCCCATAACTGTAAGGGTTTATTCCTCAGTTGATGTAAGTGAAGGTGTAAATGTGAAGGGTGCTCCCTTCTCAGGACCTGGCTCCGGTGCCTTGCAAGAGGGCTTGGGGAACTGGGGCCTGGCAGATGCTGTGCCTGCAGTGCCTGGCCAACGATGATGAGTTCACACACAGTAGCAACAGATCAGAGAGCCCTGCTGCACTGGGTGAGACACCCGGCCCTGCCCCAGAGACCTTGCAAACTCAAGAGATAAGTGTCATTTGAAGGAAAGAAGGATACAATCATCCAATACGCAGAGCGGGATCCCCAGCCACTGTAGCCTGGAACAACCCCATAGACCTGCAAGCCATGGTCGTTTGCACTAGCAGAGGGATCCCCTCTATACCTGGCCCAGAGACTCATCTACATTTACAAACTTATTTATGATCATAGCAGGACCAGACTGTCTCAGGGGAAGGTGTGGAGAGTCCCTGGCTTTTGTAAGGGAGCAGGGCCTAGTACTTATAGGACAGGGCAATGGAGAGTCAGGTTCCTGGATTCTCTTCTTAGTTTAACAGAGGAAAGGACACATTAGCAGGCTCAGGGAGGTAGGTTTGACAGTCAGGGTTCCTGGATACAGATTGCTGTGCCACAGGCTTGCTCCAGACCCCCAGACAAATTTCAGTTCTCTGTGCTTCAGTTTCCCCATCTGTGAAATGGGGCTGTAGTGTCCTCACTCACAGGGGCTTGCAAAGCACTTTGGGACCTGGTGTACTGCAACAATATGGCCTGGCCAAGCCCCAGCCTCAAGTCTCTTCCTCTCCCTTTCCCCCAAAAGGTGTCAACAACCTAAAGCAGAGGAGAGTGCACAGGCATGGATCAGCTTAGGGGCCAATGCTATAGTTATCTTTCACTGAGAAGAGTCAGGATGCTGAATTGGGGAGTAGCAGACAATGACACTGTGTGCTCACACTATCCTTGTGACCCAAGGATTTCCCAGCCTCTCCTGCAAGTGGATCAATGTAATTAGCTACAGTTTACAGAAAAGAAAACCGAGACCTAAAAGCAATCCAGGGTTACAAAATTTGCTGCTGACAGAGCTGCTAAGAGAGCATGGGAATCACAGCTCCCTGACCCTGCTACCCAACTCACACACCCTCTTAGAGCCAGGAGGTCCCAGCAGTCCTGATTCCCAGGCCAATCTTTAACCACAAGACAACACTCCCTTTCAGATCTAGAAAAAGAAGCCAGGAGTTGAGGCTTGTAAGGCCTTTCTCCAATCTTTGGCTTCCAGGAATTAAGCCCCTCTTGACCTCCCAGGTCAGGAAATTTCCCTCCTCACCAGAGCCCCACAACCATTTCTGCCTCCTGTCCCTCTTCTGAAGGAAGACTGTGCATGCAGTGGGACTGCTCAGCACAGTTAGGTCCTCAGGCCTTGTTAGAGAAGCTCTAGGAGGTTGCTTTGATTTCGCTTCTCTTTGCTAGAGTTTCTCATGGTGTCTCTTAATTAGAGAAGACAGGTTTCAGGAGGTTTTCTCGTTAGACAGCGAGCTCGTTCTGTCACCATCTAATCCTCCCATCGACCAGGGCTGGGAGTCATTCCAGCACAAAAGTATTGATTCGCTGCCAGCCCCACTCTGTAACCTTAGGAATTCTCTCTCTCTCCCTGCAGAACGGCAAAAGAACACAGCTAAAACTTAGTTAAACCCAATGGACTAGGACATGGGGCACGGAGGTATCATGCTTTGAGTCTTCACTGTGGATACATAATCCCCCTACATAAGCACATACATGGGAGTTGGATCAGAAGACCTGGCACAAGCACTCCCTGCTTCAATTCCCAACTTTGCACAGGTAATTTCTTCCTTTTCCCTTTTTCTCCCCTACAGAAAACCACTGGGAAATTCAAAGCAAAACCACGGCTCTGATGGTCACACAGGCCTGCTACTTTGTTCTTGCATGGTGGTCTGGTTTGGTTTGCTGTTTACAATAAACATACGGCACTGTACTTCTGGCACTGATTCTGTACAGACCTAGATGTAGGTTTAACTTTATGAACAGGGCCTCCACTGGCCTCACCAGGACATCTTACTGCGAGAAAAGTAATATAAGACATAGGCCTGGCTATTTATCTGGGGGAGTTGCACTACAAAGTGAACAGCAGCCCCCTTAGGCCCTCTTTGCAGAGAAGCTGAACTCCTCCCAGTCTCCAATGCCTTTATCTTCACATTGCCCTGGGAAGAAAAGCAGTCCACATAGCCCCATGCTACAGCTGGGAAACCAAGGCAAAGAGATGAAAGGACTTGCCCAAAGGACCTGGATTCCCCAATTGCAAGGTGGTGCTTTAACTGCCAGGCTGTCTCTGGGTACATCCAGCTCCGGAGTGGGCAAAATGCAGCCCAGGGGCCAGATGCAGCCCACCAGGCCATTCTGTCTGGCCTGCGGGGCCCCCCCCAAATTAACACAATTAATATTTATGTGCCCCCAGCTGCCTGTCATAAGGCCCTCAATGGCTTGCCAAAACTCAGTAAGCGGCCCTCCGCCCAAAATAATTGCCCGCCCCCGGTCTAGGCATTATTTTCAGAAGGGCTCAGCACCTGCAGCAGGGACTGAAGTGCACTCAGCCTGCAGAGTTACACCGGGGAAAAAGGAAACCCAAGCACAAGCTGGGAGAGCTGCCAGGGGCTGCATCCTGGGATGAGAGGGATATCAGGCCCAGTCCTGATTTACACAAGAACGAATGAGAAGCCAGGGAGTTTGCCTTGATGTAGCCAAGTAGAATAGGGGTGAATCAGACCCCTGACTTGCCATGCACTGAACAGGTTGCTTTCTGTGGAGCCCAGTGCCCAGGGGGACTGTCACATGCTAATTCTAGACCATTTAACCACCAGGAAACAAATTCATAGTTGTGAGAACCATTAGTAAATAACTTGGTACGTTTCAAACAGAATCGGGGACTTCCCGTAATAAAACCAGCAGTGACCGATGCATTCTCTGTCTGCACAGCGCAATGAGGCTCTCTACTCAGGTGGTCCCAAGCATGACCAGAATGAACGTGATAAATAAGCATTACTTAGCATAAGCAGTTCATGGGGCCATGTTCACCGGGGAAAGTATGCAGGCCGTTGCACACCTGCAGTCGTTAGCGATGCCATCATGCTTTTTGGACAATACCCTGGCTAGCTTCCTACTCAGCCAAATGCCTCCTCCCTGGGGATTCCCACAGGTCAGCCAAGCAAGATGCTCCTTTGCTTTGCACCTAGACTGCTGAGCGGTGTTACTGCTCAACAGCTGCTGTTTCACTACGAGGAAGCTGTATTTCATTGGCATCCAGAGGAAAAAAAAGGACTTAATGAGCAGAAGCAGAAGTCAAGATGGCTCCAAGCAAAAGGCTCATGAGACTTCTGGTGGCTTCTGCTTGCTAGTAAGGCCCTTTAGCATCAGCTATACAGCCGTGTACTTGGCAAAGCAGGGGGGCCCTAGTTCAATCCCTGGAACTAATCCACCCACAAACACTGCTGCATATTGCTAATGCAATGCAGCACAAGTCTAGATAGGACCTTTCCCACATTCATTCATGATCCAGGAGCTTCTAATGAACCCCAAAACATACAGGGCCTGGGATCAGGGGCTCAGCCAGGATGTCCAGGCCTCTTGAAATCAGCTTCCCCCTACTACCTCCCATGCCCAATTCCTTAATAGTTCCATTGCATTAGTGCCTACTAACACGTGCACATAGGAAGGCACAAATCCTACCCCCAAATTACCGATTTGCATTTTCTGCCCTCTCAGACCCCAACTGCTTCTGCCACTTCACAAACTGCCAGAGTCCTGACATGTCTAAAGCCCATGGTCCATGTTTTCTGTCATGCCAGGAACAGCAAGGGAGGCCCTGGTAGAGTTTATGGGGATGGTGCAATGCAGTCTCATGTTATGACACAGGTGGAATCTGTGGAGGTTTTTTTGTTTCGATTAAGATTCATTTTATATATATATATAAAATGAGAGAGAGAGAGAGTTATATATATATATATCCACAAAGGGCCA
>NW_017728934.1:2696013-2706693 GCF_001723895.1 Crocodylus porosus
ACACATATACACACATCCTCTATCATAGACTTTCCGTCACACATTTTAAAACTGCATTAAGAAACCCGTGCTTCCCAATACAATAAATGCACTTATTCCCCTGCACGCTCATCCTCCACCCTCACCTACCCCAAATCACAGTCCTTTAGTCCAAGCCCCAATTTGGGGTTTACATTCTCAGTTCGTTCACTGTCCTCATCTCCGTCACTTCTGCTGATGATGATCCTGTTGTAGGCCTTCTCACCGTCTCCAGATCCAGTTGCATCTCCGTCCTCTTCATTCTCTCTGTCCACTTCCCCTCCTGGTAGGTCTTTGAACAACCTGTGCCAGGTGTCACTTTTCCAAATGAAGTTGGCTACATCTTCTTCCTCACTCACCGATTTCCGGTGGTAGGACTGAAGTTCACTCTGTGGAGGTGGCTGGGAGCCAGAAAGGGCAACAGCAGAATCCTGTTTGCACTCAGGCCGAGAGGCAGCCGTATCCATCCACAGAGACTGCAGCGCGAGTCAGAGCGACTCTGATCGGAGCTGGAAGCCAGAGGACAAAGGCTGGGGTCGGGGAGTGGTCAGCAGGGAGAGAGCAGTGGGAGGTGTCAGAAGGGCAAACCCACAGCAAGGTCTCTGGCTCCTGGGGACCTCACACTGGGGATCACCCATCACAGGAGGGAGCTTTAGTTTGCTGACAGTTTCCTGCAGCCTTCCCTCCTCATCCACATCCGCTCATCCTATCAGAGCCTGTCTGAGGAGCTGGTAAGCCACTCCCAGACCTCTAATGAGCATCAGCTGAGTTGTTAGTCAAGACAGATGGACCCATTAATCACCCCTCAGCAGGACAGTACCAGCAGCCCACAGCTCATCTGGCAACCTCTGGGAGGGGTGGGTTAAGTGCACTTTCTCCCACTGTATCTGGGACTGTGCTAAATAAGGATGCCCCATCCTCCTAATCAGACCCCATCACACCTGGGCAGGTGGGATTTGCAAGAAGAGCGGGAAAGGCTGAGCTCTTGCTCCTCTGATGACTGAGGCATATGGGAAACTTTGCAAACCAAAAAACAACATCCAGATGAACAGAAAATGACTTCCTGTCAGCTTCCAACCTGGCCACAGACTTTTCTTCCCCTTTCCCCCCCCAGTAACATTGAAAGAAATTTCCAAAACAGGAATGCGTTTAGATCAAAGACTTGAAGCATTTTGTGTAGAAATTATCAAAGAGAAAGTTCAAATGTCAGTGACTGTCTTCTAATTTCTCTAGGCTGAAAACGCAAGAAAGCCCAGACATGGGTTGGTGCTTCTTCATCCAGCCGGTCTGCAATCAGCGGCTGGGGCACTTCCAGAGCCAGCTGTCCAAGTCCTGCATAATGCAGGCCCTGGTCCGGGTCTTGGCCCAAAGCTCTCACCCAGCTCTGTTCACAAGCTACCTTGCTAGTGACCCCCATAGGCTTGGCCACTAAGGAATATAGGCCTGAGGCTGAAATGTCCTTCTTCAGACCCACCAGCTCCTTAGCTTTTCAAGGGAGCATATCCCTGACCCTCCTTAGTTGCTCCTCAGCTTATTACTAAGAGCAGCCCAAATGCCCCTTGCTCCTGCGGCCCCTGCTCTGTGCCGAAGCGCAGCCTGCAGGACAAACACACCAGCATCTCCTCGCCCAGCTCCTTCCCCTGGGGATAGCCAAGGAAGGCTCCCAGAGTTGAGAGGGAGATTTTTCTTGATGGCTACTACAGTGGTGCCCATTTGCTAGACACCATACGTACGTACCGCAGGAGAGGCTCCCCACACTCAATCTCCGTAGGTAAAGGAAGCAGCACAAAGTCTGGAAAATTGAAGTGCCCGAGGTGACACAGGGAGTTGGCGACAGGCCCAGGAATGGAGCACAGACCTCACGGAGCCAGTGCCGCATCGTAGCCACAAAACCGCCCCTCCTCTGTCTGCAGGCCTTGTTTCGTGCCCTCATTACACTGAGCACGGCAGAGCCCCAGGCGCTTCTCCCACAAAGGCAGCCCTGGGATAAAACTGTGACTGGCTGTATGCTCTGCTAAGAGCCCTCAATCTCACTCCCCAGCCTTGTCCCTAGTCTGCAGTCAGGCCCAAAACTCCAGGTCCCAGGGCCTTTGCGCCTCATCCTCTTAGCAGTGCCAAATTCATCTGAGCAACTGAAGTTACACCCTGCAGCTACCTAGAAAAGAAACTTTTGAAGCCAGGAGTCACAGCCCTCTTTAATAACCAGTAAATCAGCCCTTGCGCATACAGAGGAAGAAGAGATCCCTCAGCACAGCCTCTCGTTATCTCTGGAGCCCTCCACAAGTATTCCTAGCACACACATGCTTGCCAAGCGCTTTGGAACAAAGTGGCAGGCTGGGATGCTGTGCCCGGCTCCTAGCAGCCTGCAAACGCAGCCAGGCAGAGATAAACCCCCCACACCGCTGCCTCTATGACCTGCTCCACTTTATGTCTGGTGCTAAGCGAGACCGTGCCCTTCAGGCATCCAGGAATTTATTCCTCGGGTGCTGTGTAACACTGGCCCATTCAACTGCCTGCTCAAAGCGGACAGGGTTCAAGGACTACGGCAGGCTGCCCCAGCTCAGCAACACACATGCACACCCCAGTCTGTCTCATACACCTAAGAATAGGTCCCAGACTGCCTTCATCTGCAGTTTAGCCCTTCAGGAGGCAATACTGGCACCCACACAGGAAAACCAGTAGTGGGGATGATCTGAACTGTGCCAGGACCAGCCACCAGGAAGAAGAAATGAAAGCGTAAGACAGGGACAGCACCCGGTGCCACAAGGGAGCATAGGCTATTAGACCGTCTATTCTGGACAGGCTTTTAGGCACACCAATTCCAGCCAATGTAAAGGAGACTCTGGCTGGGTAATAACCTAATGAATAGCATGAGAGCTTGGTTATGGGATGCTCTCTACATCCAGCCCCGAGGTACAGGTATAGGAGTCCTGGCTGGGAGGAAATACCTGTTGGAAAGGGTCACCCTCCCCTGTACTTACTTCAGCCAACACAACAGGCTTTGTGGAGGACAGAGCCCACCAACAACCTATAACAAGACTGAACAAGTGACATAGGGAACAGTGCAGGAGGACTAGCTGTGGAAGAAATTCCCTGCTACCCCAACACTGTGGCACTGATGCCTGTATGGACCAAGCAGAATAGTAATGAAGAGAACACAGCTGCTATCTGTGGTGGGTATTTTTGCAGGGGCAGAGGGATACTAAGGGCCAGACAGGCTGCCAAGTGAGAGGGGAAGAGAAAAGGAAAAGCAGAGGAAAGCAGAGAGAAAAAAAAAAAAATGCATCCGCCCGGTTCCTTTGAAAGAAAAAAAAAATCCAATTACATCTTGAAACAAATGGGGGGGCAGAAAAAAAAACACAAAACCACTTGACATCCACTTTTTTTTCCCCTTTTTCATTTAGAAGCCAAGGTCAAGTTGTGCAGTTCCAAACAAAGCCCCTTCTTCTGATCCAGCAATTTCCATATGAGAGGAATTCAGAATTAATTCATTTTCCACTTACAATGGCAAAGCAGCCATCAATCACCACGCAAGGAACTCAGATATGCACAACAGGAAAAATTATGGGCCAGATCCTCAGTAGTGTAAAGCAGAAGAGCTCAGCCACTTTAAAAGATGAGATTTTACACCCCAAAACTGGCTGGATGCTCTCTCTCCCCCACCATGTACAGGTGTGTATGTATACATTAGTGCCTTGGTGGGCATAAAGCAGCACAGGTGTCATGATTTCCAGGAGGCTATACCATTTTACACTAGCAAACTGACATTATGCGCGCACACACACACACACACAAAAGATACAGCTGGTGTTGATCACTGTACTCGTAAATCAATTTGCAAGGAGGACCAGTTTGCCAGATTCTGTTGTTATCTGCTCCACCAGCAACAACAATTAGCTCAAAGAGTTGAATGAAGCTAGTGTTGTTCTCGATTTGCTCCAGAATGAGTGATGTCAGAACCGGGCACAGGGACCCGATACTGCTCACCTGGTGATCAGACAGATCTCATGTATGGGGGTGTGAAATCAGGAGTAACTCCATTATCACAGGGAACTGGGGGAAGCTTACAGGTCACAGATATGTTCAGAAACTGAAATTGTGCTTAAGATCCCTAGGAAACAAATGAACCCAAATCATTTATCTTGAACACTTTGTAAGGAAGAAGCACCTAGGTAAATTACAGCACTGTGATTCATCATAACTGGCTGAACATACACAGACTTCCAAAAATATTCTGAGCTGCAGCTTCTTTTGAGTGGAGGGATTTATTTAATTTTATACTTGCATCTCTTCTCTTTCCTCAAGCAAAAAAAACACGCACAACAATTCCTACCCACCAACTGTTACAGTAGAAATGTGCACCATGAATTATATAAGGATCTAATTATCTGACTTGCTAAACAAATGAACTGTTAAATCCTTCCATTTGCTGACTTCTGCAGGCTGGGGTGTCTCTGACAGTGAGGCATTGCAAAAGCAGCTGAGGGCTGCTTTCATTTCTGTTCTGGCAAAAGGATGCAGTCCTTTTTGGGGAGATGGAAAAGGAAGACTTAATAGTTTTAGGAGATGGTTGGGTGAGGGGAATCCAAGAATCATTGCAGAAATGCACCATCTTATCTGAAGGCATACTGGGATAGGTGATCAAAACTCTGGTCCTGCTAGCTCTGGGGTTACGCAGTGCCCCTTTTTGTTCTACTGGAGTAGAAATTTATAGGCATCTTAATGTCTGCTCTATGGCTGGGAGAAGCTGTGTTGCTACTCCTGGCTTTTGCCAGTTTGAAGACAAAGCATCCTCAACAGCTCTGACTGCTTATTCAATCCCACCTGCCATTCCTCATCACTATAACCGGCCCCAAAGCAGCATTGAGAGACATCCCTCAAATCCATCTGCTTCCTCATCCAGTACATATCAAAGGTGAGAGAAAGGATCACAGCTGAAGTCCATGGATGTGGACAACCCAGACTCCCGGGGCTCCTGTCACCCTCCTCACTGGATCAGTGTAGCTGAGAGAGATCAAAGAGCTGGAGCTAAGCTGTTCCCCCAGACATTTCCAGACCAACTTAAAAAGAAGCTCCCCAAACCCTGTTCCAAAACCAAGGCATGCTGAAGTCAAACAGACTAAACCAGCCTGTTGGGTCTACAGGGTGGTTTCAAACCAAACTCCAGCTGTATGGGTGTCTCTAACATGACCCCCCTTTCTGTTCCTTGGTGGTGTTGGCTCTTTGGGTGTGGGAAGGATACAAGGAGAAGGGGGCTTAGACTGGATTTTGGCAATGCTTCAATGCATAGGCTGGAGATGGAGTGGCTCTGCAGGCTACAGAAGTCTTGGCGAGACCACTTCCCCATTTTCCCCAGGCCTCTGCACTTCTTGGGTCCAGCCCACACCCTGCGGAAGTCCTGAGGACCTCGGAGAACCCTGTGATTGCGCAAGTCCCAACCTCCCAGGAGAGATGAACAGGGTGCATGCTGTATTGTAGGCACATCCCCAGTGCCAGGCCCTCAGCTGGTGTTGAACAGCTGCAATGGACCTACACCAACGTAGACTAGCTGCGGATCTGGCCAGTTGTGATGTTCACCTTCACTGGAATCTAGGCACCAAGTCCTGCTCCACCTTGCACTAGTTTGCCAGGGACGTAACCATCTGGGCTGCCATGGAGCCACCCTGATTTACAACAACTTTTCATCAAAGGTGAGAACTGGGCCCTGAGCATGGTTTGTCTGTCACTGTGGGGTACACGCCGGCTGGCTCTCCTCCTAAATGATGCCACTTGTTTTTAGCTCTGCCTTTATCCACAGCTCACAGAAACCAGCTCTGATCTCACCATCATCCCTCCAAATGCAGCACCAAGGAACTTCACCCCATGGGAGGATCTGGATTGGCAACCCTGGAGTCTGACAGCCTCTCCGTAGCCCAGGCAGGGCAAGCTACCTGCCTGAGCCCTCACCTGGGAAGCCACTTCTGTGCAGGGGAGGGGAGTCCAGGACCCATGGCCCACCGGCCTGTTGGGACTCTCCCACAATGAGACAGTTGGTACCAACAGCGCTGGGATTTTGGTGACACGGACACACGTACGTCTACTGGGAACAGCACTGAGATCCGCCAAATGATGTCACCTGCCAATCCAAATGTAGGGCCAAATCCCCAGCTGGTGTAAGTCAATGAAGCCACCTTACACCAGCTAAGAACTAGCCCAAAATCAATGCTAACTGACTTGGTCCACATCCTTTCATAGTCCTCCGTCCCTGTCCCCTTAGCCCAGTGCTGGGCCTCCTCTTGGCTGGCCCCAGTGGCCAGCACCCCTCTGCCGAGCTTGCTCTCTACTCAGTGACTACGAGAGCTGCCTCCCTGCTCTACATTTTTCATCAGCTGTGATTTATCGTTAGAAACTATTATCCCTGCACAGCATATATTATAGATTGGAATTTATGCTCACCACAGAGCTTTGGCAGCTTGCTTTTTATTGCATTCCTGACATCTCTTTTTTTCTTGTCATTGGGCAAGGGAAACTCTGCCAGGCTCCTGCTTTACCCGACTGGCTGAGGAACACAGACCCCATCCCAACCCCAGAGCAGCCAGGAAGAATTGCTGTTTCCTCTAGCCCAATACTGATATTCCCTAGGAGACCTCTTTACACCCAACCACCTAGGTCTTTTCAGTTGCTACTGCATTAATTAGCTTGGTTTGCCAGCATGGTTTATTAATAATACTGTCTATTATTTGCCTCCCTGACCCCTTCTACTTTCATCCTTTTCACCCTCAAACAACTTAAGTTATCACGACTGACAGAGCTGGGGACCTCTGTACGCAAGCATCTGGACTGCTACTCCTTAAGCGAGTGGTTCTCAACCTTTTTAGACTCAAGGTACCCCTCACTAGAATACCTCCCAAAACCTACTATTCATGCTGCTCTACACTGGGTGGGATCCACCTAAATCAGGTCTCTCATCTCTTGCCAAGCTGTTACAGATCCCTTCAGTCCAGCCCCCTCCTCCTCCACCATCTGATCCAGCCTTCTACCTCCTGCAATACAGGACAAGATTTCCATTCTGTGCAGAAGAGATCCCTCTTCTCAGAAGAAACCAGTGCTCCACCTAGCCTCGTACTTTGCTGCAGGATAGATACTCACAGGAGTTACGAGAGTATCAGTCCTGCCCTCCCCTCCGCCCCCAAATCAGCTGTCCTGTCCATATGTTTAACACAAGTGAGGAAATCACTTCCTGACCCCTGCTGCAAATAGTTTAGGCATCCAGCCTTGCAACTTTTGACCCTAGTCTGTTCTAGCTGGATCCAGAAGCTATATAGATGTGTGTTGAGATGGTGCTATTTGCAACCTAGAGCACAAATAAAAGCCTCCCTCCTATAAACCTAGAGTACAATGGGAGAATTACCTAAAGGCAAAAAGAAATTCTATAAGACCGGAGGAGTCATGTGGCAGAAATATCCAATAGTTAAAGCAAGGGACTGCCGTTTGATCAATTTGGACTTTGTCACTAAAGGACAAAGTGCTCAGATGACATATTAAGGTTGGTGCTTTGGAATAAGTGGGCACAGGCAGATGTACATCAGCTCAAGATCTGGACCTCTTTGTGACCTCAGCTGAGTCATTTCACCTCTCACTACCTTAATTTCCCTGTCCTTTAAGTGATGATAACATCAACGAATGTTTAAAGCTCTGCAGAAGAAAGATGCTGTACAAGTGGAAAGAATTATGTTAATACTGGTAATTGTGATTTAGGGAAAAAGTTGTGTGATGTTCAGTAGCATTATGTAAGCAAAGGAGATTGCTGAATCAGCCGAGCAAGGTTCAGGGCTTAAAGTTGGGCAAAAGAGATTTGCAGTTTGGAATCAGTATTTTCCGGACTCGTACATTAGGTACAATAGGCTTTAAAGAGGAAGACTAGTTGTGTGATAAACTTGTTCTCCAATTGATCAAGTTAGACAATAGCTCTCTTCCTTGGGCCAATCAAACTGCAGCAAATTGGTGACATATGGAAACTTTAATAGCACAGTAACAACTAATCCATAAAGTCGGACTGAAATTGGGACAATAAAGAATCCCTTTGAAATTATTCAGGCCCCCATATTAATCCTCCTTTAAAACCATTCTGATCTGGCATGGAATCTTAATTGTTTGAATTCATTCTCCTCTCCCGGGGGAATGAAAAGGTCAATGTGATGTAAGCCACTGTTACTTGCAAACTGAAAATGAAAAGTGATCTCATTACGACATGCGACCATAGGGAAAGAACTGGAGTTTGGGCCCCTTTTTGGCTTTCAGAGGGTGGATTCAGAAGCCCTGAAAGGCGTGTGCGCGTCTATGGCATATGGACAAACGTACCTTTTAGCCACTTTAAAAAAAGGGGGGGAGCTTCTGCTCAGGAGCACTCATCTGCTGTTATGCCCTTATGTCTGCATGATCCTGTGGCAACACAAGTGAGCAAAATTATTCCAGATGTTGAGGTTTCCCCGTTACAAGCTACAGTGACTTGGGTCAAACAGCATAGGACAAGTCTTCACTACAGCTTCCATCCAGCAGGAAAGGATGACAAGCTGTGGACCCTGAGCATCTTAGCCACCACAGCGTAAGTCTTTTATATGAACACAGTTGTACCAACAAGTCTGCAGTCTCACAGTACTGCTTGTTTTGACTTTGGCATTTAGTTTATTACACCTGCCAAGAGTATAGCTTTGGTACAACAGCTGTATGCACACTACAGGTGTTTTCCTGGTGTAACATCCCAGTGCTCTGGCAGCTTATCAATATTCCTGTAGCAATAAAACTCTCCCGCCGTGTAGCTGGAGGATCTGATGAGGTGAGCTTCAGCCCATGAAAGCTTGTGATATATACATGTCACACTCACACACAGGTTAGTATATAAAGGTGCAAATCTACACTGCCTTCATATAGGATGCGTCAGAGGATTTCAGGAGAGAAAGCCAGAAGAGCTCTTAAAGAGAAATATTAAAATGCATCTCTGCACTAATTCTCCTTTCAGCCCAGGTAACAACAAGGACACTCAGCACAGACTTAACTCAACCAGTTTAACTCAGATCTTTGTTTGCCATGCACATTTAACACTGGAGCCCCAGCACTTTCATTAGTGCAGGGCTGGTGAGCCAGCCGGGGGTTTCCAGTTAATTAACCACCAATCTCTTCCCACAAACTGAGATTTACAGAAGAGTGAGTAAAACAAGGTGGGAATGGTAAAAAAAAAAAAAAAAGGAATGAAGTAGCACTCAAGGAAGGGGGAAAAAAAATACCATTTCTCAGCCTCTACAAGAGATACTGCGAACAACACTCAGCCCCAGACTAAACACAGAGCAGTATGAAAAACTCACTAACAGAAACCGAGACAAAAAATCCCTTTCAAGTCAGTTTAAGGTTCTCAGGGGCATCAGCCTATTATCTCATTCTACAGCCTTGCAAAACAGCAAGCAGTAGCCGAGGTGCTGGGCTGCCTATCTGCAGGCTCAGGAAGACAGTGCCATATTGACAAGTTTTTTTTAATCACAGCCATTCAGAATGGTTGAGGCAAAGCTAATCCCGGTATCAGGAGCAAGGCCAGCTCTGCAAGTACTGTGCTGCCTCTACACCAGCCCCACACACAGCAGGCAGGAAAGGGGAAGGAGAGGACTGCTAGGTAGCATGAGCAAAACAGTCCGTGCCACAGCAATTCTGCAGCCTGAAAGCACTGGAATAACCAACAGAGAAAGGCTTCAAGGTAGATGGCGCTTCAGGACTCCACAGCAAGCAACACCATCCTCTCTGTAGGGCCCGAACAGGCAAAAAGACCCCCCACAAGCTGCCTCTGATCCATTCTAGATTCTGCAGAAATCAGTCATTTAGGAACTAGCCATGGTCTCTGAAACAGGGAAGTTTCCCCACTTGCTGGGCAAACGGATCTCTAAGGATTCAATTCAGACACTGGGAACCTGAGTTACTTTAAGAGTACTGGGCACAGCCTCTCTGAAACAAGCATCAGCCAGGTATGAAGAACACAGACAGAAACTACTGCCCAAGAGCAGTATCCTCATCTGGCTACATCAGGAGTTCATTATACCACACCCCTTAATGCTGCATTGAATTCTGGTGGGCAGTACAAGTTGCCCAGCTGTGGGCAAGGGTAAGCAGTGGCACTGTTCCCATTATGAACACCCTACTCCATCACATGCAGCACCCTCTGTTCACAGCTATGGGCTCACAGACATTTTGAGACTCTGCTCTGAGCATGTGGGAAGTGGCATTTGCAGGTGAAAAGGCATGCATGCATCTCTCTGGCTGTCTACAGCTATCTGGCAAGAAGTAGACTGATGCTCGACTGGTGCGGGGGCGGGGTGGGGAGGAAGAGCTCATCAAAGCAAGAAGTTGATAGCTAGAGTTGTATCACTGCTTTCCATCAACAGCCATTGTCTTCTGCATTTCTGGCCAGTTCTAGACAGTATGAAAGTTGGACCATACAGCTGAAACCCCCCCATGCCCTGTCTCTATTATAAGACCATTCAGACGGGACTCCCAACTCAGCCAGCAAAGCCCCACTGCAGTTTGGAGCGAGACCTCACGGCTGGGATACAAAGAACATTTGTAGCAAGGCTATGGATTAAAGGGCTTTTCATCTGAGAAGTACTTTAAAGACATCAGTGAATGTGCACAGCCTCCATA
>NW_017728934.1:2706793-2708736 GCF_001723895.1 Crocodylus porosus
AAACTGAGGCACTGAATCAAGAGGCGATTCCCCCAAGAAAGCCACACACCTAATCCAGGAATATCAATACAAGATTGGCTAGGTTACAAGAGACTACTTCTGTTTCAACCAGCGGTTCTCACTTTTTTTTGATTCACCCCTCGGAAAAAAAGTGTCATCTCTTAGTTTTCACTTGGTTTTTGACTGCAGAAAAATTCTACAACAACATTTTGTTGCAAAGAGTTTAGAAAACCACAACAGGTCTTGAACAGGAGCGATGAATTCTTATTTGACATTGCTGGGTTTGTCTTGGGAATCACGGTCGCACCCCACAGCACCCTTGAAAGGATCTCACAATTCCCCGGTTGAGAGTCACTGCTCTCGACCATGCCCCTTTAGAAGTGTGCATCCAAGCCCTGCCTCAAGCTCTGCTCTTGCAGAACTTGGCCAAAGCCCTGGTGCTAAGTAGCTCAGGACAGATGAAGGCAATTAAGCAGTCCCTGCTGCCCCTGCACTTCCTAATTGACCTCAGCCTGGCAAAACCTGGTCCCCAAAGCAAGCCTTATGACAGAGCGTAGGAAGAAAAGCCCGAGGAGACCCTTGCAACAAAGGCTTGGAGCCTTCCAAAACAGTCCCATGAGAATAAATGCCTCTGAAGCCGTGACACGAGGGGAGCCAACATGACACAGGATTCAGCCCACACCGCAAACTGGTGTAGCTCACAGCTGCCCCCTCAAAGTCAGCGAAGCTGTGCATAGCGGAAGATCCAGCCCGTTCTCTCTCACATGCACATTTTTCTTCTCTAATCCAAAATGAGAAAGAAAAAGAAACCCTTTTCATCTTTTTTAAGTCGCATTAGGGATAAAGATGCTTATTGAGGATGGCATCTGTATAACAATATTCAGAATATATTACAGCAGTTTAAAGCTGGCAAGGCTCTCCACTTACTTGCTGCATGTTAAGTATGAACACAAATGCACAAGGGGCCCGATGCACATGTCAGTGAGCTACTGATGTAAGTCAGGAGTGACTCTGCTGGGCCCATTCTCCTCTCTCCTGCCCAGATGTAAAACTGGAGCACCCACACCAGAACTAGGGAGGGATTACAAATTTACACCAACATATCTAGGATCAGATGCTGGATACATTACCCTAAATCTGAAGCAACTCCCATTGCCTTCAGTGGAGTTACATCAGAGTTATATTAAAGCAAAACTCAGATTAGAAGCTGACTGCCAGCACCCTCAACCAAATCCAGCACCCGGTATTCAGGTGACACTCCCACGGATGCCCAGGGCATCTTTGCCTGATAAATAATGTTGAGCCAGATTGTTTGCTCCCATAGGAGAGAGAGATTAGCACATGGAAATCTGCAGGAGGATTTCCTTACCGCCCTCCTCTGGGCTGCCCCAGCAGGGAACAGGACAAAGGGGCGCCGTCTCGCTCACAAGCCTGGCGCGTCCCTAGGGCAGAGCTGGCCCGTAGACCCCTGCTTCAGGGGGTCGGCGAGAAGATGTTACTTGCAAGCCCCGCACAACACAGGGCTGCACAGACCCCCGCCCACGGCCCTCCTGCTCCAGGGCCCCCTTCGCTGGCAGCCGGAAAAGGGGAGCGCTAGCACCAAGCACTGGGACGCACTGAGATACACAGCGGGCTCCGGGGAGGAAGGGCAGCGTGGTCCTCCCCTGCTTACACCCCTCCCGTCGGCGGGGCTGGCAGGGGGTCCAGGGCAGCTCACACGCCCGGCCGGGTCCCTGTCGCTCCGGGGCCAGCCCCGCACCCAGCCACCGCCTCGGCATCTTCCCCGCTGGCGCCGCAATCGCTGCTTGTTTAAACCGGACGGATGCAGCGGAGGACCCGCTCCCTCCTCCCGGGCTCGGGGGGTTGGGGGCCGCCGGCCCCGCGCTCTCCTCCCTCCCGCCCGGCCCGGCCCGAAACTTTCCCGCCCCGCCGGCCCGGTCCGC
>NW_017728934.1:2708900-2725457 GCF_001723895.1 Crocodylus porosus
CCCCGCGGAACCGACCCGGGCACAGAGAGTGTGTGTCCGCGGGGGGGGTGACGGCTTGTCTGTGTGTGTAAGTGTGTGTCTGCGTGTGACAGCGTGTCTGTGTGTGCGAGTCGGGGGGTGTGACAGCTTGTCTATGTGTGTGTGAGTGTGTGTTTGTGTGAGTGGGGGGGGTGACAGCATGTGTTTGTGAGTGTGTGTGTGTGACAGTGTCTGTGTGTGTGAGTGGGGGGTGTGGCAGCATGTGTGTGAGTGTGTGTGAGTGGGGGCGTGACAGCATGTGTTTGTGAGTGCAGGTGTGTGTGTGTCTGAGAGTGTGTCTGGGTAGGTGAGTGTGTGTCTGGTTGAGCCCCAGCATGGAAATCGTCCCTCCACTTACGGTTTGTGTGAGACAGCATGCATCTCTGTCTGTGAGCGTGTGACAACGTGTCTGTGTGGGAGTGGATGTGAGAGTGTGACAGCACATGTATGCATGTGTGAGTGGGTGTGAGTGTCTGCGTGTGAGAGGGAGCATGTGTGTGTGACAGCATGTGTGTGTGAGGGTATGTATGTGTGTGTGAGTGGGTATGAGTGTGTGTGACAGCATGTATTTGTATGTGTAAGAGTGTGTGTCTGTGCATGTGAGTGGGTGTGAAAGAGTGTGTGACAGAACGTGTGTCTGGGGGTGTCTGCATGTGAGCGGGTGTGTAAGAATGTGTGTGTGGTGTGACAGCATGTATCTGGGAGCATGTCTGTGTGTGTTTGTGTGGCAGCTGTTTGGTATATGTGTGTATCTGATGCGTGCCTATGCCCGAGCATGGGGGTAGGGGGCGTGCACACGTGTGAATATTGTGGATCTTTTGGGTAGTTGCTGGGTGCCTGTGTGTGCTGACTGGGCATGTTGTGTGTGCACCTGTTGTGTATGTGCCTACACGCATGAGCACACAGCAGACAGTTGTTTTAGATGAAAGTGTGCATCTTTTGGGGGAGTGTGTGTGATATGTTTGATGTGCGTTTGTTCTGTGTAGGCACATGCACATGTGTGAGCATTGAGGATCGCTATGCTTGCTGGTACATATATGTACCCAATGGGTATGTGTGTTGGTGAGCTGTGTGCATGGCTCTGGTGAATGATTACAGTTCTGTGTTAAGAGGTTGCACTTTCTTTTTTGGTGCATATTTTTCTGTCGTCTTCAGGTAGGGTTAGGTGGGTCACATGCTCTACATGTTTTGGTGCATCTGTGCATTGTGAATGTGCTGGTATATGTGCCTGTAGACATACGTGTATATTACGTTCATTTATTAAACACACTGTATTCATAGCATGTGTTTGGATGCATGCTTGTGTGCGCCATGTATGTGTGTTGTGTTACTATGCATTTGTAGGGTGTGGGGGGGGTTATGTAAATCGTGCATACAGATCTGCAAGCGGTGCACTGTCTTCCAAGGGATTGTTAGTGAATGTCTGCATGTGGTGTGTGTGTTGTGTACTGCAGATGCTTGCGTCGGTGTTGAGAGTGCGGTGAGGAGTGGCAAGGCAGGGGCCTGCCCTTATCATGTCAGGGCTCCCGTCATAGGATCCTGCAGCACCCCAACATGCCACGGCACCCAGGTGAGAATTGGTCTAGCAAATTGCTCCCCACTCAACTGAGCCCCAGCATGGAAATCGTCCCTCCACTTATGGTTTGCTTTTCCTTCTCTCACTACATCTGGTGCTAGTAGGACCAAGGTAATAGACTGAAAAGCAAGAATGAAACAACTCAGAATACCAGAGGTTAATGACAGTGCATTGATTATAACCCAGTAAGAAGCACTCTGCAAAAAAAAAGAAGAATGTGTCAATGAAATCTTGGCAATGGATGTGGGGCCAGATGCCCAGCTGCTGTAAGCTCCAGGAAAAAGTGAGGCTGATTTACACCAGCTTTGTATCTGACTGATTGCTGTCTAGAGGGGTCTACTGACTTCCTTGCCGTATTTCTGGGCCGCTGACTTCAGTGGATCTGGCCCACCCCGTCTGAAACATTTTGCAGCACTTTCAGATGGTACAAAAAAACTCACCTGCCCCGCAGCTGGATCCAGAGCACAGGCCTCCTCCCATGCCAGTCCAGACATGGCAGCAGGGGTGGGTCAAGCCACGGGAATTAATGCTTCTACCACTTGATCCTCCACCACGGACACAGCCCCACCAGGGCTCCATACCCTGGATTTTGGCAGTAGGTCTCATGCTTCTACCACTTGACCCACAAATCAAATCCTCAACACATTTAATCACCCCTGCAGACCCACTGACTCAACAGGATGGCTGATGCGGGTAGGGTTTTCCAGGACCGGATGCCTAAAGCAGTGGTTCTCAACATTTTTTTTTTTTTTTTTCAGATTCAAGACACCCCTCAGAAAATGTCAGCTCTGAGGTTTCACTCATATTTTTAACTACAGAGAAACCAGAACAATGCTTCTGTTACAAAGAACTAGGAAAGATCAGAACAAATCAGAATTTTTTTAAATGCTTGCATCCTACTGCTGGGTTTATCTTGTGACTCGTGTGTGCTCCTACATTGCGGGACACCCTGCAGCACCCGTGAAAGGATCCCACAGCACCCTGCTTAAAAATCTCTGGTCTAAAATCTCTAGCTTTTTGTGGGCCCGACCCTACATAGCATTCTCCACGCAAGTGCCCGTGGGGCAGGGAGCATTCTTCTCCCCCCTACCCCCCCATAGGGCCATTTACTTCAGCAGCTCTCCTGATTTCCAGCATGGGAGTTGAGGAGAGCATTGGGACGTCGGAGCTACTTGCAGAAGCAAGCAGTTACAGGATCAGGTCCTTTGTAGACTGTTGTGCTTTATTGCTGTTCCCCATGCAAGTCTGTAGGGCATCTTTTATTCCTTTCGTCTCAGGAGACGCATTCCATGCAGGGATCAGCCGCATGGACTTAGCTGGGAATCGACCCGATGGATCCTTACTGCTAACTCATCGGCTTCCCTTTCAGCTAACAGGGTTAAAAGCCTTTTGTTCTGGTGCTCAGATCCTGCTTCCATTTTACTGGCATTTGCTCTTGGCAGTGATGACAGAAATCAGCTCTTTAAAAAATCCCCCTATGGGGTTAGCATCCAGGAACAGATCCTCAAGGCGGGTGTGTTTTTCTGCACGGCCCAGTTCCTCCACAAACCGCCAGATGGCACCGCAACCAACACTTCTTCTGGCCCAAGGGTTTCCCCAAGCAGCTTGTGTTTAACTGAGAAAGTTGTAAATAAGTCTCCATAAAGGTTGCTGGCTGTGAAAGTGTGCAGCTTTGGTGTCAGAACAAAACGTGTACCTGGCGAAAAACCCTGTGGGCCCAGCAGAGTCTGCATGAAGATGGCTCATACTCCCACTTGGGGGAATGACAACAAGTGATGCGATTTTTTTTTATGGCCTTTTCCCCTTCGCCCCATCAAAAAAAAAAATGTAGCTCGATACCTGTTCACATGCGTGTGTCAGAGGGAGTTTCATTTCACAGACCTCAATAAAGGACAAGTAGGCTTATTACTTGAATCAAAAAACAAAACTAACACAATATTCCAATAAGGACCTTCAATATTAAGTTTTAAGAAGCTAAAACTCTGAAGAGCAGATGAGCCAAACATCAAAAGTCCTGGATAATTAGAATAATGCTGTCGCAGTGCACTCGGGTGCCCTGCGCCTGAGAGCGGAGACTGCTCTGGGGAGACCCCCTAGTGGCAGAAAGGGGGAGGCTCAGCTGCCAGTCACCAGGGCTACACAGGTGCTGGTTGCTGGGGCAACTGGTAAAACACGCTGAGCAGGAAGGGGCAGGGCTTATCTCTTCTTAAGCCCAGGTAGAAGGCCAGGAGGGTAGTCCCTCTCCAGCCGCTGTGGGAGTAAGGACTCAGCTTGGACAGACAGAGAGGAGGACTCTGGCGTTGAGAGCATCCCCTGGTCACTGCTGAGGGTGGGGAGCCCTCCTTCCCCCCGCTCCCTCACTCTCTAGTAGGGAGTAGGGTCTTGTTTGACTGGATGGTCTAGTTTCTATGTTGTAGCCCAGGGGCTTTATGTTTTATGTTTACTGTTTTGACCGGAGGACCAGGCAAAGCTATTAGGAGTGGAGGAGGCCTCATAGGAGCTCCACAGTAGCGTGGGGTCTCCTGGCGCCAGAAAGGGTGCAGCTTTGTTTGGGGGCGTATTGGCCCCAGCCCCAAGAGAGAGAAGGGGGCCATGAGGAGCCTCAGAGCGAGCAAGAGAGGGGGCAGTGAGGAGCCCGGGAGTAAGGAGGAGGGCCAGAACATAACAAGGCCCAGGTCAAATCACGTCAACTCCATCTGTGAGGCTTGGGCTGCGGTGTAGGGGAGGAAAAGGAGCCGCAGGTAGCGCCCCCTGTCACCGGGGCGCAGAAAAATGGGCCGCCTCTCGCTGATTACAACCATCTTCTAATCAAGTAAGATCAAGGCATGGCAGGCGAGAAAGCAGGTGATTGGCCCATTACAGGAGGGCGGGGCCACTCCCAGAAAGGCTCCGATATTGATACTCCTGTCACAAATGCATTCATGGCTTTCTGGTCAAAGCACTAAAACGAGACTCAGGAAACCCAAATCCAGTTTCTGTTTCTACTGCTCACTTTGTGTGTGACTAGTAATATTTACCTCTGAAAGGTGCTGTGAGGCTAACCTTTAGCATTTTTAAGGCAGTCAGATAGCAAGCCCATGTGGACATATACATAATCTAAAAATTAAAAGTGTTTTTTGGGCATCCTCTATTTCCAATTAAATTGTAACACTTTGGGACAAGAACTTATGTCTCTGCACAGCATCTAGCAGCACCATGATCAGGTCCTGTTGAGCCTTACAAATGGACTATGTTGGTTCTTAATCCTATCTTATCATTTTAGGATCTTCAAAAATTTGTAGGTATTAATTGCCAAAACATCGACTGGGTAGATAAACAAGGGGTACATCTGCATTTCCCATTTACTCATGTTGTGCCAACCCCTTCATCCACACTGAAAAAAAAATCCTAGTTTGGAGGCAATGGACATCTAGGCTTGCCTACTTGGCAGACAGCGTGGATTAGAGTCCAGCCTCTACTTGATCCAAATCAGAAACCCATCCACTTGGCAAGGAGGACAAAGGTTCAAAGCTAGAGGGATTTATAGTCCTCCAGTGCCTTCCCCCAATTTCTCTCAAAGGGCACCTTTCTGCTTAGCAGCCTAATGATGAGTGGGTGAGAGAGGCATGGACCCCAGACACTGCCGAAGGGGTGAGATGGGGCCTCTTGTACCTTCCCTGCAATAGCAGCATCTCCCGCTCTGGCAGCAGGGAGGGCAAAACAGAGATAGCACTGTTCAGTGCAGGAGCACTGGCCAGCCGTTTGCTGCTGCTGGGGAAGATGACACTTCATTTTCTTGGTTACCATAAACCAGCCTTTAAATGGCCACTCAACACAGTTGGGCAGCTAAAGAGGTGACATCCCTCCCTGCAGCAGGGAACCTCCAGCCACTGCTCCTGCACCTTATGCCACCACTGCCCAGGGCAAAGTACTTGCTAGTTATGCCTCTGTTTCTGCCATTGGAAAAGAAACCTGGAGTGTCTCAGCACAAAGGCTTGTGAGATATGCCCCTAGCCTGCACAGGTGAGTGCAGAAACTGCAAGGACACAGAGACACAAGTAAGGCTTTACAGTGAGGAAGTTCCCATAGTAGGGTCAGCCATGGCACATACAAACTCGCACAGAAACGCATACTAGAGGTGTGAAAGGACTCATCCAAGCAAAGCAGGGGCATAGCCAAGAACAGGACTCCACTTGGCTGCATAGGAGATCCCCATTCCTTACAAATACGCAGATGACTTTCCAACATCACCTTCAGCTCTGCTCCCTTTCCTACCCCCAGTGATGGAATCTCAGGTCTTACTACATGGAAGTAACAGCAGCTCCCTTGCGTACAGGAATTGTAATAGTCCTAATACCGTCTGCACACATTTCTGCAGCCTGGAGAAGGGCCCCAAGTTGATTTTGTTTGAATACATTTTGTCTGGCTCTTTGTCAGTGAAATATTTAGATTTGGCAACACCAAAAGATTCCCCAAGTTCTTTCTGATTGCTCTGAACTGTTCATTTAGAAACAAGCTCAAAATTTCTTGGAAAAAAACCCCTCAAACCATTTTGTTTGGACATTTTGAAATAACAGCATCTCTGATTTTGTTTTAAATTAAATACTTTTTAAATAATAAAAAAAAATCACCTAAAAATCTCAGCAAATCATTTTTTAAAATCTGAAATTAGATCGTTTCAGTTTCAATGCACCGAACATGTTGAAAGATTTAGTTTCTGGGTTGATCTTTTTCTTTTTGAAATGGTCAGAAAGGTCCAGTTAGAGTCACAGTCCCATTTTGGGGAGCTGCACAAAGGATTTGGACTCTGTAGCCTGTATGCTCAACAAGTGTAAGAGAAGATCACTGGCCAGTGTTGGGAATAAAAAGTGTCTGACAACTGTTGGGAGAACGAATATGTTCCCTGTTGAGATGCATCCAGCCTAGAGTACAGCAATAAATAGGGTAAAAAACACATGTTCATGTGGAGTGGACTATATGGGATGTGAACACAGCTGGCCTGTTCTTTGAGGAGAAGGGAAGGGGGATGTCGTCCCCAGCCTCCACTGCTCACGGACCCTATATGTACTCTATAGCAAATCAAGAGCCTGCCCATTGTAACTGAAAGTCAGATGAGGATGTTGGCAAGGCTGGCTGGAGAAAAGGGCGTACTTAACATGGTCACATTTAAGTTTCCAGCAATGCTGTCAAGGCAGGAAGCAATTAGTGTGACTGGTTGTCTCATTTTTTAAAAATAATACGCACAAAGAAAATCTGACTCTAGGGCATGGAAGCACTGCAGCTCTGGTTCTGAGGACATCTTCATAATCCAAGCTCTTCAAGGTGAAACTCAGATTACTGAAGCTTTGTTTTACTTCACTGAGCTTTGAAGCAGGCCTCAGCTATAAATCTTGAGCCCAATTTCTTCACTGGGTGGATGGGGCTCTACTTCCACATCCTTTTTGCATATCTCTTGCTAACAGTCCTATGCATCATATTATGCACCAGCTCTCTGGTCCATCCCATCTAAAAACAGCATCTCCTTTGGCATGCTCTTCAATGGCAGCAAATTCTACATATGAATCTCAGCTGAGCTTAGATACACTTGCAGGATAAAAACAGATATGCTTGTGTTGCTCAGGCAGCAGGATTAAGGTTTGGGATGAAATTTTTAGCCAATTTTAAAAATAGCCTCATTAGAAAGGATTTTGTGATATTTTTTCAATGAAACAATAAAATTAATGGGAAAAAAAAAAAGAAAAGAAGAGTGAGACCTCCCCCTCACTCATTCAGATTGTCAGTTTGACAGCCCTGGTTTCTATATTTAAAAATCAGCTTCTTTACCTGCGTGGCTATTAATAATCCCTTGGCTGATTCTAACTGAAATGAATTTTAAAGCCCCAATTTTCTCACTGTCCATTTCTGCTGTTTCACTCATCTTGAACTATGAAATCTGACTGATCAAATGCAAACTTGAAACTCCCTAATTTCTAGTCCATTAGATTTCCTGATTCTCTTAGTGTCATTTTGTTATTGTTGTTGGTATCAAGTGTAATTTCCTGTCAAATGAAAAGAAAACCATTTTCAGGAATATTAGATTAATATGTAACAAATTGTTTTCCGGTTCTCAAGGAGTTTTGAATCTTGTATTGGCCATCTCCACGCATTAGAAAGAGTCAAGATTCTTCCAGCGTTTCATTTGTCTTCCTAGAGGAAGTTCATTTTCAGCCAGTACAATCACTTTTCTATCTGACCAGTATTTAGGGTGGCCACCATAGAGGACATTCCAGTTTTCTGCTACTTTGTCCTCTGTTGATACAAAACCCAACACCTTTATGTCCTCTATTTTTATCTTCAAGAGAAAAATAGAGGACATAAAAGGCATCCAGTTTCATATCAGTAGAGGACAGAGGACAACCGGACTGTCCTCTATATGATGGCCACCCTACAACTAGTTATTTGGTGCAGAATCTCACTTCATTTTACATGACCATATGGTACTTACCCAGCCATGTAAGTGCCATTTTTGGCACTTGCTCAGTTTGGGATCTTATTCCACATGTTGTGTGGATACGCTGAGTGCAAGCCCCCACAGACAGTAGCAGGGTAAGAAGCCCAGGCAGAGGAAACTGAGAAGGTCTTTGCATATTAACCCAAAAAGACAGTGGTTTAAGAACCATCTGAGGAAAGAAAGGGCACAGGTTTTAGGCTCCTAACCTAACAAGGGAGCTCTGAACTTTCATGTCCAGCTTCTCAGCACAGCTCTTTAACTGCGGGGCCATGGTCTAAGTATCCCTCAGCCCTCCTTTTGAAGCTGAACTATTATACCTAGCAGTTAATATGGAGAGCTGGAAGGTGGGGAGTTTTTGCCCTATTGGGAAGGAGGGTTTAGGCTATACCATAGATCCAGTTCCCCTCCAGACAAGAAGCCATCTGTGCCTGAGCCACACCACCTCTAGCTTGCTCTTCACCAACTGCCAAGAATATGGAGCCAGGAGCTCCTCAGCTCTGAAACTCCCTCCCTCTTGAAGTCTGCTGGAGCCCAAACCCAAATATCTTTCCTAAGCAATGCAAGACCTTCCAGTTTTGACAGGCACATAGTGGGGTCTTCTTTTTTATGTGGATGTTCTAGTTCCCTTTTAAAAGTTGTTTTGTACTCTCGTCCACTTCTGTTCTGCGATTCCGTGCTCTTATTGTAAGCAGCCCTGAGCCCTTGTTAAGAAGGGTGGTGCATACGTATATCAAAGAGAAGACAATCTAAATAAGCATGCAGATTTTGAAACACGTAAGAGCTGTCCATTAAAGCAGAAAGCACTTCTTAGTTTTATAGCACAAATGCTATTTCACTATAAACCACAGACCTGGTTACACCCCTCCACACACACACACACACACACGTGTGTTAAGCACCCTTCTTACAGACTTGATGAAAATACAATTAAGACCCTTCTTGTACAAGCAATAGAAGCCATTGCCTAAGGCAAGCAACTGCACAGAGAGGCCTGAGCAAATGCTAAGCCAGCTGGATCAAGGGGTTCACTCATGGCAAACCAGAGAGGCTAGGAGAGTTGTTTGGCAAAGCACTGGAGAGAGAAAGCCAAATAAAAGCAAGCAGAGAGGAAGAGAAGAGATTGTAAGCATGAAAGGGAACAGAAAGACAGGGCTCTGCGGCCCAGAACTGACTGGAAAGACAGATGTAGAAGCTGGGAATGGTGAAATTGCTTCTTGTTGCATGCTTCTGCTGTGTCCAGGTGAACTGAACGGCATGCACGCTCTTTGTAAATAGATACGTTTGTACCTCGAAAGGTATTGGACTGATGGCATCCACCTCTCCCCGGAATAGAGGGGAATCCTGCAAGAACCCACGTATAAGCAACTAGCAAGCCACCTGGGCAACAATCATCCATTCATCTTTATTATTAAATGACACATTTTTCTTATCGCAGGGGGTTTTGCAAAGCCCATTAAAAAGAAGAAGAAGATTGGCGGCTTAAATTTTAGGTCTTAAAGATGATGATAATCTCTCTTCAACATCGCCTACTAAAAATAAACTACAGAATCATGTTCCTACGAAATTACCATTTTTTGCCATCCGGCTTCTCCAGTTCACATATGGAACTGCACAGTTAATAACATCTAAAATCCTAGTGTAATTTGCATGAAAATGGTTTCAAGGCTCTGTTAGAACCTATTAATACCTAATGAGGGTAGAAACACATTCATTCCAAACTCCATCCACCCCCAAAAAAGATTATTTAAATATGATTTAACTAAAAAAGAGCGCAATACTCAAGGTAGCAAATCTGTCTAGCCTTAAGTTGTTTTCCCTACTCTTCAATTGCTCCCCACTGTCTGTTTTCTTTGAACTTTTCCCTGGTAAGTGTTTGAGACAGCAAAAAATATATACATGATTTAATTAGTGTTTGTGGGGGTGGAGGTTAAATACATAAATAAAAAATAATGACAGATGATTTCTAAAAAAAACCTGTTACAAATGGGAGAACTTATTACCTATCGTGCATGGATTGTAGAAGGATTGCAGAGGGAAACACACGAGTTAATACCAAAGCATCACCGGAACGCCAGGGAAAAAAAAGGAAATGCAAATTCCTGCTGAGATGCAATAATCTATGTCAGATCAAACAGTTCAAAGACTGGCTTTTTTATGTTTGATTATTGTGATGGCTGGGGGCAAGGGAGAATTTTTAGTCTGCTTGTCCTAAAATATGTTGGGCAAAATAATAGCGATGTCTGTGCACCTCACAATGGTTAAGATACAGCACTACTGCATCTCAAAATTGGTTTATGAGGATAAGCATCTCAGCTATACAAATGGGCAACTGAGGAACAGGGAGATGAAGGGCCTGTCTATGCTCTGACTGTGGTGCATCTCATCAGGGTCATTCCCAAGAACAGACCACCTACCCCTGCTCACACACAGGCTCCAAAACACCAAAGTTCACCGGTGATGCCACTCCGGGGCTACCCCGAAAGCCTGCTCACAAGCCTGCCACGTGAAGAGCTCAAGTCCAGCCACAGAGGGACACACCAGAGCATTCTCACCTGCATGTTTCTGGGTATGGACAGTACTTGTGGGCATATTTGGGAACAGCCTGATAATAATAATGCACTACTGCCAGGGTGCAGAAAACCTATAATGGCACCCTTCCTCTTCTGGATTTCCCTACAAGTCTACTGCTGCCCTGCAGGCCTAACTGGCAGGTCCCTGCTTTCCTGCCTTGGGTCACCCAATACATAGCTCTACCGATTTCCCTTGACCCCAGCCTACACCCCCCTGCCTTGTGCTGCCCATTCAATGCAGCTGATGTCCCTTAGCTCTATCCCATAGCCTCCTATCCAAGCCTTGGGTTACAAGCACATACTCAGCTCCAGTACACTTCATTCCTGTAATATAATACCCATCCAATTTCAGTCCTGAGGCTTTCCAATCATGCTGCAGTTTCTTGGTACAAACCAATGCTCAGCAGACACTGGATGGCTCCAATCTCATTAAAAGTTAAGACTCTAGCAAGGCAGGAAGTTAAAATTCAGAATGAAGATTCACCCTGGGGCTAAAGCAAGGAGCTGGGGATAACCCAGCCTGGAAGAGATTGTTGCCCCTTGTACGTCTGGGACTCCAAGTGCCTTTTTGTGCTCATTGAAGCAAAAAAAAACAAAGCCATTTCTTTAGCTGTATCTTTTCTCTTAAATAGAGTGATGTCTTCAAGGCCATTAGTGCAAAATGTAGAATGCAGCCCCAGGGTGCTTAAGAGAAAGGCGAGCTAATTAAAATAACCGTGCTGTGTCCCTTTAAAGGCAGAGAACCCTGCGCAGTGGCCTAGAGCAGTTGGTTTCAACCTTTTTTTTCATTTGCAGACCCCTAAAAAGTTTCAAATGAAGGTCTGGATCCCTTTGAATTGTAAGTGTGGGTATTCACATACTTTTGATTGATCACAGTCATCTTTTGCGGACCTCTTAGACATCGTCTGTAGATCTTACAGCGGGGTGCACACCACAGATCAAAAACAGTGGCCTAGAGGGTTCTTAATTCACAGAATTTTCTTGTATCCAAGTGAGCTTGACACACCAAAGGAGCTTCGACAAACCTCCTAGTGCCTCTCCAGGATTCTCCTTTTTCAGATTTACTACCTTTACTGTAGGCCCAGAAGGCCAAATACGGGACCTATACATGGCAACAGTGATTCTGCTCTGAAGGGCCAGCAAATGAAGTAGAGAAAGTGCAGGTATTCTCCCCCCTTCCCCCAACAGCCAGGACACCAAGCCACAGAGCTACCGGGTGCTTCATCCAAGGCTGTGGATTTGGAGAGAGGCAGAACCAGGATTTTGTGTGCCCTAGGCAGTAGCAGCTGGGCAGTGGCAGTGAGCTGCTCGATGGCAGAGGTGGCAGTCAGGTTGCTGGCAGCAGCTGTTTTTCTTGGGCAGCCCTCTAAAACAGTTGCCGAGGGACTTGTTGGTTCACCTGCCAACCCCTAGTTACACTGTTGAACTGAAGCCTAGGCTGAGGCTCACAGCCACACTTCTCAGCTCAGAGAGCAGAGCCCTCGAAGTAATTTCCAATAGCCCTTATTCCCAAGTACACACACACCCTCTCTGTAAACGTGCATGCACATACACACCCCTCTGAAAGGGCACATACACATAAACACACCTGGACCCTGCAAATCTGAGTCCAGAAACATGCATATTTACACATAGGCATACATAGGCATTTACATGTACACTACTCTGACCTCAGAAATACAGAAATCCATCCTGTTTCAGGAATATCCCAGCTCGATAGGTATAATTCAGCAGCCCTGGGCTAATAACCATCCCACTCAACCCAGTGGGACTCTACTGACTCCAGTAAATTTATGCCTGATTTACACCAGCATCATCTTGAGCAACGTCTGGCCCTCCAACTTTCACCCAGGCAACTTCATGCCAAACTGCAACATGAAGCAACCTCAGCTATGGAGAAATTTTAATGTACATTCCCACCAGCGTCTGTGGCAAGCCACCCATATGTCAAAAGGAAGGAAATCAGCTGCTTAAGTGTCCGCTGATCAACATGTTTGCCATGTACTTAAATTGCTGGCTTTGCCTTGGAGTCTGAGTGGAAGTGGTGCTCTCTGGATTTTACTGGTCCTGGTTCTCTGCTCTTACTGGTTAAAGCAGTAATCTTTAGTGTCTAAAGTGAAAACGAGCCAGCTTCTCTAGAGTAGAATAGCAGGGTCATTTCAGGAATAGCCCAGCTAGGTAGGTATAATGGACTTTAAAGACAATAACCCACAGGAAGCCAAAGGTGGTGGTTGAATGAGCATGCTCACAATGTTCAGCCCCCACAAGACAGGGACAGGGCACCGTTATAGCATGGAGCTAAGTAGGCACGCTATAGGGAAGTAGGGCTGGAAGGGACCTCACAAGGTCATCTTGTCCAGCCCCCTGTTCAAGGCAGGATTATCCATGACTAACCCATCTCAGCCAAGTGTATAAGGTTAAGACCATCTTTAAAGAGGCCTCGCTGGCATGACCCTCAGGCCTCGCAAAGTACCGGTAGGGATGGGGATAAGTGCAGCAGAAGATGTAAAAATGTAAGACTCACCATACTGAATATGACCAGGGTACCACACATAGCATAGCTGCCCATCTCCAATAATGATGGCAGCAGCTGCTTCAGAAACAACATGTCCTCTTAGGGGACCAGTGAATGGAGCAAGTTACCACCTGACCACCCACACCTAGAGGTGGCTTAAACCTGAAACATGAGAATTCATCTCTCTTGCACAAGTGTTACTTGCTTTTAATTTTCAGTCTTCTTAGTGGATAACAATGCTATACATGGAATTAACAAACACACATTTGATTTATAGTTGGTTCTTGATAAGTGACCCCCATCAAGTTTCCTGTACCTTTGCCGGATTTCAAAATGTGTTGAAGTGCAACCCAAACTCAAGCATGGTATGAGTGGAGACATTTTAAATCACCAGAAATGGACTTTAAAGACAATAACCCACAGGAAGCCAAAGGTGGTCGTTGAATGAGCATGCTCACAATGTTCAACTGAATGAACATAACCCAGGTGCTAAATGTTACCAAGAAGTAACATCAAATCATAACTAAATCAAGGTCTTATTACCTACTAGCAAGTTGATGTTTAATTTTCTGCTCCTCTAGGAGAGGAGAGAGAGTTTGGGGAACAATATGCAACTCTGGATTCGGGCATATATCCTTCAATTTGGTGCCCCAATTTGCCCCAGTCAAAACTGTTAGGAGTGCCACCAGTGACAATTCATCCACAAGCAATTCTAAAAATCAGACATTTAAAAACTTGAGTTAGTTAATTAGGGAAATATCAATTCAATTGCAAATCATCTTGCCAGATAATGTGAAGGCATGCTAAGAGTTCAGTCTTTTGCACACCAATACAAACATCAGACACTTTACAAGCCAAATAGCACTTACCCTGCCATGGGGCTGCCACGTTTGGCACCTTGGGACCTATTTCACAGTGCTGTGTGAGCACACAAGCATTCACACACCCTATGCTAGAGACGGGTTAACAAGCAGTGAGAAATCAACTGGTTTGTCCAGCCTCTTGGAGTAAAAGGCAAGGGCAGCATTCAGACGTGCCATGACACCAGTGGTTGCTTTACACCTAGACCATCCTGCCCTACCCACCCCCCTCCTCCCCAGCTGCCGCGGAGGGACTTGGGAGAGAGTTTTAGCCAGGTGCTTATCAGGGATTGCTCTTTGCTCTCATCAGGAGGTGCCTGTTGCTTTTAGCTAACAGTCCAGTTCCCAGTCTCTCATTCAAGCCTGTTTGGCTTGTGGGAAGCAAACTGTCTCCTCTTCAGACAGAACTCTGCCAGATCAGTAGAGAAATTCTTCGCAGGGTGGGGCACTCCATCATCAGTCCATTCAGAGAAGATGACACCCAAGCACCACCCCAAATTCATTCATCTCCCCATGCTAGGGCAGGGCCCTTCCTCAAACACCCATCATCATCCTGTAGCCCTGTCCATCTTGTCTTCCCATAAGCAGGTGGGTATGCCAGCTGCTGTGCAGGTGGGCTATGCCCCCAGGAGTCCTTCAATCCACCCAAACAAAAGTCCACAAGCAGGATTGTGTGCCTGCAGCCCCAGTGCCTGGCTTTGCTCCCTTGGGAGTTCCTCAGCCAGTCCTTGCAACACAAACCATAATTCCTTGGTCCAAACAAACAAATAAATGAGCAAAGGTTAGCCTTTTCTCAGGCAGCAAAAGAGGGCCCTGTAGTTCTGGCCCTTCCTAGAAGCAAGCTTCTCTAGGGTCACTCTACTTCCCACCTGCAAATTGCTCCTTCTTCCTTGCTTGGGTTTTTACCTACCAGCTTATCATCAATCACAGCTGGGCTGCTACCCAGAGCTGGCTGCCCCACTTACAGGGCCAGACCTGCTGCACTTCCCATGATACGTACACATACATAGCTTATGCCTGATGCCATTTTCTGCCCATCACAAGCATGGCTGTGTTCCAGTATAGGGAGGCATGTAGCTCTGCTGCTCTCTTGAAATGAGATCATTGTTTTATAAGCCTGCTTTGATCTGTGGGAACAGAAATTCCACCTGCTTCCCACTTGGCTCAGAAGAGGTGATGCTATCATCAGCATGGGCTGGCTGCTCACTGGCTTGTTTATTTGCGGGAGGCTTTGACATCCTCTATACAGAGTGGTTTTCATAATGGCTCTCTTATCAGGGGTTGCATGGTATTTCTCTGCCTTTGTTCTATAAAAGGCTCGTTTCATGCTCTAACACCTCTCTTGTATCTTCTATTGGCTTCAGACACACCTTAGAGCAGTGTACCATCATCACGAGTAGTATTATTGCTTGTGTACCGTTAGCATCCGGAAGCCCCAGTCCTGGATCAGGAACTCCCGGCACCCAGTGCTGAATAAACAGAACCAAACAAGGGTTATTTTAACATCATTCTCCTCTGTTGGATGGGACAGTTCTTTTACCCGTAACACATAATCTACTACAACTTCTTGCTGAGCTTGTGGATTCAGTTCAGTTCCTGGCTTTTCCATAGCCCTTCTTTCTGCCTTTTGAGCAAAACACTTCACTATTCAGCCTCAGTTCTACATCTGTGAAATGGGAATATCCCTTATACATGTGGTCATATTAGACTATTGTTGGCAGGGGCTGTCTCTCAGTTGCTGTCTCTGTAGTACGTAGCACAATAGGGTCCATAGCACAGCTGGGATTACATCAGTGGGCTTCACACTTCAGTGGGGTCACAGCTGTTACAAGTGGGTTTGTGAGTCCCAATGGAGCTCCTAATTCCTCTAAGCCTGCAATCACCCTGTGTGCTTTTAATTAACAGGGGGCAGAGCATTGCTGCTGCATGGTAACCATCCCTATGCCTAGTTTCACCCTAAATAGGTGAACAATAAATCAGGGCAATTAAATTTCGTAGGAAGTTTATTTCGCACAGGGTAAGAGCAGGCATGGGTGGAATTACTGTGGAGTAGCTGAGGTGTGGTGAGTCCCTTTCCCTGTAATAACAGTTTGGGGGATACATGAAATTACTTGACTTTAAGTGGAGTCAAACCAAAAAAGATCTGGGAGTGGCTTGGCTCCATGTTACTGCAGCATGAAGAATAAGATGTAAGTCAGGTCCAGATTCCACTGGTGGGGAGGTGCATTGCATTGCATTTCCTTTCTTTTCAGACTCAATTCTTGGCATTTTTATTCCTACTTTCCTCCCCCCTCACAGCACAGCTTTGTGCAGACCACACAGGATTCACTATGATGGACTCTTTAACAGCTTCATCAGCGACTTGTACGAGGGGGTGGAAAGCACGCTGTCCAAGTTTGCTGATGACACTAAGATGTGGAGCGAGGTGGGCACACTTGAAGAGAGAGAGAGGCTGCAACTAGATTTAGACAGACTACAAAAGTGGGCAGATGAGAATAGGATGGAGTTCAATACAGACAAGTGCAGAGTGCTGCACCTTGGGAGAAGGA
>NW_017728934.1:2725972-2779102 GCF_001723895.1 Crocodylus porosus
GGTCAGGCTAGATGATCTGTTCAGGTCCCTCCTGACCCCAGCTACTATGAAACTATGAGGCATTGCTAGAAATACAAACCTCAGTTACTCTCTGATGGTGGGAGAAAGCCTGTTAGCAGAACACTACTGGAAAAATTACATCAATGGTGAAAAATAGGAAAAATAAGAACAATGCTGGGAAAAAAAAAAGAGAGGATGTGTGTAAGTGTGTGAGATCGACAGACAGACAGACTGCGCTCTCTGGAAACTCTTGAAAAGTGCCAGATTTTGTCTCTGGTTTGAACCAGCCTTGGTATTTAAAGGAACCAACTCAACCTTCATGTATTTTTTAAATAAAACAAGCATTTTTTTCTTTGAAACTAATTAAATGCAGGAGGACATGGCCAGATTCACCACCCTGGAGACTACCAGGCTCTACAGCAAGTAGCTGTCAATCTGTGTCACACGACTGTGTAAAAGGCAAACAGCCTGGCGCAACTTGAATGAAGAGTGTCTGGGCCAAGCAGCCTGGGAGCCAGAGTAATGGCTCCAAAAACTCTCTGGAAGAATAGAGCCATCAGTCTAGCCCCCATTTAGGCCTTGTCTACATAGGCATGTTACGTTGAAATAAATGCGGTTAATCTTAAAGTGCCTTGTGTCTACACGCAAGTGGCTTTTAAACTGACTTGTGTGGTGTCCTTAGCTGCAATAAGTAATCCTCCTTGAAAAAGGAGTAACACCACTTGCACTCTGTGTGCGCACTTCAGAGTTGGTGTGAACGGATGTATAATGGCCTCACTCTTGGCAATCCTCCAACTACTACCCCACACCGCTCTGCGGCACATGCGGACCAACCTGTGTATGCGCCCTCTTCTTCTTCGGAGTCATCTTAACCAGATGTTACCTCCCTATTTAAATGCTGGAAACCAGCCTGGAGCGTGCCTTTTTGATATCAAATAGCAGTGAGTTCACATCCCTGTTACAAGAGCCAAGCCCCCCTTGGTGTGCTTCCACATGGAGTTGGGCATATGTCCTGGACTTGAATACCTTCTCAGAGGAGCTTGCTGCAGCAGAAAACAGAGTCTCTCCCTCCCCATCGGGGGCTGGCAGGCATGTGGTTTGGTGCATTAGCACTACTGCAATTCAAAGAGGAAGCAGTCCTGTGCAACAGATCCCGTGCTGGGCCAGCTGGAGTCTTTTGTACCTCTCTGGTCTCGAAAGGAACCTTCCCCCTTCGATGGTCAGTTAATGAACGGACCTGGTACATTAAGACCCAGGCCTATGCTTCTTCCCTAAGCATGGCAGAGAGCCAGATATTAAGTGCCATCACATTCAGCAGAGCAGCTTCCAAGCAGGCTGCGCCCTCAGATTTCATCTGCTCTCTATTAATAACTCTACACTGCCAGAATGAAATGAGGGGGCTGCTGTCAGTGGCTGAGAGCAGGAGGCACAGACAAGGGAGGGACAGGACTGAGATCAGTCCCAGATGGACCGGTTTTGCAGTGGGAAATTCTGCACAGCCTCCAGGCACATAGTCTGGGCAAACTTCCCTCCTCTAGAGACTCTTACCCCCTGGCTGCGAGCCTCCATCCTTTCCTGGACATAAGCCTCCCGCTCTTAGGCTGGAACTGCTTTCTGGCCTAGAACTGAGTGAATTTCCCTGGCTAATAGTAAATGCACTGAAAAATGGACCAAAACAACATGCAATTCAGAGCCAGATTTGTCCTCCTGGGTCAGAGGCGCAACAAAGCAGCCAGGCTTTGGGGCAGCAGGATGCATGGAGGCGGCAGTGACGGGTGGCTCCCGGTGACCATGCGTTCTGCAGTGGCAGCGGATACTATTCCAATCCCACCCCCAAAACAGCAACTGGGGCATCCCCTGCTCTCCTCACCCTAGTTAGGCTACTGCCAACGAGTTAACTAGCAGTGGGCAATAGGGGCAGCAGCCCCGAACGTCAAGTTATGAGGGGCACTGGAATCACCCCCATCCCTTTAAGAGCAACAACCAGGCAAAGTCAAGCACCTGCAGCTCAGCTGGGACTGTGTAAGTGTTCCTGGCTCGGGCAAAAGTATTGTACCCCCCTCCTGCTCAGATCCCGTGCCCCTGGCCCCCAAAACTGCATGACCCCCCTCCATGCTCTCCCGTGGGGTTTGCCCTGAGTACCAACTCTGCTTGTTACACCACTGGCTACCAGTCTGGATTGCAAAAAAGCAAACGAGGAAAAAAACATTTTAAAGAGTCAAAGCATTTCATGTAGACACCTTCAAATGTAGCACTGCCAAAGTCTTTCCAAACTTCTCATGTGAAAATGAAATGTTTTATTTAAAAACCAACCAACATATATCTATCTATCTATCTAGGGATCTAGATAGATAGATAGATAGATAGATAGACAGATTTCTTTTCAACTTAATTTAAATGCATTTCTCTTTTCTGTCTGCTGCATACCATCTTGCCCCTTGGGCCACAGTGCTTGCTGCTGCAGAATTGTAAGCGGGTTCAGAATAAGACACAGTTCATGTTATAATCTTTGCTAACTTGTGCCCAGTGCACACAAGGGAAAGCAGGGATGAGGATGGTCAGATCTCATGCTTCAGGACATACCCATCTAGCAGCAGAGATGAGGTTACAGGCAGCAGCACACAATTGGCCAAGTTCTCTGTGGTGTCTTTGGCTTTCTCTGAAATAACTTCAGTCAGCCACTGTCAGAGGATGGCAAAGAGCATGAAGCAGTGATCTGAGGAATCCCATGTCCTTAAACTGAGGATGTTCATACACACACCTGGTGCACATTGAACTTTTCCACTAACTTACACCACACCTACACCCACTGCATGTACTCCTACCATTGTATATATACCTACTGCTGTCCACACACACACAACCACTGCACACCCAGCCACAGATAGCATGGACGTACCCAGGTATGCACTACATGCTTACTATGGCAAGTGCGCTATAGAGGCATACACATAACCACTGTCCATGCACCTAGTGTGCAACACTGCACCTACCCATGCTAGACACAAAAAAACTGTTATACACATGCCACATATGTGGTGTAGGTACCTATGGTGTGCACACTCACATGCTGCTCACAGTCACTGCATGCACATACACCCAAACACATACTTCATAAATCCACTGCTATGCTCCTACTTCACGCTTGCACTTTATTGCAAGATTTTCTGACCACATTTCCCCACAAGATTGATCTATATTGCTTGTTGATGAGCTCCTAACTCAGTCCAGGGGAAAAAAAAACTAATTAAAACTAAGGTTAGGGTCCCTGAATGGTAAAACATGCATCTTTTTAATAACCACACTGGTTGCTCCCAATTTAAAACATATTGCCAGAATCACTCCTTCCTACGGACCTCTGCTCACACTATTCACTGTCTCAGTCCTGCAGAGGCGCAGAATATGGGCTGCCCTACATACAAATGGGCCTGAAATAATAAACCTACCAAAAGCCATTTTGATTCCCACCTTTAGTTATTGCAACACACTTCTAATTTCCATTTTAAAGGAAGCTGGAAAAAATACAGTGAACATTCAATCAAAATGGGACATTTTAATCTGACATAAGAGTGCCAGAACACAGTGTGTATTGAAATAATGAAGGGTCCAAATTAAAGCTAATGCAGTTATCTCCGTCCTGGGTGGGGTGTAAACAAGCCCCATGAGGGGAGTTTGTTTTAAGCAGCAATACAGAGTATGAGGAGTCCACTCACCTTCATGAGGAAAGAGAGCTAAAAGATTACATTTTCAGATGTCACAAGCTCTGTTAACTCAATAGGACTATGGCACTTTACACCAGCTGAAGAGCTGCTTGGCCTAGTAAAATGCAGCAATACCTCACCTATAGATCACTCCACTCCCTGAGCATCATTGTGAATTCACCAACATTCAAGTGAACCTGGCATTACTCCATCACAGCCAGTGAACAGTGACACTGTACACAGGAGTGATCTGTGTCCAAGAACAGGGGCTGGCAACGATTTTGGGGCAGAATGCCAAAAAGACCTGCGACCTTGATTTGTAAGATGTTGGTATGCCAGCGGTGGAGCTGCGAGGGGCCTGATCCTTGTTGCGGCAGTGCAGCCCCAGCCCCTTCCCCGTTGTCTGTCCTGAAGCATGCGTGCCAAGCAAAATGCCTTCACTTGCCATGCTGGGGCCCTAAAATACCACAGGGTCCTGACCCTGCACAACCAAAGCCAGTAGAAGTTTTGTCATTGCCCTCAGTGAGATGAAGACTGGGCCCCTCCTCAATAAAACCTCTCTTAATTGGATAAAATAATAGTTGGAACTAAATACCAGTCAATCCTGCTGTCCAAATCCTTCTGAGCACCCACAAGCCCTGTGAAGGTCAATGGAAGTATGGGCTGCTCCACCCCAGTGGTTCTCAACCTAAGAGCAGGTTAGACAATGCTTGTCTGGAATGGCTTAATACAGATGGAGTATTGTTGCCATGATGGTCCAGGAAATATTTAAGAAACAAGGGTTTTTTCATATCTTTTATGGGACCAATTGTACAGCTGGGAGAGATTTTAGGCAAGCTTTTGGGCATAACTTTGTGCCTGAGAACCTACCGTATCTTCTCGATATACCATTGGACTCTAATAGCTGCACTTGATACCATCAGCTGTAGTAGCTGCCAGCTCGGCCCGTAAAGGAGTCTCCAGGATCCAGAGAATGAGCTGCCACTGTTTATGCTACATGTTAAGGTTAAGTTGGGGGCTGCAGCAAACTTACACCCTCCAGAGCTGGGCACAGAGGGGGACTTGAAGCACGCATTCAACTGTGGGCCGGAGTTGCACAAGATACAGAGCAAAGATTGATGGAGCCCATCACTGTGCTGTATGGAACAGCTATGCAGTCGCTGGGGCTGATGGACAAAAGACATCATGCTGCTGCTTCATCTTCAGGATCAATGACTCTATAAATGCAAAATACAAACACCTCTGACAGACGTAATGGAACATGATGGAAAGAGATTCCTTCTTTTCCCTCCTGAGGCACAAATAGGATGCTTGCACATATACACACACACTTTAGTTAGTCTGTAAGGTGCAAATCTACCCTGCCTTCTACTTGATCTATATTTCATTCAGCCAAGTGTCTCTGGCACATCCTACACAGAAACTATATGTTGCCACTGTAGCAGGGTTGCCTGGCATATAAGAGCATAGTAAAATCTGATGGATTTGTCACTCCCAGAGGATTGGTAACAATGACTAATTATCCCTGAGTGACTAATAAGCAGTAGTTAGCCCCTTTTGACTTGTTCTGAGATATATTTTGTAGGCCATGTTGAGATACTATTAAAGAATGATTTTTGACATACATCACGAAGAAAAAATATATTGCAAAAATTGTAAATGCAAATTGTATATGCACTCTGGCTTGCTGTCTGCGAACGAAGTGGTTATACAGATCAATGATTAATGAACAATTTCTTACTATAAAAATTCAGAGTGCTCACTATGTAAAAATGGCATGATTATGAGGAAGTAAAACAATCAAGGATTTTGGCTTTGCACTCACGCATGCACTCATTGTCAAAACAAGATAATTCTGCAAAATGAAACCGTTGATTGCCGTACATCTTGTTGAGCCATGAAAAGCTGAAGAACATCCAGTGCTTTGTGAGTATGAGTTGATTCAAAGGTGCTATGGAGGGCACAGGTCGGTACCTGTTAAGCTGACAGGAGCAAACTCCACTGTAGTTTAGCAGGTGTGTGCATTTGGCAATGCCTAATTCCTCTTTAATAGATGCCAAATTAGCCAGACTGTTTTGTGTACAAATAATAGGAGTCTGGAAAAAAGTTTCAGTAAGCTGACTAATAAGACTCTAATGACAAGTTATCCTAGCGACTAATCAGTTTTCACTGTATTTCTTTCTGTGTAGATTTGTCATCAGAAATGAGAGCAGGTGAAACCCTTGGGGGAAAAAAAAACATTAGACAGAGAACAAGGATTCTCCCTTCTCCTTGCGGTTGGCAGAGACCTGGGGACAGCAGGAAGCAACAAGACAGTGCCCTTCAAGGGAGAAAATATGTTTGTGCTGAGTCTTCCATGCAGCCATCCTGAAAGCACTACTTTGCAAACACTTCTGTATCAAAATTAAGCACGTATAATCCTCCCAACACACACACTCACACATCCCCTGGCTGGGAAGGAGAGGAGTCTGTCAAATGTACTGAATCACCGGAGGCATTTTGCCTCTGAATTCTGCGGAGCCAGGACTTCATCCCATGTCGATAAAGCCAAGAGAGGAAAGTTCTTAATTCCCCAGCTAAAAATAATGATGGAAAAAATCTTTTTAATGGCTGCTTTTTAAGGGGGGAAAAAAAAATTTCGATGTTTCTCTTCAACGTTATCCAGGTTTGTGTTGAGAAAGGCAGTATTTCAGAGAAAGGACACAAAATTAGGATTTTCCTTTTGATGAAAGCACGAAAAGATGTCATCATAACAGGATAGTTTCTACAACTTTCAGTTAAAACAAAAACCTATCAGATATGTTTCCTCCCAGGTCTACACGGTACTCGTTAATGGCCAGACGCAATGAGGACACCAGCCTCCGGTCTTCACAGTTGTAAGACTGCTCTGTTTGGTCCAGAGGTTGGGGGCTGTCTGCTTAGTGTACTTAATCCCTGCTTCTAGCCATAACCATTCTAAAAATCCTGCTACTCAACCCCTAGCAGTACAGCCCGATCTTCTTACCTGCCCTGCTCAGCTTGGAGCAAAGAGACTTCTCTGGTAGTTAGGGTTCTTCCCTGGGACTTGAAAACCTGTAGTCAATTCCCTGCTCTACCAGAGACTTCCTCAGACAACTTGCTTTGTCCCTGTGGGTCTGAGCACCCATTGTATAAAATGGTAGTAGCTATGCCCTGGGATGCTGTGACAATGAGAAGATTATGCAGTGCTTGCAATAAGAAGGATGTCTAACTACAGCAAGAATCTGCTCCAAGATTGATGTTCTTGTGCCCTTATTATGCGTCTACCACCATTCACCAGCAGCCACTGGGTCACAAGTCCATGGACTAGGACTAGAACTAGACTGATCCTGGAACTGGAGGACTTGAGTTTCATATTCAGTCTGTGCTACTCGCCTACTGGGTAGCTGTGGGAGTGTCTACATGAGCCTAATTCTAGCGTGCATTAGCACGTCACGGCAAAAGCCCTGCTATTGCGGTCATGCACATTCGAATTAGTCTACTACACGTTAGCATCATGAAAAAGGCATGTGCCAGCACTACTGTGCAGTAGTGCCAATTACTGTCCATTCAGTTAGTACAGGGGTGGGCAATTATTTTGGGTGGAGGGCCACTTAATGAGTTTTGGCAAGCCATTGAGGGCTACATGATTTTATTTTCTAAATTTTTTAGGGGTCCCATGGGCTGGATAAAATGACCTGGTGGGCCGCATCTGGCCCACAAGCTGCATTTTGCCCACCCCTGAGTTAGTACCTGTTATAACAGGTACTAAACTGAATGTGCAGTAACTACAGCACATAAATGCACATGTAGACATGCCCAGTGGGGAAGACATTTCCCTTTCCTGCATCTCAGTCTTCCCCATGTGCCTGTTATAGGTTTTAAACAGTTCCAGCAGCATCCCTGACCTCCAGCCCCTCCTTCACCAAGGTCTTCCCTCCTTTCAATACAAATCATGTTCTGCCCATGCTGGAGAGGCCTGCCAAAGCAAGGCATCAGCAGGATCTGTGGTGCTTTGCTCTGGTACCCCATGCAGGATCCTGAACTCACCTGACTGCTAGGGACTCTGCAACAGCTGCTGGTGCAAAGGGAGATTGAATTACCATATAGATTGCCCCATTTTCTCACAGTAAAATTAATTCTCTCTCCTTAATCAGCTCAATGCCCCTTTCCCCCTAATCTGTAAATGGCAATGTACAAGCAGAGATATCACCTGGCATGCCCTTCCTGCCAGCCAGAACTGGAAGGCTTTCTGAGGAAGTTATGTAGACAAGGGTAAGATCCTGGCATGCTTTATGTCACTGCTTCTTTTTAAGATCCCTTTTTCTAAAGAGGGCCAGTGGTGTCCTGATGTTCATATGTCTAATGCATGGTACTGGGACACAGGAGATCTGAGAATGAGTTCCTGGCTGTGCTACAAACTTCTTAGGAAACCTTGGTGAGTCACTTAATATTTCTGTCCCTCAGTTTCCCATTTCTCTAATGGCTGGAGTCCCATAATGTGCTCACCCCCAGCTGCCTGCTACATCTGTGACTTCTCGAGGACAACGATACTTCCTTTCTCCCCACGGTCTGCCTAAGTGGCAAACCCCAGTTCAGCAACAGTTTGTGTGTATGTGGTCCCTGGCACAGCACAGACCTTATAGATGCCACTGTAATGAAAATAATAGTAATAACAAGAATATGGATATTACAGCTTTGTTAGCTAGCCACTCCTCTCACAACACCCCTGATGCTGGGCTCCCCAAATAATCTCTCTCTAATCCACACCTGGATTTCTACTGTACCTCTGACCCCTCAGGAGCCTCTGTTAAGATTCATAAAATATCCCAATGGCATTTCACCCAGGATTGAAAATAAATGCAGCCATCTCCAGGAAACAACACAGCAACTGTTCAAAAGTAAAGAGCAACATCTGTGACCCACTTGGCCTGAATGAATACAACTGACTTTTAGAAAGCGAGAATATAACTAATTGAGCTGTAATGTGGCCATTACACTGGGATTAACATACCAGCCCTTATCACCATGAGATCTTTAGTGACTGCACAGTCAGGGCCCTTGTTTCCCACGTGTGCTTGTATGTTCAGACAGTACATAGCACAATGGAGGCCTGATCTCAGGGGAGGCCTCTAAGCGCATCTGTTCTGATAACACTCCAAAAGAAGGCACCTTCAGCACACATGGGCTAAGCATCATGATGCCACTGGGTCTGAGGGGAAGGGAACAGTAACTGAATGGTCAATACTAAGAATTCTCCGGTCCAAGTAGTGACCCATCTTCACTCTGCTTAGTTTGCCAAGATGTGATGACATCCCACACATCAAGTGTTCGGCTGCCAGAGGCTGCGTGTGAACTATCACAGTGCCGTTTACACTTGTTTTGTACACCAATATAAAGTATATCAGGGTCACGAACAGACAGCTCTCTCAGGAAAACTCATAGAGCCTGCAGTTATTACAGGGTCTCAACACTATGTGGGCAAATTTTGCATCAGTAGCAATATACTCCCCAATTCTTTTGGGTGTCATTCCCCATCAGATCAAGTGAAGTTACCCCAGTGAGGGGTTTATGTTGGCTACTCACTGCTTATTCCACAGGATAGTGCTGACGGCAGCAGTGTAACTACCTTCTGTCCAGGCCCAGGGAAAAATAGCCAGCCATGGACTCAGGAACAGAGTGGAAATCTATATTCCCTTTCCTTGCCCCCAAAGAAATCAGGATTTAGCCTCTAAAATAAGAACAGTGCTTGGGAGAATCTGTGCACTTCTCCCCCTTGGCCTACACCAGGGGTGGGCAATTATTTTGGATGGAGGGCCACTTACTGAGTTTTGGCAAGCCATCAAGGCTGCATGACAGGCAGCCCAGGACAGACTAATATTAATTTTCTAAATTTTTAGGGGCCCCGCAGGCCAGATAGAATGGCTTGGCGGGCCGCATCCAGCCCGCAGGACACATTTTGCCCACCCCTGGCCTACACTCAGACATAACCCAGTTCACTCTTGCCATAGATCCAGCTCAGGTTTTCTGTCATGTCCCTCTTGAAGCCCAATGTAGGACAGGACCATCTTAAATTGAATTGCTCACCTGGATCTGCAAAGGGCTAGCTTGTTTCCCCAGTGTGTGTGAACAAATATGGAGCTGTCATTGTATCGCAGGAATTAGATGCTTCATAAACATTTGGGCCTGGGCCTGTGAGTGCCGCAGGCACAGTGCTCCCATCAGCCAGTCCTTAGCGAATCTACCCCCCACCAAAATTAGGAAGTTCTACGCCTATTTTGGAGCCAAAGGGGAAATAGAAAGGATCTCTCCTGTCATCCTTGACAGGAAGAGGGATTCTGTATGTAGAAGGATTCTGCAATCACAGAGGACCTGAGTGCAAGACAGATTTATCTGGGTGGCCAACTCCCCCTGTCGTTTGTACTGGCATGGCACATCAAAGTAAATGATACCAGGACCCAGAACACATAGGGAAAGCAACTTACCCTGGAAGAGCTACATGTAATAGGCTGTTATTACTGTGTTTTCCCAGGAATTGAGGGAGCAACCAATAGCCTGTTTGTCTTGCCAAACAGTTATCCTGGGTCAAGCTGTGAACACATGACACCTAACCCCATGTAAATTTATCCTGGTGTAGTTTTACTCCCAGTTTCTCCCACAGTACAACCACACAGGATGCAAGTAAGATATGTCAGTGCAGACTGTTCCTCTGGGGTAGGAGTCTATTGCATCTAGTGGAGGACCAAAGTATAGCTTGCAACCACCTCTGAGCTACCCAACTGAAAAGGAGGAACGATTCTGTTACTCCTATGTGGGTTAGTGCGCTCATGGTGGGAATACATGGACATCTATACACCTCTGGAGGGTGACCCTCTTTCTCTAAAGGGGGCACTTACGCATCTGCAAAGGTTAATAAAATTGTTCCGGTACTTTAGTCAGATAACTCAGTTGCCAGCTGCACTTTGGCTGTAGACGGGGTGATGCAGAATTCTGCCCCGTGAGCCCAATCCTTTCTCGCTCTGATGAAAAGGCCGATTGCACCAATACTAACAAGTTGTGTGCCTAAGGCCTGAATGTCACACTTGCTGGATCCATCTCCCAGCTTCACATGCTCCTCCCATCCACCTGTTCCATCCCAGCATCTCTCTCCTCTTATATTTCAGCTTTGTCTACATGGAATAGCTGTATCACTTGACTCATGCCATGAATCTAAACCCAACATTAAAAGGTGCAAACCCCCCTGTGTGAATATTCTGATTCCCATATCAGGACAGCTTATTTAGGGTCTCTTTAAATCCGCTATGAACTGAGTCAAGCTAAACAGAACTAAGCTCCTCTTTGATTATAATCAAGCTTCACGTGAGGGACTGAATGGTTTACAAATTGATTTAAAAACCAATTTGAATTAACTTACCACCAGTTTGTTGTTCTGAGGTGTGGGGAGTGGTCTCGGGTGGTGGCTTCCTGCTGTTGCTTTTGGTGTGCAGGCTGCCAGGGTCTGCGTGTGCCGAAAGGCTGATGCTAGCAAACGATGCTAGCAAACAGCCTTCCACATTCCAAAGACAACGCAGCATGACTTGAAGTCACATTTGGTGGCAAAGTCCATAGAGATCTATTGTCACTTGGACAGCACGCCACCTGGACTGATTAGCCATCAGCTCAACTTAGTGAAGCTTGCCCACGATAGGTAGGAATGCAATGCATCAATTATGCTCCCCAAGTCCCTACAAAAAACAAAACTCACAACACCTGGATTTATACCCAAAATGCCCTAGTCTTCCGTCAATTTTTATCTAGCTTCTGGTGGATATATCCCTTTCTACTTATCTCTTTTGCCAGGTTCTCACACCCGCATCTTCAGCTCTTTTAATCCCTGCCTCGTTACTGGAGTCTTACTTTTACATTACTTTATAAGTTATTCAGCTACTGATTTTCCTATTCTCTTCTTTGGATCAACTTCTTCACTCATTGGTGTGTTTTTATTTTTTAACATTTCTTATTAGGTTATTCAGGCCATGAGGCCTGTTTTCTCCAAGCAGTTATTCAACTATAGCTTAGCTTAACTAGGGCTTAGCATAACCAGAAGTCCTACGTGGTGTTCTGTGTAGATGAGGCCTTACCTAGTTAGCTTTTTTTGGCAGAGAGCTTCTTTTTGCTCTGTGTATTACAGCAGCTAGAATAATGGGCAGTGGATCCTGACTGAGGCCTCCAGGCACCATCAGAAATAACATTATGAACAAAAACCCCACTGTGGCAGCTAGAAAGGGTCCCATTGTTCACTTCCTGTCCAGACATTGTCATGGATGGTAACAAGGGAGTATTTATCCCACTGGCTGCACCTTGTTTGGTGCAAGTCAGAACTGTCTCTCCCTCAGAACACAGAAATGGTACATATTTCCCGTCGACGTTGTTGCTTTTCATTGGGCAAATATTGATTTTTCTCCCAGTCTAGTGTTTCTAACGGAGCTTGAAATTAGCATGTTGCCCAAGCATCTGCTGCCTTATTTATGCTATCATTGCCTGGGATGTTAACAGAGTGCAGGAAACAAGTGGCATTCCAGCCTTCAGACAAGAGAGAGATCCATGGATGTGCAAAAAGAGCACTCCTTGAGGTGACAGAGGAGTCGGCTTAAAGCAAGATGCATGCATCCAGTTGATAAATAACCAGTGGACCGACTGTTGGGTTAACAATGCTGCTTAACCTGGAGGTTATAAGCCCAAAGAAAGTTTACAAAGAGGTGAGAGAGAGTCCTAACAATCTCACTACAGCCTGGTGCCTCTTTAAAACCTACAGGAGCACAGCTGGGATAGCCTTGCAGTGGAGAATCTTCCCCATAAAGCTCACAGACCTGTCTAAGGACACCCAATATGAGCCCTTTGATGGGCAAGAAGTCCTGCCCTGGACCACCGGCCCTGGATGTCAGCACTACTGCCTTCTTCATTCATGCCTTACATGATCCTAACTCTCACCCCACTATGTATTACCAATGGTTTGCAAGGGGAGCAGCACGAGAAGCAAGACAGGGATGCAACTCCCAGGCCCACCAGTGACGCACAGTATGACCTTCAGTGAGACACTTTGCCTTTTTGTGCCTCAATTTCCCTCGCCACAGAAGAGGGGCAGGACTCTGCAGTGTATCCATGCTGCTCTAAGGACGTTATGGTTGTGGCTACACATTGCACAGTGACACTTCGGGACTTCTGAGTACAAGCAGTGACAGATCATGGGCCCTCCTGCCCCAAAGCTCAGCCACTTTCCAGCCGAGTCACAGCAGAATCTCTGTTAGCAGTTCAGGGTCTATGGCACACAGCTGATTCCACCTACAGGGGCCAGTGGTGATCTGTGCACATAAACCAGCCCATTACGATCCCAACACGTTGCTGCGAGGCTGATTCCCCTTATTAGAGTTTGGAAATAGCAAGGCCTCAGGGGAGCTGCTACTGGGATGTACACCTGTCCTTGGCATGGACTAACATTGTGAATCAGCTCAAGCAGCTCCTGTCCTCCATGACTCCATGGGTCTTGCAGATTTGAGGGGTTTTCAATCTGCTTTAAGGTTGCCCCACCTCCCCTGCTATCCTGGATTCCCGTTCAACAGCTCCGCTGCATTACCCAGCCCTGTAAATCGCCTTCAACGTTGCTCTGAGCAAGGAGCCAGGCTTCATTCTCATGCCAGGCATCCGTCTGCCCAGCTCTCTAGCTGACTGAAATTTTTCTGCCAGCAAAATGACATTGGACTCGGTTACTTTAGCAGAACAGACTCCTGTGCGGCAATTTCCCTCCGTGCTCTCTGCCTTTCACACAATGATCTATGCCCGGGTGATTACAAGAGCTTTTATTAACTTTCGGTTCACTTGGTGAAAAGACAGCTCCATCTCATAAGAATTCCACATCATGCTCCAGGACCCAGCAAACACAGCCTTGATTATGGAAAAATATTTATTCTTGGGGGCCTGGCAATATTTCCATCAGTACGTTCTTTCTAGTGAGCCCTGCACTGTTGTAGGTGATCAGGCTTTGAATTCTGATAATCAGGGAGAAAATAAAGGTGAAACGCAGCTGCAGAGCAGCTCCAGGGAATGACTGACTATCAGATCCACAGGACGAAGCATTCCTACTTCTTCTGTATGCATATCTGTATAGGAGTCTCTTTGGCACAGAAGTGAATTGGCAGACTGATCTCTTCATAAGTGTGGGTCTCCAGACAGCTCAGTGCAAGTTAGGCAAAATTGTGCCACTGCTTGAATCAGCATTTAACACCTCACAAGCAACTTCCTTTGGGATCTCAAACCCCTCAAGCAAAGGAAGGCTAACTCCTAACCCAAGGAGGCAGGGCAGCAGCATTGCCTCTATTTTTATAGAGGGGGGAACTGAAACACAGAGAAGGAAAGTGCCTTGCCCAAGCCCACATTAGATGTCAATGCCAGAGCACAGATAAGAACTGCTCCTGCCACACTCACTAACTCATAGTCTAAGGCCATGGGATGGGAGGGTAAAGTGGGGCCTGGGAGTGCTGAATCTCCACCCACAGCTTTGTCTAAGAGATTCAGGGAACACAAATCCCTTCCCAAAGTACCGCTGGTCCAAAGTATTCTCATTTAAATGCGTATTGTCATTGCTGGCCATAGAGCCAAGTTAATCAATCCCCACTGCTGTTATTACCTTGGCTCTCCTGACACCGCTGCCCCCAGGCACTGTGATCCTCTCTGGTTCTAGGGGTGAAGTGTCCAATAAAGTGAACTTAACGGTTTTCTTTGCCTTATCACAGAGTCCCTTTCCCTCCTGCTATTGTCTTCTTTCTGTAAGAAACCCTGTTGCAGGCCTGTTTTAATAAGCCGTGTCCAGAACCGGATGGACACTGGCACTGAGGAGTCTGGGTAGGGTGGGCAGTGGCCCCCAAAGATGGCTCGATGAACCCAGAAGCTTGGCAACGGATGCATAATAAACAAGTAAAAAAAAAAATCCATGCCCATGTCACGTAGTCTCTGGCCACACCCACCCTCATGTCCTACTCTCTGGCTTTGTAATAACACTGTGTGCCATGCATAACGATGAGGCACAAGTTGCTCTGGGTCTGATCAGCGCCGCCTCCAGACACACCCCCTCTGGTCCAAGATTGGCCAGGTGTCACTCCCAGAGTCGACCGCAATGGTCCACCAGCTCCCTGCAACTCTCTAAGCCTTCTGGACCAACACGCAGCAGACATTATAGGTGTTGTATAAATATGGCTTCAATGCTGGTGGTGTTTGCTTAAGCCAGCTGTGTATTACATTCCCCTGGTATCGCGTGCTGCCCCATAACTGTCATGATCCTGCGGTTTGATCTGTATTCCTGTTTTTGTTTTTTTTATCATACAAGTATCATGTTTGGTGCTTGATGTACATCACTCCCTTACCTAACGGTACTGCACATCTTGAGTCCATTTATGTATCGGTCAGGAGTCTAATGAGGTCTGCACTGTTTAACACTTTAGCAAAGCCTGACTAGTATGTGTGCTAATCAATACGTGTACTAACCAATGCTACAGTGGGCACGTCTACATGTGCTATTCATGTGCTTTAAGCTTACTACACAATAAAATACAACACAGTAAGCTTACCCTGAGAGCACATCTACAGATGTGCCCATTGGAAGGACATTTGCTCCCAATGGGAGCAGTTTAGGACAGGGCTACTCCTGCCCTGCTCTGCCCACCTACAACAGCCAGGAAGAGATCCAGGATCCCCTAAGTGCCAGTCCCAGACTGGCAGGGAGCACTGGGGTCAAGCCTGGACTCCAGTGGGGTGGGAGAGTTGTCCTGCCTCGGGTCAGCTGCCTCCCAGTCCTAGGGGTGCAAGCTGGGAAACAGTCCCCTGCCATGGGCAGCTGCCTACCTCCCAGCCTTGCATCCTGATCAGCAAACTGGGGCACAGGGCTGAGGCAGGCAGCTGCCTAGGGAAAGGGGTAGTTCCCCCGCCCCCTGCTGCCTGGGCTGACCGGCAGATTAATCCACTGTGCAGTAAAATGTCTTGTGTAGACACACCCACTTAGGCCTACATGAAGCACTTCACTGTGAGGCACTGCAGGTTAAGTTTGTACCCTCCAGCAGAGTACACTAGGGAGTTGGTTCATCCTTCTGCATCCTACAGTCCTCTGTTCCTCATCCCCACCCCCCAACACACACATTATACCAAGGACTTTTCTCTGTGACTCATGGCAAACTCCACAGCTCCAGGGTCACCAGACTTGGTTGGCATGTGACCTTGCCTATTTACAGCCAGGTGCAAAGACATGCTATACCTTCATGTTGCTAAACCATACTCCAAGGACTTAACTTCTCCATTCACAGCACAGTATTGATGCACTTTTAGAGCATGTCAACAACAGCTTGTACTCTATCAGTGTCATGTTCCTCTGTCACATCTGTGAGTCAACCAACTGGAAGCAGGCAGAGGTAATGGACCTCCTTGCTATCTGGGAGTGACAAGAATACCCAGCACTCACTAAGGATGACCCAGAACAACCAGGATGTCTATGAGTGCATTACCTCCAACAAGGCTGCTCAGGGCACAGTCCCAGCTGGCATCAGTGCTGCACCAAAGCCAAGGTTGCCAGGCCCAGGACATAAACTGCAAGGTGGATGGGATCAGAAGTAGCTGCCTTAATTGCCACAACAGAGACTTCAGCAGGATGAACTTTCTAACAATGTGGGTGCTTCAGCACCACAAGAGATACCTGGAGAGACTGTGGAGTCTGCATCGCTGGAAGCCATGGCATAGCTAAGGGCACCAGCTCCCAGGCATTGATTTAGAGGGGCAGCAGAACGGCACTGCCAGGACACCCACACTGTTGCAGCAGTGGCCTGTTCAGGGAGCTCTCTCCACTGCCACAGCTACAACAGGCCCTGTGGAGGAGGTAAGCACCCAGCAGTCACCCCAGGCGCACACACTGTCTTTGGCTCCCCCAACCTCCCTCTGCCCAGGGCATCAAAATTCCTAGTTATGCCTCTGACTAGAAGGTTTTAAGTGCAGGGTTTCATAGATTTCATAGACAATCGGGTTGGAAGGGACCCCAGAGGATCATCGAGTCCAGCCCCCTGCCCCAGGGGCAGGAAGTCAGCAGGGATCATAGGACCCCAGCAAGATAAGCAAAGGTTAGAAAGATCTCTGTCTGAAGTGGCTTAAACAGGGTTGATTCTGCCTTGAGCAGTGGGTTGGACTAGCTCTAGAGGGCCTCCTGAATCCCCTGGTGCCCTATTTGCCTATGATTCTGTGGGTTTTCACGTGAGCAGATTTGTGTTACAGAGTGCACACATCGCAAAAGCACCGGATTGGGTTCTGACCTGCGGGGTCCCTTTCAGGCCTGTTTCTGAGACCATTTGGCTCTTCATCTGCAACATCTTGTACCTCCTCTACCATCAGCTGAGAGCAATAACAAAACTTGTTTGCTCCAGAGAAGCCAGGATGGGCTGCCCTCACAATGTTTAGCTCTACTTTCCACTGCTGCTGTCAATAACTGGAACATTTCTCATATAACTTATGTTCATTCTGTAGCTACCTTCATTCTCTCTTTGCTCTCACTGTTATCATTTTACTGTTAATAATGCAGTAGGAACCCAAACCATCTCTCTATTTCCTCTCTTTACTTATGTCCCATCTCATTTCATGCTGATCAGCCCCATTATTGCTTTACTGGCCCTTGGGACTGTCAGCTGGATGCATTGGGACATGAATACAGATCTTGCATTACAAACTGCTGAAATAGATAGTGATTATCTGACCTGCTAAATCATCCCTGGAATAAATTTGTTCAAGGTAACTTTATCCCCTGTTAATTCAATAAAACTCCTTAAGCAAATATGTTTTAAATGAAACTGTTGAAAGATAAACTCTTCTGGTATAGGAAAGTTGTTGCACATTTTAAAATCCTCTTGTCATTCCTCGTGGCTTCAAAGGATGGAAAGCCAATACAACACAGGGACTGAAGGAATCTGAGAACAGAAGCGGATTGTCTGCCCCACCGTGCATGCATGGAAACACACAGAACAGGTCCAGAGCCCTGGTAGTTACCTATATTATCTAATGCCAAGAACATTACACTGGATTTCTATTCCCAGCTGTCACTGGCCTGCTGGGTGGTCTGGGGCAAGTCTCTCTCCCCACTTCCGTGCTTCAATTTCCCCATCTGTAAAATCAGACGCTGGATAGTATCTCAGCCTGATTCACCTTTGCCTCAGTGCTTACCTTGACATGTTCAAGCATCTGAAAGTGTTGGGGCACTGACACACAAAGCCCAGATGTATTAAGGATTGATTAAGGCAGCCTGTGCAATGGTATTCTGGCTTTCACCAGGGTGTCGCTGCAACAGGGTGGCAAGAAAGGAGATTCTTGTATTTAATTGCTCCCAGGGGAGTGATGTTAGAGTTTACCTTTGGCCTTAGACATTGCTGCGAAGCTGAAGTCAGGGTGCTGGTTCCTGCTAGGTTTTATTTTCCTGAAAGTGTAATTTTGGGCTGTGTCCCCTCATGCGAGAAGGCAATTAAAGACTGGATTCCACAGTGTACTTCACTGGGCCATGAGTATTTAGTTTCTCTGGATAATTTGCAACTCAAAGCTCACAGGAAAATAATTACATTTTCTATAAGACACTGTAACAGCTAAAGCCAATAAGAGGTAATTACATGGTGATTTTCCCATAGTTACGCAGCAATTTGCAGGCTGTTGCCATATATTAGGATGACACTGATTGCATCAGAGTTACTGAGAACAGAGAAGCATTAGACTTCCAGGGTCTGAAGTGACTAGCCGGCTGCAAAGAGTGGAGTTTACAGACTAAGGAGTAGTCCAGGCCCAGGCTGTCAGCTATGGCACTCTGATGGATTTATGGTTCCCTGTATGAAATGAGTTTGGGGAGATCTCAGAGCAGTGATCACATTCTGAACATCACTACAGGTGGATGACATTCATAGGGAAATGAGTCAGAGATCCTTAAGCTGGGGGGGTCAAGAGTCCTGACCTCCCCATATTTTTATATACCTCTGGATAGGCAGGGGGTAGAGATATATTGGGGTACACGGAACGAGGAAGAGAGAGGCGTGTATGGGACTGGATAGGCAGATCAATAGAAAAAGGGAAGCAGAAGGAGATTGGTTGATCTAATCAGAGACCCGTCCCACCCGAGCTGATGGCAGCTAGACAGCTAATAGGTGAGTGTCTGGCAGCCAGCTCTGTGCTAGCCAGATGGGGAGTCCTGCAGCCTTGTAACACCCCCTCTGTTTGGATCCTCCTAATAACAAGAAACTGTCACAGCTAAATTCACTAACCTTGAGACATTCCCCACTGTGTTTAAAGATAGGGATTCAGAAGCCTGCTGTGCTGATGATAGTTTCTTCCCCTGTTTCAGTGAGCGGGCAACTCATGTAAATCCTGCTAGGAGTGTAAGATGCCAGGTAAAGCACAGTGAAGGCCCCCTCCAGCCTTCCTTACATCTGCAGCTAACAGCTCACCCTGGTTATTTAACCCATGGCTGTTTCCCCTGTGCAAGCTGCCTCAAAGCTGCAGTTATTTCTGTGCCAGAGCCCTTTGCACCCATCAACTTCTTGGGCCAAATCCTCAGTGGGGAAAACTGGTATCACTTTTCTGCATCAGTGCAATGAGAATAATACATGCCAGTGGAGGGCACAGCCCCCACTCATTAATGATTAACTGACTGAAGGAAAACCTGAGAGCCTGAACCCTGCTCCCAGCCTGTGGAAAGCTGGTAAAAATGGTGGACGTTATTGTCTACCCGGCTGTTGCCCTGTGCTACTTCTACCAGGTCCTTCGGGCCAGCGAAGGTGGCAGGTTGGCCTTGGACTCTAGGGCTTCCCTTAATGTCTTCTGCCTCTTTGCCATTGCACAGCCCATCTGCCTGGCCATAGGAGGCTATCCTGGCATGCTGTCTTACTGCATCGCTGCATTACTCTCCTACCTCCTTCTGCCCAGGGTGGAGCAGGCCACAGGCAAGAGGAAGGTGACTGGGAAGGTTGTCTCCCAGGAGGGGAAGACAAAGAAAGCCTGAAAGTGCCCAGCAGCAACTGCAAGGACAGGACCCTCAGCATGGGATTACCTCTTCCCCACTTCTGCATCTTCTGAGCCCTTGAGGAACCTTAATGTAAATGGATTCCCTCCTCCTTCGGTGCATGCTGCAGGGCAACGGCCTGTTTCCTGCTGGGCGTCTGCACACACAGGTGCGTTGGAGGAGAAAGATTTGCTTCCTTCTGCTAGAGCTGGTACTGACTTTTCCTGAACACAGGTGACTGGACTCCATGGGTTAGTTGTTCCGGGGATCCGCGTTGTGCTTATGGCCCTGTGCTCACCCCACCTCCACTGGGAGTCTAAGATCAACACTGGACTTTGAGCAGGAACGACCCACACTGAGCATGCTTATCTGTCCCTCTTACTGGCTGGTCCATGTAAGAAGTGAGTAAGTCAGTGACTGTTTCTAGCTCTGGGATTTAAGCTATGTCTGCACTAAGCTGCCTGTGCCGTCAGGGGTAACTGTCAGCAGAGTGGAGGATTATTCCGCTTGAGAAGAGCGGTGAGTGTGCTGCCCATACCGGGAGTTTTGCAGCAAGGTAGTGACACTTTAATGCAGCATAGACCTTGGCCTTTAGCTTGGGCAACACCAGCTCTGCTTTCCTTGTTGAAGACACAGGTTAAACCTTGCCCTTGGCTTAGATGGAGCAGGTGATGAGGGGCATGGGGTTTGGGGTACCATGTACTCAGAGGTATGAGTGAGGGGGCAAAGCTCCTGGCTTTTGCTCAGTTATGTTAGGCAAGACAAAATCTTGCCTGGGCTGTTTTGAGAGGCTGGATTACTGCTCTGGGAAAAGTTAGACATAGTACCCTCCTATCCCAGTGAGCTCCCTCCCTGCTTCCCTGTGAGCATGAGATTTGGGGATGAGGTGCCAAAAAGGATGGAAGTACATGTGAGGGCCATGTAAAAAGGCCCAGCTGGAGAGAGGAGAGGGGCTTTCCTGTGACTTACAATGGTTCGTTTCTTTTTTTAAGACAGGCCTTTTGAAGGTACGGTGTCTCCTGACGCACATTCCCAGCTGAAGTGTACAAATGTATCTGCATGGCCTCCAGTGGAACTATGCCAGTGTCTACCAGCTATGGACTGAGCTGCACTAGCTGAGAGAGTGGACTCCTAAATATTAATCACATTTGTGAATGACCCTATTAAAACCTATATAGGGTCACAGGGAAGTGGGGCTGGAAAGAATCTTGCAAGCTTATCTAGTCCAGCCCCCCTGCTCAAGGCAGGATCATCCTCGACTAACCTGTCACAGCCAAGTGTCTGTCCATCACTGGAAATTTTCAAGAGCAGGTTGAAGATCCCACAACTTCTCAAGGTGCCTGTTCCAATGCTTGACGACCCTTGTAGGTCAGAGATCAGGAGGAACTTCCTGACTAAATTTTCTCTACTGCAGCTTAAGCCCATTGGTCCCAATCCTGTCCTCTGCAGCCACAGAGAAAAGCCCATCTCCATCCTCTCTATAATCACCCTTCATGTATTTGAAGACTGGTATCAAATCCCCCCTTAGCCTTCTTTTCTCCGGACTTGATAACACTACTTCTTTCAGCCCATGTTGTGTGCTTCCTGTGGCTGTGGCCTCTTGTCACATCTGTGTGCAGTCCCAGTCCAATGCAACACTGATCCTCTGTTTGCACTCCACGTGCTACTGTAATAAAATAAATAATGTTCTGTAATTTGTGCCTGTGCCTGTATCCTTCCCCCTATTAAATATAGGTCATGGTTTTATATATATGCATCTCCTTCCTCTATAAAGAAATAATCCCTAGCTTTTGTTTGTTTGGCCTTAAAAATCATCTGAGCTCTTGCTTCCATTCCTTTCTAGCTGAAAGCCAGCTGGCAGGGAGCACTCATCTGGATGCCCCAATAGATGAATGCCAGTGAAAAGGGAGCCCACAGATAGACCAGCATCCATTGCATCTTGACATTATTTATATATTATTCATATGAAGCTCTGCAGCATGGAGCTGGGAAATCTCATCTTTTACTCTGCAAGGAAAAGCAATTTGAGGCTCATCATTTAATACATTATTTACTACCTCAAATGAAAAACGCTCAGTCTCTGAGTTTGGAGATCCTGGCAGCTTTCAAAGACTTCTGAGTCGAGATTGCAGCTCTATGACACTAAAGCCTGTTATGGAAAATGAGGATGACCTCCTCAGCTGCTGTAAATCAGTATAAGCCAGGGAAATCCAAGGAATTGTTTACAACAGCTTAGAGTCTGGTCCTTAAATCTTGGGTGAAACAGCTGACGGAAATGCAGCTTCCATCCAGAGCATCAGTTGTGCACCAACACACAAAGAAAGGCCACCTAGATTGAAATAACTGCTCCTGAGGAATTGTTACACTGGAATGAACTTGACCATCAGCTGCTGTGGGTTAGCAGAGCCCTGGAAGACAATGATGTTGCAACCATTGATACCGGAAGGGGATCTGATCCAGTGAACTTTGTCCCAAGCTATTGCTGAAGGGGCTGCTTCATGGAGGATGCATTCTCATAATGCCTACTTGTAGTCCATGAGCCACATCCCTCTTGTTCTTTCTGGTACAAAACAGGAGTGAGTCACTCTCCCCACTTGCCCCTGTGTAAAATCAAGAGCTACTGCCTTTCCATCAGTGTAATTACACGCTGTACCTCTAGCATGAAATGAGCTGCAGAGCCTGTAGTTCGGGATCCTTTGGTTCCAAACGGTGAGCGTATGTCACGGGGAAGAAGATCTCCGAGCAGCAGGCAGGTGGCTTCCAGGCAGAGCAGGTTCCCAGCGTGATGCAGGCATATATGCCAGCAGTGGGGAGTGCGGGTCACAGGAGGAAGGCACCTCTAGGACAGGAGCTGGAAGGACGTGGGCCAGGGGAGTGCCAGTCAGGCTCTGATAGAGGTTTCAAGCAGTAAAATCAGGCAAAAGGGAACTGCTCTCAGGGAACAAAATGTATAATGTGGTTCTGGACTCTGCGCTGGCCTCTAGAGCCAGAAGCATCCGCAGCACGGCAGGCAGGCTGAGCAGCTATGCCAGGGGCACAGCTAGTTGGCCCAGGTACCCTGCCTCATGAGAACACCTCTGCTGCTTCCAGTTCCAGGGACAGCTTGCAGCAACCTCCCAAACCAGAGGCTGCAGAGCGGCTTCCACATGGCACCAGGCAGCACCGGACTGCCTGCTCACAGCAAATGCGACAGAACGATGCCTGGTGACACAAGAGCACTCACGGGGGACATATCAGCTAATCTAAGCCCGGCTGTTCAGGTCTGGGGGACGACTCCTGCTTCAGAGACTCTGGAGACCCTGGGAAAGCCCCAAAGTTCAGGACTGTGCCAGAACGTTTGGGACTGTTGGTCACTGTAGGGTTCCCAGCAATGGAAAAGGACTTTGTATAGACAAAACTCTGCTCTCCTGTCCTCCTGATAGCCCCCCTTTCATCTGCCCATATCCATCCCATCTGCCCATGGCACTAAGTTACCTGTTGTCTGGTGTGCATGCTCAAGTCAAGGGCTCTCTCTGTGCTGGGCAATTGCAATGTGGTGTCTCCTCCAGGCCACCCTAACCACTACAACCTCTCTCCTAGGCCTGCATCTCATCAACCCAATTCAGCATCAGACAAGAGCTTGTGTCCCTTTCACTAACGTCCCTGGAATAATGACTCTGCACCCATTTTAGTCCAACTGGGTGGCAAGCTGAGAGTCACTGATAGAGGATAGGTTCTAACAGCAAAAGTTTCCATTAGCCACTGGATGGAGTTCAGGCATGAAAAATAAATGAGCCATCAGTCACCTATGGGCCAATTCCCCTCTCCCAGGATCACAGCTGTTGTTTGGCCAAAGTTGCCAGGGCTGGGTGGCATTGAATAGTATTTGCTGGGATAGGAGGACTGCTAGCCACGAAATGAGAGAAGGTGGGCACTAGGCAGCAACAAAGTAGAGAGGCAAGAGCCTGCCTCCTGCTTTCCCATCTCTGCTTCATTAGTGCCCTTTGAGAATCCCCTTTTATCCCAATGATGGCTGCAGAGCACTGGGCAGAGGTCTCCTTCCTTGCTCTGAGATGCAGGGATTGCTTCCCCTCAATTCTGATGCAGTTACAAGAGGTAGTAAGGATTGAGCATGCAAGTTTAGCTCTCAAAATGTTGTTCATATTTGTGTGACCCTTCTCACTGATACTTGAGAGTGGCCAGGAGATGCCCCTGAACACTTTGAAGTCCATTTCATCCAGTCACCATCAGTATTACCCTGCCATTTTCACTAGGGCTGTTCCCTGCAGGTCCACAAGGCATAGGTTGTGTCTCCCCCCCAGGAAGTCTCAGGGGAAACCTCATGGTGAGAGTGCAGCATGTGGCTAGGGGAGCTGTAGACTCAGTGGAGGTTTTCAAGAGGAGGCTGGAAAAGCAATTGTCTGGGGGCAGTACAAGAACTGTGAATCCTGCATCTGTGCAGGGGGTTGGACTGGCTGAGCCTCAAGGTCCCTTCCAATCCTATGATTCACATGGGGGTGTGCCCATCTCATCAGCACATCCTAAGCTTCACAACATGTTCTGCCCAAGTAACCTATTGCACACAGACTCCAACTCCCAACCAGATGTGGCATTTAAAGCCCTTTGCTCGAGTTTTCCCTATTATTTAATTGAGCTGATGCCTAAAATAACTTGTAAAATTACTCCAGCTAATGGCTGTTTTGTTTATCAAAGGCCTGTATTTTCCTCGGTCTTTGTTTCTAGAGATCATTAACTTGTTGCAGGTCTTTGAGGAGGAGGAGGAGAACTGCTTGGGGTGGTACAAGGGGTTGGAACTGGGAGTAATGGGATGAACTGAGAACAAGAAAATTCAGCCTGAATGTCAACTAGATCCTGTTACTAGGACTTTCAGCCTGAGGACAGAGGAATTATCTCCACAGGGGGAGGAATAAGACCACTTTCATCTGTTCAGGTAGAACTGGACTGGAAAATAGGGAACAACCCTGCTACAACCGAGTGCAGCCAAGCCCCTTCTATCTCTCTTTTGCATTAAAGAAACTGGCAACCTTTGACATGCCTAAGCTGGAGTTATCAGTTGATCTGGTCTAGGTGCAAGGGCGAGTCAGCAGACTCTCTCTGCCCCTTCACCCAGAGCCCTAGCCTGCTCCCAGAATGAGATTACAGAACAATAGAAAATGAGGGTTGGAAGGGATCTCAGGAGGTCACATCTAGTCCAACCCCCTGCTCAAAGCAGGACCAGCGCCAACTAGATCATCCCAGCCAGGGCTTTGTCCAGCTGGGTTTTGAAAACCTCCAAGGATGGCGCTTCCACCACCTCTCTGGGTAACCTGTTCTAGTGCTTTACTACCCTCCTAGTGAGAAAAGTCTTTCTAATATTCCACCTAAACGTCCCTTGTTGCAACTTGAGCCCACTGCTCCTTGTTCTGTCATCTGCCACCACCGAGAACAGTTCAGCTCCGTCCTCTTTGGAACCACCCAACTGAAGGCTGCTATAAGGTCCCCTCTCAGTCTCCTCTTCTCTCTAGACTAAATAAGCCCAGTTCCCTCAGTCTTTCCTCATAAGTCATGTGCCCCAGCCCCTGAAGCATTTTTGTTGCCCTCTACTGGACTCTCTCTAATTAGTCCACATCCTTTCTGTGCCCAAAATTGGACACAGTACTCCAGATGTGGCCTCACCAGTGCTGAATAGAGAGGAATAATCACTTCCCTTGATCTGCTGAAAACACTCCTGCCAATGCAACCCAGTATGTTGTTAGCCTTCTTGGCAGCAAGGGCACACTGCTGGCTCATATTCAGTTTACTGTCCACTGTAAGCCCCAGGTCCCTTTCTGCAGAGCTGCTGCCCAGCCACTTGGCCCCCAGCCTGTGCTGGTGCATGGGATTTTTCTATCCTAAATGCAGGACTTTGCACTTGTCCTTGTTGAACCTCAAGACATTTCTTTTGGCCCAGTCCTCTAATTTGTCTAGGTTTCTCTGAATCCTAACCCTATCCTCCATCTTATCTACTACTCCCTCCAGCCTAGTGTCATCTGCAAACTTGCTGAGGGTGCACTCTCTGCCATCTTTCAAGTCATTGATGAAAATAATTGAACAAAACCAGCCCCAGGACTGATCCCTGGGGGACTCCACTTGATACTGCCTGCCAACTAAACATCAAGCCATTGATTACTGCTCTCTGAGCCTGATGCTCCAGCCAGTTTTCTTTCCACCTTACAGTCCATTCATCCGGCCTCTACTTCCTTAGCTTGCCTACAAGAATGTTGTGGGAAACCGTATCAAAAGCCTTGCTAAAATCAAGATACACCACATCCACTGGTTTCTCTGCATCCACAAAGCCAGTTATCTCATCATAGAAGGCAATCAGGTTGGTTAGACAGGACTTGCCCTTGGTGAATCCAAACTAACCGATCCTAAACACCTTCTCCTCCAAGTGCTCCTTGAGGATCTGCTCCATGATTTTTGCAGACACCAGAGGTAAACCTGACTGGTCTGTAGTTCCCTTGATCTTCCTTTTTCCCTTTCTTAAATATTGGCACTGTGTTTGCCCTTTTCCAATTATCTAGGACCTCTCCTGATCACCATGAGTTTTCAAAGATGATGGCCAGTGGCTCTGCAATCACATCAGCCAACTCCCTCAGCACCCTCAGGTGCATCCCATCTGGCCCCATGGACTTGTACACATCCAGCTTTTCTAAGCAGTCCCTAGCCTGTTCTTTCACCATTGAGGGACGCTCACCTCCCCAAACTGTGCTGCCCAGTGCAGTAGTCTGGGAGCTGACCTTGCTTGTGAAGACGGAGGCAAAAAAGCATTGAGCACGTCAGCCTTTTCTGCATCCTCTGTCACAAGGTTGCCTCCCCCATTCAGTAAGGGACCCATACTTTCCCTGATCCTCCTCTTGCTACCAACATACTTGTAGAAACCCTTCATGTTACCTTCACATCCCTTGCTAGCTCCATTTCCAATTTCACGTTGGCCTGCCTGACTTTATTCCTGCATGCCCAAACAACGCTCTTATACTCCTCCCTAGTTATCTGTCCATGTTTCCATTTCTTATAAGCTTCCTTTTTGTGATTTAGTTTACTGAAAAGTTATCTGTAAGCCAAGCTGGTCTTCTGCCACACTTGCTAGTCTTCCTATACATGGGGATGGTTCGTTCCTGCACTCTCAGTAAGACTTCTTTAAAGTACAGCCAGCTCTCCTGGACTCCTCTCCCCCTCAGACCGGCTTCCCAGGGGATCCTGCCCATGAGTTCCCTGAGTGAGTCGCAGTCTGCTTTTCTGAAGTCCAGGGTCCTTACCCATCCTTCCTTTCCTCGGGATCCTGAACTCAATCATCTCATGGTCACTGCTGCCCAAGTTGCCATCCACTACTACATTCCCCACCAATTCTTCCCTGTTTGCGAGCAGCAGGTCAAGAAGAGTATGGCCCCTAGTCAGCTGCTCCAGCTCTTGCACCAAGAAGTTGCCCCCAACACTCTCCAAAAACTTCCTGGATTGCCTGAGCACTGCTGTAATGTCCTCCTGGCAGTTGTCAGGGGGATTGAAGTCCCCCATGAGAACCAGGGCTGGTGATCAGGAAACTTTTACTAGCTTCCTCCTGGTCTGGTGGTCTATAGCAGACCCCCACCACAACATCACCCTTGTTGCTCTCCCCTCTGACCCTAACCCAGAGACACTCAATAGGCCTGTCTCCAGCTTCATACTGGAGATCTGAGCAATCATATGGCTCTTTTACATAAAGTACAACTCCCCCTCCTCTTTTCCCCTGCTTGTCCTTTTCTGAACAGTTTGTACCCACCCATGACAGTGCTCCACACATCCGAGTATCCCACCAAGTCTCTGTTATTCCAGTCACATCATAGTCCCTCAACTGTGCAAAGACTTCCAGTTCTTCCTGCTCTGTGCATTTGTGTACAAGCACCTGAGATAACTAATTGATTGCCCTGATTTCTCAGGAAGCATGACAGTACCTCTCCTGTGGCCCCCTCCTGCTTCCTCTTCCTCTAGGTCTCCCACTTCCCCACTTACCTCGGGGCTTTGGTCTCCATCCCCCAGTGAACCTAGTTTAAAGCTCTCCTCAATAGATTAGCAGGCCTGTCCGTGACGATGCTCTTCCCTCTCTTCATCAGACACGCTCCCCAACCCTGCAACTGATATTCTTAATCCTCAGTAGCTGCTCAAGGAAGTTAATAAGATCTGTGGCTCCCTTGTTGGCCTACTCTGCAGACTACACTGAAATTACAGACCCTGGGAGCGCACATCCCAAGACTCCCAGGCCCTGAGTCTTTGCTCTGATGCAGGAATCCACTTGAACAATCTCAGAGTTTTCAGACTCACTTCTGTCCCAGATCTAGTCTATGCTACCCAGTTTTTCTGGCATTGCTATATCACCTAGTGCCATGAAAAGATCACACACACCTTCAGTTGCTGTGCCAGCAAAACCCCAGGTATGGAAGACAGCCACTTCTGCCAGCTCACATTGTGGCATTCAGGAAGGTAATATAGCTAAACCGGCAGAAAAAAACAAAGAAAAAAACCGTCTCCTGCTGGCATGCAGTACACACCACAGAGGCTCTACCAACAGGGTTATTATAATGATGAGGGCCTCTACCAACAGAGTTATTATAATGATGAGGGCCACATAACGTAGCCAGGCCCCCAGGACTTTCAAACTCCCAAGTCCACAACAGAAACCCTGTCATACCCATCTGTCCTCAAGCCATGAAGTGTTGGAGGCTGAGCTCTGGATGATGTGCCCAGCAGATCCATCCCAGAACAGCAGATCCAAGAGTGCTGCTAGGTAGATTGCTCCATGGACAGCTGGTACTTTGTGGGTTTGCCCTGGAGCCACAGACCCGAGAGGAATCCCTCTGCACGTTGTCTTGAATCCAACAAAAATGTGCCGAACCTGCCAGGTTTCAGATAAACCATAACTCAGCAAATGGGCACTTTCCAACAAACTTTTGTTTTTTGTCTGAAAAATGCTAGCCAGTTCTAGGTGAAACTGCAGTTCCAGCCTACCAAAGGTTGAACATCTGGGCTGATGCTTTCATAGAAAATTAGGGTTGGAAGGGACCTCAGGAAGTCGTCTAGTCCAACCCCTTTTCCTCCTAAAGCACGTTACACCACTACTTTGGAGTCACGGCCAGAATTTTACACAGGGGCTTGTAATCCAAGTTTTGAAAGCCCCTTCGTAGCCACAACTGGACACACATACTCCTTGTCCTGTATTGCTGTATGTTATCAAAACAGCTGTCCTGGAGGCAGCTGCATTTTGTAAGTGGGTGAAGTCATTTCTGTATTTAGTTTGCAAATTATGCAGAGCAATATTGGATCTTTGGGGATAAAAGGAGCTATATAAAAGTAGCTTTTACAATATAAACCACTCTGTGTGTGTTCTTTCACACCATTTGTTGAAATGAGCTTGAGGTTACTATAGGTTACAATGTATCCTGGATTCAGCCATTTTGGCAGCCATTACAGCATGGTGTCTCCATGATTCTATTCCAGCAAGGAAAGGGGGAGGGGAGAGAGAGAGAGAGAGAAAAAAATCAGCTTCCCTGCTTAAGACACTCCAATTTTGTGAGCTCCAATAGCTGCTCAAGGGATTTTTTTTCTGGGGGGTGGAAAGAAGAGTGTGTGTGGTAGGCCCGTGCGAGTTGGCAGCGATCTGATCTGGCTTCGGATCTGGCCGCTTTGGATGGCTGCGATCTGATCCAGAGCTCCAGACCGGGTTTCCACCTTGATCCAGCCGAAGCTTTGGAGCCGCCTCGGAGATCTGGCCATAGGATATAATGGGGGAATCAATGAAATGTCTATAACTTTGTTGTTTTTTTGTCCATTTTGGATGAAATATGCAGGAATGGTAGCCTCTGCTGAGAGCATAAAACCTACCAGGTTTCAAGAAGATCAGTGCACAGGTTTGGGGGGGAACTGTACCCTAAACTCTTGAAAGCCAAACTCATGTCATGGCTGTGTGTCAAACCACAGGGGGTGAAAACTGCAGGGGTGGTGGCCCCTGGTGAGACCACAAAGCCTACCAAGTTTCAAGAAGATCGGTGCAGGGGTTTGGGGGGAACTGCACCTCAAGCTGGGACAAGCAGAACTGGTGCCATGGGTGACCCTGCATGGTCTAAAGCGCAGCGGGGTGACAACTGCAGGGATGGTGGCCCCTGCTGTGACGCCTGCCAGCTGTGGAGGAGAGCGGTACAGAGGGCTCTGGGGCCCTGCACCCCTAGCTGCTGCCAGGCAGCCATGGGTGCTTGTGGGACTGACTGTGTCCCTCTTGGGGCAGTTGATCATCTGTATTGATTCTTTCCTCTCCTTTCCCTGGTTTTGTAGGTGCTAATTGATGGCAATTAACTGGCTACATCAGCTAAGTCCTGTGTGTTGAGCTGGTCCCTGAGTGAATCATGATTGACTGGTAACTGGTAACACAGTAGCTTAGCAGCCAGACCAGCAGCGTGTCTCCCATGCCCCAAGACAGACACAGTCCGTCCCACAAGCACCCCGCAGCTGTCACCCCGCTGCACCTCAACACACGCAGTGACGCCCATGGCATGAGTTTTGCTCGTCCACAGCTTGAGGGGCAGCTCCCCCCAACTCCCTGCACCGATCTTCTTGAAACTTGGCAGGCTTCACGCTCTCTGCAGAGTCTACCACCCCTGAAAATGTCATGAAAATTGGACAAAAACGAAACAAAGTTACAGATATGTTATTGTTTCCCCATTATACTCTGTGGCCAGATCTCCGAGGCGGCTCTGAAGCACTTCGGGAAGCCGAAGGAGACCAGCGCTTCGACCTGGATGTGCTGTTTTGGACCCCAAAGCACCCGAAGCTTCTCTGGATCTGAAGCCTCGCACCGCCCTAGTGTGTAGTGTGCAAGTAAATATGGTATGTGCTTAAACTGGTCTACAATCAATAAATCCATAAGCTTACTCCATAATCCATAAGATTACACTTAAATCATAAGCAGTAGCCTAGAAAAGCAGAGTAAGAATCGGTTTTAAGGCCACTAATATTAGGCTAGATCAAGTATTAATAACCGCTTTTTGGAAACTACTTAGACGTAACAACTGATACTTAGCCTTTTGATAAGAATTAAATTGTATGCACTGAGCTAGAATCTTATTAAAAGAATAATGTGATTTTGTTAACTGAATATGGTAGAGCCAAAATGTATGTTATGAATAGAAAAAGAAATGCAAGAAGGAAATTAAAAGGTACCCTGGGAGCATGAATCTAGGAACACAAAGGAAAAGGAGGGATCCACCACTAAAACCACCTGTGGTCAACCTTGCCCACTTTAAAAGGGGTTATGCTAAGCTGCAGAAGTGTGGCCAGAGCAGAGGGCCCCAATGGCTGTTTCAGAGTAAACCTTTGCAAATGTTACAACTAGCTTAGTCAGCCAAAGTAAAAGAAACAAAGTAAACGTACAGGGGCAAGCAGCATTCCCAGAGGGAGCAGGAAAGAGATAAAAGTCCTCTCTTCCAAAATTAAAATTCACAAGGACATGCCCATAGCTAACTGCCATCTGCAAATCCATAGAAAAACCAGTTCAATCCAATTCCAAAAGTCTTACTATAGCAAAGAAATTTGAACAAAATTAACCAGAGGATGCTCATTCAGATAAACTAGATATAAATATCAGGTGTAAACAGGAGGATTTTTGGAGACGTCAGCAAATTCAGGGTGCCCACCTTCCCCACACTCCTGCAACTCCCCTGCTGGTATAGATAAAGATCTTTATTGTGCTGTAGTAATTAGTTAGATAGGCACTGAGACGAGAGCTAATTCTTGTCCTGTGGGGTGCAATCAATAGAAGGTTGGCTTATCGATCCATCTCTTGCATCCTACTTGGGTGGTAACAACAAACCTACCTGCTAAAAGGGAAATGGAGGATCACGGAAGTATAACTGTATTTTGATTTGGTGTAATCAAATCTGGTGCAATCAAACTTTATCTTGATTTGGTGTAATAGGCTTAATCATCAAAATAATTGTAACCATCCCCTAATTCTGTGCTCAAGCTTGCAAAAGAGGTCCTAATCATAGACAGGCTGCAGCCTTGTCTCTCTAAAGACTGAATAGGCCCAGGTTTCTAGTAACACCTTCACCTCAATGCTGGTAGGCCCATAGAGAAAATCTCCTGCATTATCGGGGCACCAGGCTGGAGTTGTGAAAGCTCCTGAAGTCATCGGCTTTGCTTAACCAGTTTGTGGTGACCAACACACTCCCGCTAGTCACTGCTCACATCCCTGACTCAGAAGAGCCAGGTGGTCCTGCAGCCGGCTGAACTCCACAGTGTTCGGTATGGCATCATCCTTGTCAGGCACGTAGGCATGGGAGATGCAGACCAGGCAGCTCATCTTCACCAGGCACCTTTCCACGGCCTGTCATGTCAACTCACGCAAGCATGCCACCCCATACCCACTAACACATGAGCTAGGAGAGGATGCTGAACAAGCATAGGTAGGCTTAAGACTCTTATTCAAGTGGTACAGCATGGTCAGGACTTTTCAACATCACTTGAGCATGAACAGCAGGGTTAGGAGTGAATAGGGGTCTATTCTGGGTTCCTTGGGTTCACGGCATCATCTCAGGAGGGCTCATTAGTTAAAGCTACCAGGCCCTCAGCTGGCAGCTCACTCCTAACACAAGCTATATGGGGAGGGAGGAGTTGTGTGCATCTCCACCCATCCATTTAGGTGGACAGTCAGTGAGCACTCTCCTGTCCTCAGAAACCTCCAGCAACTGGGGCCTGCAAGGCTTGCTTGGATGTCTGCTCTTCAGCCCTCTGGCTGCAGAGCATCACCATAACATGCTCTTGTCACCATTTCAAAGTGCTCCAGGCAGGAGGACCTGTACATGTGCATGATGTTGAAGTGCTCCACATCTGAAGCACATCATTGGAATGGGGTTTGGAGAGTATTGAATTAAGTTTGGTCCAGACCCTTAGTGCTATTAAGAGTGACCTACAAAAACTGTTTGGGAGAAGGCCTTGTGACTGTCCTTTCTGATATTCTGTAAGGCGCCTCCTCCCCACAGGAGGTTCATTATCAAGTTAGAATGGAAGAATGTCTTGCATTTGAAAGTGTGTCTAACACTATCCCAACTATACAGTTGGTCCAGTAAAAGATATCACCTGAAGAAATCCCCATGTCTTGCAGTTTCTGAATCATCACAGCTACATAATTCTTGCACTGCCTGGGCATTAAGGGAATTCTGCTTGCTTTCATATTTTAAATCAAGATCTTGGTTACACTCTATTTGTCCTGGAAAATTCTGTGGATGGCTGGCAACCAAATTAGATCATGTCACTGAAGCAGGACCTGCTTGTCAGTGTTTCATACAGTGCCCAGCACAATGCAGATCTGATCCTGATTGAAGCCCCTGGGTACTACAACGACAGAAATAACTATTTGTAATTAATGTACCAATAACACGTTCATGTTAGCAGGTACCAAGGAAATGAAGCAGAGGAAGTAATTTTGGTCCATCTGAGCCAGATCCTCAGCTGGAATACATGCCCACTACACCGTTAAGCTGCATCAGTTTGCTCCAACTGAGGATCTCCAACTGAGGGGAAACCGAGGCACAGAACCACCCAAGGTGGCACAACCACCCAAGGCAGATCTACAAAGAGGAGCCTCAGGTCTACTAATCCAGCACTCTGCCCATGAGATGATAGCTTCTCAGAAGCATCTATGCCATCCATTGCCTGCTATTGCCACCCTGCTCCAGTTACTACATCCCATCTTCCTCCCAAAGCTGGCCATAAAAGGGCTGACAGCCCCTTGCTCTAACTACTACATTGTACTGACAGTATGTTAGTAACGAGTTTAGCTCTTGCGCTCATCTCCACCGCATCAATCCTGCTGTTTTCAGGATGTTTCCCTTTTCTTTGCAGAACCCACCCCAGTCTAATCATCTGCAGTCATAGAATCACAGAAGTCGGGTCGGAAGGAACCTCGTAGATCTTCAAGTCCGACCCCCTGCCTGGGCAGGAATAAAAACTGGGCTCAAATGATCCCAGCTTGGTAGACATCTAGCTTCCTCTTAAAGACCCCCAGGGTAGGAGCCAGCACCACTTCCCTTGGAAGTTGGTTCCAGATCCTAGCCGCCCTGACCGTGAAGTAGTTCTTATGGGTGTCTAACCTAAACCTACTATTCAACAACTTATGGCCATTATTCCTTGTCATGCCAGGAGGCGCTAGGGGAACCAAGGTCTCTCCCAAACCCTTCTGGTCCCCCCTAGTGAGTTTATAGACGGTCACCAGGTACGCCCTCAGCCTTCTCTTGTGAAGGCTGAACAGGTTCAGGTCCCGCAGTCTCTCATTGTAGGGTCTGCCTTGTTGTCCCCGGATCATGCGGGTGGCCTCCTCTGGACCCTCTCCATGTTGTCCACATCCCTCCTGAAGTGGGGCGCACAGAACTGGACGCAGTACTCCAGCTGTGGCCTGACCAGTGCCGCATAGAGGGGGAGGATCACCTCCCTGGCCCTGCTAGAGATGCACCTGTGGATGCATGACAAGGTCTGGTTAGCCCTGCCAACCGTGACCTCGCATTGTCGGCCCATGTTCATCTTGGAGTCAATAATGACTCCAAGATCCCTTTCTGTCTCCATGCTCTCAAGAAGGGAGTTTCCCATCTTATAAGTGTGCAGCACCCTGCACTTGTCAGTAGTGAAGCACATCCTGTTTTTTGCTAGCCCACCCCTGTAACCTATCCAGGTCTTGCTGCAGTCTTTCCCTCCCTACTAGCATGCTCATCTCACCCCAAATTTTCATATCACCAGCGAATTTAAATAGGGTGCTTTTCACCCCATCGTCCAAATTGCTAATAAAGAGATTGAACAGCGTGGGCCCACGGACTGAGCCCTGGGGGACTCTGGTGCCCACTTCTCCCCAGGTCGAATATGACCCATCCACCACCACCCCCTGAGTACAACCCTTCAGCCAATCTGCAATCCATCTGACTGTGTAGGCATCAGTGTCACAGTTGCCCAATTTTTTAATGAGGATGGGGTGGGAGACGGTGTCAAAGGCTTTGCTGAAGTCTAGAAAGACTACAACCATGAGGACTCCTGCATCCAATGCCTTTGTGACCTGATCATAAAAGGCAATCAGGTTGGTCTGACATGACCTGCCCCTAATGAAACCATGCTGGTTGCCCTCGAGCATCATCTCTGAGGCCGGCCCATTGCAGATGTGCTCCTTGATGATCTTCTCAAAGAGTTTCCCTAGGACTGAGGTAAGACTGACAGGCCTATAGTTGCCCAGGTCCTCCCTCTTCCCTTTTTTAAAGATGGGGACCACATTGGCTATCTTCCAATCCTCTGGCACCTGGCCCGAGCACCACGAGCACTCATAAAACCATGCCAAGGGCCCTGCAATATTCATTTTAACCCCATTTTAAGGAGTTAGGTCCCCCCCACCCCACCTCAGGTGTTTTAGTTTTTAATAAGGCAATAACAGCCTGCAGCATGAATCGATTCATAACATAAGACATTAAGGTTTTGTTGCTGCTGTTAGTTTTAGGGACATGGGGGGGGGGGAGGAAGTGCCGAAAGCAGCAATTTCATTGTTTTGCCTGCTTGCAGCTCTCAAAACACATTCCACTCCTCCCCTTCCAGTTCACTTAAAAACAAATGTAAAAAGACAAAACAATGTTGTGCCTCCAAGCTAAAAGAGTCAGGGCCAAATCTTCAGCTCTGCTGTGAATCAGCATGACATCAGCTGAGCAACAGCCCTTTTTGTCAGATGCTGAACTGACCCTTTAGGTCCGATTTCAATCCTGAGAGCTTCTTTCCCCACCCACTCAGATTTTTCCAGTGGATACACAGATGGAGCCGTATGCATATGTCCTGCTGTTCTGGCTATGGCTAACTTGCCAAGCTGATGCTTTCACTGTCTAGGAAAAATGCGGATCAGCATCTTTCGGGCTCCAGCTGTGCAACTGGAAAAAAGTCAGGGTGGAAATTTGCAAACGTGTTTAGCAGGTTTGCAATGCCAGCTTGAAAAAATCTTGTCTTGGAACCTGCATGAGGTTTTCCAGAAGGAAAGTAACCATCCTTAAAAATTTTTTTTAAAAAAAAGGCCTTTTAAGGCAGTATTGCATAGCAGTTGGAGCACTGGACTGGGATTCAGGACACCTAGATTTGTTTCTTGGTTCTGCCACCAGCCCAATGTCACACAACAGGCAAGTCAATAACCCACTCTGTGTCTCAGTTTCCTTATCTGTGACAAGGAAAGAATACAACTCTACATTTAGGATGGCCATCATAGAGGACATTCAGGTTTTCTGCTACGCTGTCCTCCATCCTTTATTGGTACAAAACCCGACACCTTTATATCCTCTTTTTTTTTTCTTCAAGAGAAAAATAGAGGACATAAAGGCATCCAGTTTGGTATCAATAGAGGACAGAGGACAACTGGACTGTCCTCTATGATGGCCATCCTATCAGCATTTGTAAAGTGCTTTGATCCACCAATACAGAGTGCTGTATCTGAATTACATGTTAATTCATCATAATCATCCTCTCCAGTTAGGTACCGTAAACCACTCTCCTCTTTCAAAAGTGAGATCCTAACAAGTGAAGCAGGAGTAAATTAGGTATCTGAGCTGTATTTATCCCCATCCACAGATCCACTTGATAGGTGGCTGGGTGACAGTAGTGATAACTGGCAGATTACTAGCCACTGATAAAGAATATATTCAATTTAAAAGGCACCGGTGACATCCCTGAAACAACACATTTGTGACTACCAGCCTCAAGAGCATCATCTCATAGCCTATTCTCAGAATCCAATAAAGGACTCCTTATTTGCATTGCCATGTGCTTTTGATCTTGTGTTTGATTGGCTAAGTGAGCTGCCACTGAATGAATAACTCCTTGGGCAGTGGTGAAGATTTAGTGGGTGGGGCTAAAAACTAGTTCCCCCTTCCAGGGGAACCTTCTTGCTCATGCAGTTGGCTTAATTTCTTATTAAAGAAGGTGGGTCCCTGGGTAGTCTACAAGGGTTGATCCAAATACATTGTTGCTACAAGGTACAGGGATCAGGACTGATTTGCCGTGCAGTCAACCAGCACAAGCAACCAACAGGTGCTACATTGATACCATGTGTCCCCCAGTCCGCTGGTACGTCCAAATGACCCAATCCATTGCACTGCCCAGGACTGGGGGCCCGCTCTGCTGGGTGTGAACAATGTTCTCTCATTCCCATGCTACCTGGATCCTTCCAAGAACACAGACACAGGGAACTGGATAGTAGAGTAATAAGCAAAGTCGTGTCCCTGTGTCAACACTGCTCTCAGGCAGAATTCAAATTGTCCACTTGCATGCCATGGGCACCATATGCTTAACAGTGGATGGGGATTCCTTGTTTACTTGGGACTTGTTTTCCTGGAGCAGGGGTATCAGAGGTTTCTCTACTCTCCAGGCCCTGCTCTGATTGTGGTATCCTTGAACTGGATTCCTCTAGGGAACTGGTAGCAGTCTATTCATGGTAGCAAAGAGCTCAGCACAAATTTCAAAAGCCAGGCAAGTAATGGAGAAATAATTGGGGTTTTAGCCCATGCCAAACTGTATGTCCTTGTGGTTATGCTGCTGCTAGTACTGGAGCTAGCTTATTTAAAAAGCACTCGGGTGTGAGAACAGCAACACACCACGAGCTGTAAACCTGCCACTGCTGAGAACTGGCCATGATTTGTTCCAATTGCCTGCCTGTTCCTGGAATTTAAAAGGGATATCCCTCACGGTTTGGGCAACTGCAAACAACATTTTTCTGAGGTTTGCAAAACCTGATACTAATCTGACAGCTCATGGGAGCACTCAGTTTTCCTAGAGAGAGGCAGGCTCAGGACATCGCTCAAATACACATTGTACAGTGCACCTGCCAGCAGGGAAACACACCCATGCACCATGCTATGCTCCTTCCCCAAATAGGCATGCCACGTTATCTACAAATGCACATTGGCAAGAGATGGGGAGCATGTGGGCTGCTTTATCCCAGAACCAGCTGACAGCAAAAGCAGAGGACTGAATTACAGTGCAACTCTTTGCCTTTGTTCCAGGGTCTAATGAGGTGGAGGAGGGCTCCCCTCTCTGTCTCTTTTGAGAACTATGCAGTGTTTACCCACGCTGCTCTGGCATTTCCAAGAACCTCTCACTGTTTTTCCTCTCCCCTGCGATAGGCAATGCTTGTCTGCCCCAAACTGAAGGCAGTTTGTTTCCAAAGCACTACCGTTAATCTAGCTCATGCAGGAACTGAGCTGAACTGAACTGAAATTAGAGAGGATCATTTCCTAAATGCCTGCTTTAGGCTTGCCGCTGGAAGGGAAAGCGATCTGGGCTAATGGCTGTTCCATCCACAGGGAGGCTATAATGATTTATAAATAGGATTTGAAGGTAATGTAACAAACCATGGCTACTCAGAGCCCAGTGACGGTCACCATGGCTACTCTGGACATGCTGCGCTAAGAGAACTCCTACACCTGTGCTTTAGGAGCTTGGGTATCCACCACTTCAGCAACTCTCTAAAAGCTACTAGCAGTATGGCCTCCAAATTGCACAGTGGAGTAGCTACAGGACTATCCAGCAAGGAGCAGTGGTGTGCATTTGTATGCACACTGCTCAAGCTGCAGTCAGCCCATCATATCCCAGCTGTCTGAATAACATACAGATGTAGCATACCTCATTTGATTACATACGTACATGTAGTCCAGCATAAGAATGATGGGCAGAGAAGCAGGGGAATAAAGAGAAGGATCATGTTCTAAACACGTGGCTTTCCATAGGCCTGCAACTAAAGAAGAAAAGGGATAAGAGGAAAACTCACCAGATTCTGCAATGGCTGCTGGCATCTTCAATAAAGATGTGCGATGGCTCCCATGCCGTGTCCCCTTGGGCACACAATTACCCTCCAGGCTTAGCTCACTCATACAGCAGTCTCTAGGCTTCACTCACCTACAAACTTATGTCTCCCCTTCTACCCCGTCACAAATGCCATCTCCAAACCATCTCCCATTCACATGCCTAGTCCTATGCAGGGCCTCTTACATACCCCAGGAGAAGGTAGGGCTCCAACTCTGTGCCTACAGTCTTAAAGGCACATGACCCTTTCTATAGGGGTAGGGGGGCCCTATTACACTCTGGTCAGAGGAAGCTGCCATCACAGGTGTCAGAATAAAACATCCCAAGACTCGTGGTTAGAGAACTGCGTATTAAAAATGAGGCAGAGCTGCAACCTATTCCATGGACTACCATTAAGAGCAGCCTTTGTGCCACCATTTCTCCTGGGCCCTTTGCAGCTTGGGACTCTGCTGCTCTGCATGTTTGCTCACAGCTGAATATACACCACCAAAACACTAGTCAGGATGATACAAAGCTGCTGAGCAGGACTCAAATGGGGGGTTGAATTGCTTTGTTTCACCAGCTGGAAAAGAGCTTCTTGGGAAGCACCTGATTATCAGCAATGCTGAGCTCTGGCCATTTCCACTGCTCTCAGGGAGCGTGTTGATCAGCGGCTCTCAACCTTTTTAGACTTAAGGAACTGGCCAGTGGACTCAAGGTCTCCTCCAAAATTTTTGTGAATTAAGTAATTTATAAATTACAGTGCTTACCCTCCCTAAACAGGGGCTGGGCAGTAGGAGTCCAAGCAGCTGACAGGTCTGAGCCTGGCTTACCTGCTTATTTCCTTACACTTCACTTATCTCCTCACACCTCATGGCACCCTTCAAAGGATCTGGCAACACCTTGGTTAAGAATCACTGTCATGGGAGCCCCTCTGGAAACCAAACCAGAAATAGCTTCCACTGGGCTATAACTGGAGGCAAGTGTCACTGCTCAGATGGACAGCTGCTTCACTGCTGCAAGAGAAGCGTCTCCACAAACCACCTGTGGAGGTTCCCCAGGGACCAGAGTCTGATAGTTACTGGTGGGAAGGGAAGGGAAGGGGAAAATACACAGCCATGAGCCGCAAGTGTCTCATCTCTGCTGCAGCTCAGCCACAACATTGTTATTTATCCCTTTAATTGCCTAATAAGAGATTAGTTTAAATCCCAAGCAATTTACTGCCTCTCCCTGTTATAGAGTTACAAATCACAGCCATCCATCATGTGCTTGTGCTAGTTTCTCTAGCCTTTATCAGCCTCAGGGAAACAGGAGATGGAAAATTTCTTCCGGTGAATACCTTTCAGGTGAAAGCAGCTAAATGCAACCCAGTCAATGGCCACAATGGCAGTGTGCCAGGAAGCTCTGATCAAATGCAAAGTGGAGTTGGGCAGTCAGACACGGGAGAACAGACCCCTCTCGTGCCGTGCTCAGTCTGGGTTCAAGAGGAGCCGTCAGTGCTGTGCGTTCACCTGAACAGAAGTGCAGCCTGCAGGTCCCACCAGGGAGGTGCAAACAGAGCGCTCCTCAGGGGGACACAAGCTCCCTGGGGCACGCATGGCGAGCACCGCTGTGTGTGGTCTCCAGGGGACGGAGCCTCAGACCTTCAGCGCCAAGCGCATCCGCCTCTGTCGCAAGCTACTGTGCCTTTGTGGCTCAGCCACGAGAGGTTGAGGCCGTGGCACCAACAGCAGGGACTGTCCCCCAGGCGTGGCGTGGGCTCCAGCTGGTCCGGTCATGATACCTGGAGCTCCAGCCTCACCTGCAGGAAACTGTCTTCTGATTGGCTGCTCTTCCCCAGGAGGTGGACAAGCAGGGCAGCCAGCCAATTAGGGCTGTCACAGGAGAAAAGGACTTTTTCCTCTTGCTCTCCCCAGGATCCCAAGACTTTCAGAGGAGGCAGCTTCACTTCCACCTCCATCTCTTCCTTCCTATGAATAGTAGATGAGTTTGTTCTGCCCCACACCCCTCACTCCCTGCAAGGGCGGTGGGGGTGCAGAATCCCCAGAGCTGTAGAGGAAGCAGATGTGAGGCCAAAGGGACACGCAAATGATTACAATGAAGTTTGGGAAGAAGCTGGAAGCTTCAACGCCACCAAGCCAACATGAAATCTGCTGCAGCAGGGGCAGGAGAACCTATTCTGTACATCAGCAATGCTAATTGTCACCCTCCCCTACCCCAGAGCAGACTTCAGCAGCTCCCAGCCTACAGGCCACATCCAGTCCACAAAACAATTGGATCTGGCCCACAAAGGTTTGTTACACAGGGGGTCGATGGTACACAGATCATCCTGTCTCCCCCTCCACAGCCCTTCCAGCTGCTTTCTCTCCCCCCCGCAAGGCAGACTCTGTGTACCCTCACTGCCAAATCTGCCTCTCCCCATTGCCATTAGGGATGGGAATCAGCAGCATGTGGCACATGTGACATGTTCCATCTTCCCCTTCATTCACTTTGACCACAATTTAGGACTGCTCCACTCCACAGACCGCTCCTGCCCAACAAAGCTGCCAAGCCTTGTTAAGGCCACATTTTGGCCAGTCCATCTTCAGCTGTTTATGGCGGATTCCATGTGCAGTTTCCCTGTGGCCTCTTGCTCTGCTCACGCCATTGTGGACAGCACAGTTTTCCCTGCTTCTGCCTGTAGCCCTTGCACCCTGCACAATTAATGCACTCAAGTGGATTAACAGTGCCCTCTCATGGGCTGAGCAGAGGATGGCTCTACACCAAGCTTGCAGAGCCATTTCACAAGCCAGCCTCACAGCTAGCACTATAATATAACAATAGTAGAGCAATTCAAGAACTCAGAAAGACCACAGCAGGGCAGAATGTTTATAACACTGGGGATTTCTATTGGAAATATCTGGGTTTATCATGTGAATCACATTTTCACATTCAACAGTGTAAACTTTGCATGCCACTCCACAGCACCCCTCCAGAGATTTCAAGGCACCCCAGGATGGTGTGGCACCCTGGTTGAGAATCACTGCTCTAGACAGAACCTTTTATGCATCCTTCATAATAGGGGCAGGCAAAATATGACCCATGGGCTGGATCTGACCCACCAGGCCATTCTATCTAGCCTGCGGGCCCCCCCCAAAAAATGAGTAAATTAACATTTATTTGCTCCTGGCTGCCTGTCAAAGCTGACAGGAGATGGGGGCAGTAGGACCTAGGGGGAGCCCTCAGCTGAACTGAACAGCTCAGCCCTGTCCTACCCCCAGCTATTTCACTATTTTTCTGCCCCTGCCCTGCTCTGGCATGATGCAGCTCTTGGCTGCATTACTGGACCAGGGAGCATGGGCCCCCGCCAGTACATGTATGCGTGTGCAGGCAGGGGCAGTTTGCATGTGTGTAGGCAGGGGCAGTGTGTGTGCATGTGTGTGTATTCATAGGGTGAGTCCTACACACACACCCCACCATACACATGCACCCACACACCCCCTTGCACTACCATACACACAGATCCCTGTACCCACACCCCCTCACACAACCCAGCCACCCTCACCCCACACACCAACCCCCACAAACCCCATACCCACCCACACGCCATATACCCACGCACCCACAGCCCCCCCACAAATACCCATGATATACAAGAGTAAGACTTCATTTTAAGCTATTGTTCAATCACCTCTGTGTACACTACACAAACACATGTAAATCAGGACAAAAATATTTTTTGAAATCAAATTAATGGATGCTGTAGATATGCCTTTTAGAATATAATTTGGTATTTTTCTGGTTCTGAGATGGCAAAACCCCTTGTTGAAAGGAGTACTTTCAAGAACAAGGGGAAGGACTTTGGGTGGCAAAGGTCAAGGGTTAGGGGGCGAGACTTCCGGTCACAAGATGGTGACCAGGGAGCAGGGCATCTGTCAAGGGGTGATGCTACCCATGCGGCCCTCAACAGCTTCCCAAAACTCAATAAGCAGCCCCCTGTGCAAAATAATTGCCTGCCCTGCTTTATAAGCTGTTTTCTTCTCTCTCCCCCCATTCTTTCCAAGTGAATTTTATGCTAAGAGAAGGAGGCACCTTGAGAGCCCTAAAAAGCAGAGGCATCCACACACCTCCAGCCAGGCAGGCTTGCCACACTCTGCCCAGCCTCTCTGCTGAAACTACCCCAAAGGATGAACTAATAGCAATCCTGGTGGTTTAACTACTTACAAAGGAAAAGCAAGGATTGAAAAGCCAGGTAGTTAGAGGAATCGAGAACATGTTCATCAACAAAAGAATCTTGATTGAGGTTTTCAAAATGCTCCTTCCAATGGGCATTAGTGGCTCCCCTTTCCTTGACCAGGTCTCTTCCATCTGTAGGTCTCAAGGGGGTTGGTTTCTGAGTGCACGCACCGTAAATGGCTTTGGTGGCATTGAAAAAACCATACATATTGTGGATGTCAGCAAGATGTTTAATCTCCTTCACCTTGTGTTCCCACCATCCACTCTTCATATCATGGGTCCTTCTTTGGACCTCTGCCTTGGATGATGACTCAATTTCTTTTGTCTGAGTTGGTGTCATTCTGCCAAGCACAAAAGGCTTTGCACCTGTGGTCGATCAACTCTTGGATCTCCTGGTCATTCTCATCAAATGAGTCTCATCAAATCAGTCAAACTGGTTCTGGACCAAAACTTTAATGCCTGATGATTTGACATGTTGACCTTTTAACCCAGGGGTCAGTGTATTCTTCTCAGTAAAGCACATACCTCTTAGCTTAGTGAGCTTCTCCCATCAACTGTGCTGTCAATCCATGACACAGGTCACCAGAGAGGATACCCTCCAGGGCAGTCTCATCCCAAGACTTCTTTCCTCCGAGTACATGGTCTCCGTGGTCTCACAGGAATCCTGGCGAAGAAGAAGATGCAGAGACTGAATCCTCCCCATCATTATATATCATCATTAGGAGATTCATGTTGCCTTAACGACCCCAAGCTGGAGCTAGCTGTGGTGCTCCTGAATTCTGGAAGCTGTGCCAGCCAGAGCAAAAGGATCCCTGCCTCCCAGGGACGCAGACCACAGGACACAGCAGACCTGAGGGGCACAGAGGGGCAGTATGCAGAAGCAGATGGACACAGGATGACTGACCCAATCCTCTCAGTCCCGTGTGTTTCTCACCTTGGCGCAGCTCAGGGAGTGCTGGTGGCAGCAGAAGCCTGAGGGTCAGACAGCAGAAGGGAGCAGGACACTGCCCCATTGTCTGTGCTCCTGTGTTCTTGCTCCACGTTTCCATTGTGCACAAGGACCACACACTGCCACTGCCTCCTACTGGTACCATGATAGGGGTGCCCTTCCCATAGCCCCCAGCATTGTCCTTTTTGTGGGTTGGGAGTGCCCTTACAAGTGCCCTTATGAGTGCCAGCAGCTGGGGGTCATTGCTTACGGCAGCAAGGAGCTAATGTTCAATCCTGTAAGTAATCAATTTCTTCTTGTTCGGTGTCATTAGCTGGACACGGGAGTGGCTGATTTGGATGTTTTCTTCTGCTTCTCACTGGGCTGAATCATGGGTCATTTAGAGCTGAACTCATGACTCTTCCTTCCTGTCTCCTGCTTGGTGCTGGCAGTGGGAGAGCTCCAAGCCTGGGAGCAGAGAGGCCATCAGGGCTCCTCCGTGCAACCCAGAGAATTCCCACTGCACTTTGCTTCCATGCAGCCTCCGGTATCATGGTGCTGCCAGGCCAATTGTCTGAGCCGCACTGATGAGCCTCTGAGCTGCAGCAATCACAGCCCATCCCTTTCAGTTGGCAAAAGCAGCTGCCTGGAAGCAGCTGGATTCCCCAGATGAATACGCTGAGTGTCTCTCTGGGATGCACCCTCTCAAGGGTGAGAACTTGTGGGAGGGAAGGATGGGGGAGTTGGCACAGGAAGCAGTGAGTGCCTGCTGGGGACACAGCTCACATACATGCACACAGATGCCAGTGACCAGCACAGGCTCACATGTACATGTACACGTGCATGCGCATGCTGTCGCCCACATGTGCACGCACTACACACACACTGCCTCACCACACAGGCACACAGGGCACTACAGTGAAGTTGGGCAGGGGCAGCAAGAACACATGCCCACCTGCCCAGCACAGCAGTGCTGGTACTGCCACCCTACTGCATGTTCTCGCTCTGTTCCCTCAGGTGCCACACAACTTCCAGGTCTTTGGTGACCTTGCTCTTCTGGCGTGGGAGGTGGAGCCTGAAGTCAGTGTGATCTATGCCGATCAAGAGTGTAGCGGTCCTGGCTCTGAGTATTTCTTGGTTGACTCCAACGCTGCATGGTGAATGAGATTCAGATCCTTGGGGTCCACAGGCTCCTCCATATTACCGTGCCCAGACACTGGTTTCCTGGTGATCACGTGGACATGGCACCACAGATTGAAGCCAAAGTGTGTGTTCAGCTGCTGGCAGCACAGCTCCTTCGGCACCGTCTCACAGAACTTCTGGTCCTGGTGCAAAGCATAGGCATCTGCTGCTTCCTTGTCCAGACTCCACTAGCATGGACATTGGGCAGGGAGCCTCGTGGGGACACCACCTAGCAACCCCAGCCCCTGAACACAGCTCTCCCCTGCCCTGGAGGTGGAGTTGGTGTGGGAAGAAAGGAAGAGGGAGTCAGCACAGGGAGCAACAAGTGCCTGCTTGGGACACAGTCCCACACATACATGCCAGTCACCAGCACAGACTCACACATACATATACACACTTCACCAAATCACACGCATGTATCCCACCTGATGGCTACTTTTGCACCCCCAGGCTCCTCCCCAGAGCACACCCACACACACCAGGTTCCTGTGGGCAAAGCACTCCACATCCCATGCCTGTTTCCCCCTCTCTAACACAGACCCCAGGGTCTTGAGTGTAAGGAGATGCTCGGAGGCCGAAACCACAGGAGTCCCAGCCTGACCTCTCAGGGCACCTGGGGAACCAGGGCCCTGCTACTCATTGCAGAAAGATTTTTGCAGGGGCCCTAACTGGATCATGGAGAGGTGGAGGTGGGAAGGACTCCAGAATCCTCTGGTCACCCCTTGGCTAGCAGGTCATCCCCACACTGTCCCAGGTGCAGGGTAAGGCTCTGCCAGACCCTCACAGCCTCTCACCTGGCTGCCCCAAGGCACCTGACCTGTCCCCATGCCATCCTCTTCTTCCTGGTGGCATGGTGGCATCTCCAGGAGGGGTCTGCATGAAGACATATCTGAGTGGTCTGAGGCTGCTGGGAGGAGGCTGGGGAGCCAGTTGGACTTCCAGATCTTCCTGATACATGCAACTAGGGGAGCAGCAGATGGAGAAGAGATGCTCAGCAGAAACCCCCTGGGACACCTTCCCCCAGCAGCCTGCAAGCAGTTCTGTAAATCTGCAGGGTCCCAGCAGGTCTCTTCAAATCCTGCACTGACCCAGCACCAAGCTGCTGGGGCTCCCACCCACAGGCCTTGGCTGGCAATAGGCAGTGGTATTGCTGGTCCCAGGAGAGCTCTGTTTAGGCTGTGCCCAGGGGTCTTGGGAGGACTCTGGCTCTTCACTTCTCTACCACTTACCACACCTGCAGTTACAGAGCTCAAAAGAGCTCTTGACCCCCAGGGTTCCCACCATGACAGGGAGGTTCAGCCTGTTCAACATCTCAGGGCCCTGTCCTGGCTGAACAACCTGAAACACTCTCTGCAATGGGCAGCAGGGCCCGGGGTCCCCAGGTACCCTGAGAGGTCAGGCTAGGCCTCCCCCATCTCCCCATGCACAAGCAAAACTCATGACATGGGTAAGTCTTCTTGAAACCTGGCAGGCTTTGTGGCCTCAGCAGGGGCTACTACCCCTGCAGTTTTCAGCCCACTGTGCCTTAAGACACACAGGGTCATCTGTGTCATGAGTTTTGCCTGTCAGCAGCTTTAGGTGCAGTTCCCCCCAAACCCCTGCACCTATCACCTTGAAACTTGGCAGCCTTTGTGGCCTTACCAGGGGCTACCACCCCTGCAGCTTTGGCCCCACTGTGGTGTAACACATACACATGACATGACTTTTGCTTTCAAGAATTTGGGGTAGTTTCCCCCAAACCCCTGCACCCATCTTCTTGAAACTTGGCAGGCTTCATGCTCTCAGCAGAAGCTATCACCCCTGCACACAAAACAACAAATTACAGATATTTCATTGAAACCCCATTATACCCTACGGACAGATCTCTGAAGCACTTCCAAAGCTTTACCAAAGCGGTTCGGAAGCTCCGAACCGCTTTGGAAACCCTAAAGTAGCCAGCGCTTTGATCCAGACATGCTGCTTCAGATGCCGAAGTGTCTGAAGCTTCTCTGGATCCAAAGTACAGCCTCAAACAGCCCTAGCTTCACTGGTCCTCATTGTTAAATGCGCATGACAGCCAATTTCAAGCCCACCCTTGGAAGACGATAGCAAATGCAGATCCATTGAGTTGTTTCCCATTATCCTGCCCTGAATTCCCTCTTCCTCCACTCTCTGAAGTCCTGATGCTAGAGTCCTTGTCCTTGCCTCCTCTCCAGGCAGCTGATATTGCTGATACAACAGCTAAGGATCCAGTTAGACCAAGTGCTAAACTGTCATGAGTTTGGAGGAGGTGGCCTTCAGCAAAGGTCGCAAATGAACGTAAGCCTTTCATTATAGATCAGCATGAACTTTCTGCCCTTCAGAGATGCCTCCTATGGGACAACCAAGTGGTCATTCCCAATGCAGATGTAACATGATTTCCCGATGCTCTCCATACAGAACATCTAGGGACTGTGAAAGCACTTGCCAGAAGTTACACCTGGCAGCCAAAGTTGGATGCTGACAGTGGGCAAACAGTCAAGAGGAGTGAAGCATAACAAGCTACATGCCATGTACCAGCTAAGGCTCCAGTCCAGCCATGGGAAGTGACCAGGACACCATGGTCCCATGTGCACATAGATTTTGCAGGCCATTTCCAAGGCCAGTTATTCTATATTATCATTGATTCTTTCTCCAAGTGCTCGGAAGTTGTTTCCGTTGCATCAATGACTCCATGCGCTATAATCCAAGTTTTATGGCAGCTGTTTGTCAGTCATGGTGTTCCAGATACCATTGTTTCTGACAATGCTGCACAATTCACTTCTGAAGAATTTAAGTCCTCTATGGAGAGGACTCTTATCTGTCACACCACAGCCTCACCGTGCTTTTCTTTTAAGAACCCACCACAGTTTAATCATCAGTTTAATCATCTGTAAATGTTCCATTTTAGGGGCTTAGGTTTCCCCCCTCCTCCCATTAGTGTTTTATTTTTTAATAAGGCAATAACAGCCTATATCATGAATCATATCATAACATAAGAAATGAAGGTTTTGTTGCTGCTGTTAGTTTTAGGCACAGAAAAAGGAGGGGGGTGGGGACGGGAGACTGCCGAAAGCAGCAATTTCATTGTTTTGCCTGCTTGCAGCTCTCAAAACACATTCTACTCCTCCCCTTCCAGTTCCCTTAAAAACAAATTTAACAATGAAAAAAATGTTTTGCCTCCAAGCTAATACAGTCAGGGCCAAACCTTCAGCTCTGCTTTAAATCAGCATGACGCCAGCTGAGCAACAGTCCTTTCCCAGATGATGAGCTGACCCTTTAGGTCCGATTTCAACCCTGAGTGCGTCTTTCCCCACCAACGCAGAATCATCCAGTGGATACACAGAAGGAGCCGTATGCATATGTCCTGCTGTTCTGGCTATGGCTGACTTGCCAAGCTGATGCTTTCACTGTCTAGGAAAGGTATGGATCAGCATCTTTCAGGCCAGGGGTGTGCATCTGGAAAAAATTGGGATGGAATCGCTTTTCAGTCCCCTTAACAAATAGTCTGAGCACAGCCTTGCTGACATGCATGGCATCAACTCATTATAGCTTTCTTCGCCTGGTCTTCCAACCTAGCTGGATAAAAGTTGGTCCTGACTAATATCAGCAGAGGCCCAAGAGCCAGAAACTTCCTATCAGGAAGACAGAGTCAACCTCATGGGTTGCTGTCCCCAGGACACTGACAGCTGCTGCCTTCCTGGGACATGTTGAAAATCCAACCTCAAGCAATGTGAGCTGTCCCCATGGCTGGATGGAAGTGCTGGTTACCAACAGAGTCAGCAGCCTTGATGGGCGCAGTCAAGGCTGCTGACTCTGTTGCTAACCAGCACTTCCATCCAGCCATTCTATTTCTGGTCCCTGTTCCAGCATGAGGCCTCCAAAGCCTCACGTGGCTGTTATCAATTCCTGCTCAGGGTCCTTTCCCTGGCCATGTGCCCACGGCCTCCTGTGAGTCCTAGTTGTGGGGCTCCTAAGCACCAAGAGACATTGCTGGTGAGTAACACAAACTTAATCTGAGGGCAGAAGTGATGGCGCTACCTCCAGAACTCATCCAGTCTGTGTGATGGCCACTTTTCCTTTACACAAAGTTCCCATCTCTATAAATCACCCCAGTCCTCGGAAGTCACCAGTGCATGTAGGTCTGGAGACACTTTTTGTACAGGTCTGAGGCTGCATGAATCAGTTATTGTAACAGCACGCTTGGGTAGCTGAGGAGGAGACTATCTAAAGCCAGGAGTTTTGGGATGATGCTTAAAGCCACACAGTTCTTGCCTGGAATCTGGAAATAAAACAGAAAACATTTTAAAAGTATTTTAGATATATTCTCAGTTCCCCCCATGAAAATAGACATTTACAAGTAGTTTAAGATGAACAATAGAAAACAAAATCATAGAGAGGTCGGGGTGGAAGGGACTTCCAGAGGTCATCTAGTCCAAAGCCCTACCTGAGGCAGGATCATCCCTATCCAAACCATCCTATACAATGCATAATCTAAACTTCACATAAGACTACCATCATCCCTGACACAAGAGACCTAACACCCAAACTAGCCACAGATAAAGCAGAGGAACCATGGCAGCCACATCCGCCACCATCCTGATTCTATGAGATGTTGTCAATATACACTCGAGAGATCCTGGGTAGAGGCCAAGCGCCCCACTGCAAAGCAAGGCAAAAACCCCTAGTCCATACTAATCTGACCGGGGGGCGGGGGGGAATTCCTTCCTGACCCCAGATATGGCATTGGTCTGACCCTGAGTGGAGGGGCAAGAACATTGAGCCAGGTGCCTCCCAGCAGGAGCATTGGTATAGCCCAGCCTGGGCCCATCTCCTATGCTTTCATGAAGAGGCCAGAGGAATCTGAGTGGCATCAAGTTAAATAAATTCCCACTTTAAGATGAGATGCCCTGTAAAGACATGCCAACCCACACATGAAAGGCCAGTTTAGACTGCTTTCTTGCTGCATGGGCCATTGCTGGAATGCAGGATTGGAAAAGCTGTTTACCGCTAAAAGATGTAACACCTTTTGCAGAGACTCGTCTCAGCTGGTCTTGCTATTGCCTGACCAGGATTCTGAGTCGTTCTTGCCTAGAAAGTTTAACATGATGTTATCAGCATACCTGTGAAGTTCAAAAGGTGCCATGGAGCCCCTCGATGTCAGGAATGGGGTAACAGAAGACTGGCCACCAACCCAGAATTTCCAGACTGTAGTCAAGTATTGCAGTTGGGAAAGGTGGAAAGATACAGGAGCTGCTTCATGGAGAACATCTCCATAGGCATTTTAGGATTTCAGTTTTGCTGGATTAGAAGGGCTGAGCAGAATTAGACAGTTACAGGAATACCAAGGCAATGCCCTCATCATTGCAGCGGAGAGAAGCTGCGGGTGATATTCTATGTGCCCTCCCCCTCACTGCGGAGGAAAAGGAAGACTATTAAAAAAGTGAAACAGGCTTTTGAGGCCCATTTTATAGGGAGAAGAAATACTGTAGACAAAAAGGCCAGATTTAATATGAGATACCGGGAACCAGGGGAAAGAGCTGACTCTTGTATTACTGCAGTTCACGCTTTTGCTGAACACTGCAATTACTCAGTTTTGGAAGAAGAATTCCTAAGAGGCAGGATGGCTGGAGGCATCAGAGATGCCAGTGTATTAAGCACAACTGTAGTTAGATCCAGAATTCACTTCAGCAAAAGCCAGAACAAAAGTTAGGATGCAAGAAACAATAAAGAAACAGCAGTAGGACCTACAAGCTAACAGTGTACCTAAAACATCATCAGATAACATTGATACAATAAAGAGACAAGATCTAAGAGGGGAAGAGACTCTCACATCCAAGAGACAATATAAAAAGAGAGCAACAGTGAGGCAAAAATAATCAAGGAACTTTAACAATGAAAGCACTTAAAGGTATGGCAGACTTGGCAAAACATCACGCCCCAGTTGGCAACAATGTCCAGCAATAAATACAGAACGCAACAGATGCTACAAGAAAGGACATCTTACAAGGCAGTGCAGATCATCCAGGCTCGTGGAAATAATTCGGGGGGGACGGACATGGCATCAGATGCCGATGAGCCTATGCTACTAGCAAAAATATCCTCAATAAAAGAATCAACAGTTTGGTACACAAATATAGCTCTTAGTAGCAGAATCATTGCACTCAAAATGAAGACTGGGGCTGCAGTTACTGCTATCACTGCAAAAGATTACCATCAGTCCTGGGATGAAGCTCTGCAAAGATCAGATAAAACTCTCAGGGGACAAGTAATACTGCATGAGAAGTAGGTGGACAGTTTTCTGGGAAATCGGAAAAAAGAAGAAAACTCTGGTCATGTACAGTCCCTGGGTGAAGACAGACTACAACCCACACTATAGCTGCATGCGTCTGTCACACCACACAGAACAATCCACAGCACAGTGAACTGCACCTATGAACAAGACCATATCAGATTTCTGTGCGTACGGGAGACAGCTTATTCACACTGCGCACAAACAGCAAAGACTAAGAGACCTTTTGGTGGACAGTGCATCATGTACCAGAGCACATCTGTCCTCCTTGAAAACCAAAGCAAGCCTTGTCCAGCCAGCTGTCATGCATGGAAATGCTGCCATAGCTAAATGCAGCAGTGCTGCTCACACTCCTGAAGCAAGCTCTGCGAACTTTCCCTCACCCGTCAAAGTGGCCATTTTAATGAAGCAGATGACACTACCTAGGCTTCTGGCATTTCTTCAGGGGGCACAAGAACACCCGTTGTTTTACCACCTTCATCCCTGCCTACCTGCACTTTCCTATTAAACGTCATCCCATGAACAGTCAACACCACAGGTGACCTTGAAAACCAAAGGGATATCAGATTCACAGTTCCATCTGTCCTTGTTTCTTTATGTTTCAAGCTGCATTGCATCTCTGGAAGGGAAAGGCTACTGCTACAATCACCAAGCACCAGGTCAGATCAGATATGAAGACATACAGATACTAAGCAAAAACCCTTTGACATCTTCTTGGCCATAAATTGTGGAGATCATGTACCAAAATATTCCTTGACAAAAATATGGTCCCAGATTCCCACACCCAGGCAAAGCAGATTCCTGCATACGAGAGCAGCGTCTTGCAGAATGGGGAGCTATAGTTTGGCAGAGTCTCTGGGACTAGACACCGAGTGCCTGGAGTGTAAAACAAGGTGGCAGCCTAAACAAAAAAGAACAAAAATGGGAAGTCAGCAGTTGGGCTGTCACTAGGTGGAAGAAATCAGAGGTAGGTGGAAGAAAAGAATAAATAAAAAGAAGAAACTAAAAGGCAGGGGCGTCAGGAATTGTATTCTGCTTTCTGCCTGACCTAATGAAGAATGCCTTGCATTGGAAAGCTGGTCTAACTTTATCCCAACCATGCAGTTGGTCCAATATGAGCTATCACCCAAAAAATCCTTGCCTCCCTCTTCAAGTACATATGCAGTTATGTGACTTGTGCTGCCTCTTCCATTGATGAATTCCTGCTACCCTTCTAGCCCCTCCAGAGGGGATGTCATTAATGAGAATGTAATATTCTTATAAATATTTTATTATGATTCAAAACCTCAGCTTTCTATTTCTTCAGAAACAACCAGCCTTCCACTGAAGGCAGGTGGAAACAAACACAGGCTTTGCATGAACTACAGAGAGGCAGAGAATGTGCAGGAAAACCAGTTGCAAGATAAATGAGCCAAGGCTGTATAGGACAACAGCATTTCCTCTCCAAATGCAGCCTGTCCTGTTCAGTCTCCCCCTGTATAAGGTGACGCCTTAACAGTCTGATCATTGTCATTTCAATGGCAGTAAATCTTATGGGCATAAGGCCGAAGACCCTGGCTTGGCACGAACAGGCTATTTCAAGATTTCCCTTGGAAGGCATCCCTTACCAGAGAGGAGGACTCCATGCCAAGTCAGCAAGAGCTGAAGTAGTTACACGCTTGAAAACTATGGCAGGCTGGGAGGGGGATCTGCTTGTTGCACAAAAGCGGTTCGTTTCTTTGGAGGCCCGCAAAAAATCACAGACACACACTCAGCCGCCGGCATAAAGGGTTGTATTTGTTTGCAAACAACGGTCAGAGCAGAGTCAGGTACTCAAATTACTCTGACCCCGCATTGGTATTTGCAAGTGGAATTTATCTTCTCTCTCCTGAGCACGTGTGCAGACACCGGAACTCTTACAGCTACTTCTGTTTCATACAAGCATACATGTAGTTACATCACTACATAC
>NW_017728934.1:2779202-2780907 GCF_001723895.1 Crocodylus porosus
GGAGAGGTAAATATGCATCAGCTAATTAAGCATGCTCAAAGACCACAACAGTTCACCAAAAGTTTACACTTCAAGGCTACAGTCAATTGAATTCCAGCTTCTGTATCAGCATGAGAAAGGCTAAGGCGGGACCAGGGGAGAAACTGCAATCAGGTGCAAGATGCAAGCTGCGCATTTCTAACAATATTCTATTTCTAACATGCTGGTGCTCAGCACAGACCATGGCCCAGCTCAGGGGCCTCTGCCCCAATGCTGTGCCATGTAGCCAGGTGCTGCAAGGGGAAAAACTGATCTACTGGCCTTAGTGAAATGGATATAATTCTGCCTGCTCTTGTGTTTGGTGATGTGCCCTTCTCCTCCCCAGAGCTGGCTGCAACTTTCTCTGGGGTGAGGTCTCCTGACTGCAGCATCACTATACAGCTGTTTCTCTGGAGGCCCTACCCAGAGCTGGCTACATTTTGGTGCAATGATGAACACTCCCAAAATATGTCTTGGGGGTTCTTCACGGAAAGAAGGATGCTAGACACAGAGTATTGCCTCAGTGTATAATCATAATGACAAGAATAACAAGAGTTGTTGTTACTAATGATCATCAGGAAGTAGGGCGAGAAGAAACCTCACAAATTCATCTAGGTCAGCTCCCTGTTCAAGGCATGATCTGTCTTGATTAAATCATCCTAGCCAAGTGTCTGTCTAGCCTGCTTTTGAACATTTACAGGCATGGAGATCCCAGTTTCTCTAGGTGCCTGTTCCAATGTCTGATCGCTCTCAGTCAGAAAGTACCTCCTAATTCCCAACCTTAATTTCCCCTGCTACAGCTTAAGGCCGTTGTTCCTAGCCCTGTCCCATACAGCCACAAACAAAAGCCCATCTCCAGCCCCTCTATAATCACCCTTCAGGTATTTAAAGACCACTATCCAATCCCCACTCAGTCTTCTCTTCTCCAGAATAAATAACCCTATTTCTTTCAGCTTTTTCTGCTAAGTCTTGCCTATCAGGGCCCTAAGCATTTTTGCTGCCCTGTGCTGGATACACACCAATCTGTCTTCATCCTTCTGGAGCAGTGGGCCCGAAACTAGACACAGTCATCCGGGTGAAGGGAATCACTTCCATAGTTGCATAGTTGTTAGGGGCTGGAAGGGGCCTTACAAATCATCGGGTCCAGCCCCCCTGCATGTGGGCAGGAAAGACCTCTGGGATCAGATGACCCCAGCAAGGTGGGCATCAAGACATTTTATAAAGATTGCCAGGGTGGATGACTGTACCACTTCTGGGGGAAGCCTTTCCAAACAGGCTCCCTGTTGCAGGGCCCTTGACACGGTTTTACGAGCACTCGTGGTGCTCGGGCCAGGTGCCGGATGACTGGAAGATAGCTAATGTGGTCCCCATCTTCAAAAAAGGGAAGAGAGAGGACCCGGGCAACTATAGGCCCGTCAGTCTTACCTCACTCCTAGGGAAACTCTTTGAGAAGATCCTTAAGGAGGACATCTGTGATGGGCCGGCTTCAGGGATGACGCTCAAGAGCAACCAGCATGGTTTCATTAGGGGCAGGTCTTGTCAGACCAACCTGATTGCCATCACAAAGGCAATGGATGCAGGTGTCGCCATGGATGTAGTCTCTCTAGACTTCAGCAAGGCCTTTGACACCGTCTCCCACCCCATCCTCATTAAAAAACTAGGCGACTGTGGCATTGATGCCTACACA
>NW_017728934.1:2781537-2796375 GCF_001723895.1 Crocodylus porosus
CGGTGCTGGCTCCTACCCTGGGGGTCTTTAAGAAGAGGCTTGATGCCTACCTGGCTGGACTGATTTGAGTCCAATTTTCTCCCGCCCAGGCGGGGGGTCGGACTTGAAGATCTACAAGGTCCCTTCTGACCCGACTTCTATGATTCTATGATTCAAACCCTCGGCACTAGGCTTGTAGTTTTTCCTTATCTCTAAGCTGAAGCAATCTTCAATCAGCTTGTGCCCATTATTTTTTGTCCTCCCCTGGGAAGCCTTGGTGAATAAATGCTCCCTCAAAACCTGAAGTATGCCCATGATATACTTATAGGCTGCAATCAAGTTCCCACTGAGTCTTCTCTTCTCCAGTCTTCTCTTCTCTTGATTTGCAAGTGACACTCCTGTTAATACAGCCCAGGGCATTCTTGATTTTTTTGCAACAAGAGCACATTATTGGCTCATATTCATCTTATGGCCCACTGTAACCCCCAGTTCCTTCTACGCAGTACTGAAACCAAAACAGTCATTCCCTGGTCTGTATTTGGGCGTATGGCTATTCTGTCCTAAGTGCAGGACTTTGCACTTGTCCTTGTTGAATCTCATCTAGTCAATAGTGGCTCATGCCTCTAGTCTATTCAGGTCACTCCGGATCCAAGCCCTGCCCTCCATAGTGTCTGAAATTCCACCCAACTTAGTGTCATCTGCAAATTTGCTAAGTGTGCACTCAATCCCATCATCCAAATCATTAATGAAGATGTTGAATAATACCAGACCCAGGACAGGCCCCTGGGGAACTTCACTTGAAACCTCCTCCCAACTAGACATTGAGCCATTAAGGAGTATTCACTGGGTGCATCTACATGTCTGCAGTGACGTAGTGTTGGAGGGCACAAAACTTGATGCCACAGCTACATCGCCATAGCAATATGCTCCCTCGTTATAGTGGATTGGTATGGCAATGTAGAGGCTTAAAATAACCATGAGCCACCAGCAACAGTGCAGTATGGGCTGTCATTCCTTGTGGAAGTACTAAATGACGGTACAGTAACAAAGGTGCCATAGGGACACACATAAACATGCCCACTGAGTATGATGATCCAACCAGTTATGTATTTACATCACAATACTTTCATTTATTCTGTGTTTCCTTAGCTTGTTAATGCTAAGGAACGACAGGTATCCACGCTGCATTGCATCAGGTGGGTTAAAGTAGCATGGGGCTGCAATCGAAGGACTCCTGGGTTCTGTCCTAGTTCCTGGGGAGGGAGGCCTTGAGTAAAAAATCTGGGGGCTGGGAGCCAAGCTACTTGGGCTCTGTCCTAGCTCTGAAGGGAATGTGCCTGGTAGTTTAGTGCCGAGGTGCTGGAAGCCAGGCTGCCTGGGATCTGTCCTGGCTCTGAAAGGGCACTGGAGTCTGGTGGACTGGAGAAAGTGGTGGGGTGGGGAGCCAGGACCCCTGGGCTCTATTCCAGGGATATGCCTGGAAGCACAGGTATATCCACACTGCATTGCATCAAGAAAAAGGAAGATCACTTGGATAGGAATCGTGAGAGGTTGGTACTGGAGAAGCTAAAAGCAAATTAGGAGAAGTGGCAGCGTGTGACTACTCAACCACAAGTAGTTCTTATCAATCCTCCCCATGGAATGCAAGAGGTCAGGCAGAGATCGTTGTATCCTGGTTGTGACAACGGTGTTGAAGTAAAAGCGTCAGATTCTTTGGGCGAGACAGTCACCTGACTCGTGTGGCCCACTTCAGAGGCAACAGACATTTCACTGACAACATCAGCAGGCTCTTTTGGTTCTTCTAAAGTAGCTTCAGCAACTAGAAATGTTGACAGATTTAAAACAGCAGCTGATGGACTTGTCAGAACTGGTTCCTCTAGTGGTGCACCATGTTCTGATGCTGCCGAGGTCACATTGTCGGAGACTCAACCCCACATCTGGTATACATGTCTGCAAAGTGTCTTTCTATCTAGAGTCTGCATCTTATATAATACTGGCCCTGCAGCTCAAAGAACAGATGCCGGCACCCACTGTGGCCCAGCTGTGCAGTGTCAGATGTACACAGGCTGGTCCGGTTCAAAGATTCTTACAGGAGAAACATCCTGTTTCTTGGATAACTGCATTCCTTGCCTTGTCCGGTATTCAACTACCATATCTTAGAGAAGCCAATCCAGACAAGTTTTTAGCTGGCAGTTCATTAATGGTCCTGCAGGACTGCAACCTGTAGCTGTGCACAGTTACATGCTGTTATAGTAAGGAATTAGCAGATCATCAGTTCCAATCATCATCAAAGATTTGCTTCAATGCATCTTTAGCAGCTTGGACCATCCGCTTGACTTAGCCATTTGATGACGGCTGGAATGGGGCAGATGTGCTGTGACAGATAAGATGCTTCTCTGTAAACAACTTAAATCCTTCACAAGTGAACTGTGCAGCATTGTCAGACACAATGGTACCCAGAAAACGATGAGATGCAAACAGCTGCCATAAAACTCAGATTACAGTGCACAGAGTCATTGATGCAACAGAAACAACTTCCAACCACCTGGAGAAAGAATCAGTGATAATAAAGAACATCTGGCCTTGGAAAGGGCCTGCAAAATTTAAGTGCAGAAGAAACCCCACAGATGGACTGGAGCCTTAGCTAGTACATGCTCTGCACCTCTTTACTGTTTGCTCACTGTCAGCATCTAACATTGACTGCCAGATGTAACCTCTGGCAAGTGGTTTAATACGAACAACCCCTGGATGCCCTGGATGAGAGCATCAGGAAATCATGTTACACCTGCATCGGGAATGACCACTTGGTTACCCCATAGGAGGCATCTGTGAAGAGCAGAAAATTCATGTTGGCATATAATGAATGGCTTAAACTCATCTGCAACCTTTGCTGAAAGCCACCTCCTTCTTACCCAGTTTAGCACTTGGGCTAACATTGGATCTTTAGCAATCGTATCAGCAATGTCATCTGCCTGGAGAGGAGGCAAGGACCTACTGCAGCCCATAAGGATTCTAGCACTGGAACTTCAGAGAGGGGAGGAAGAGGGAATCCAGGACAGGATAATGGGAAACAATTCAATGCATTTGCATTTGCTATCATCTTCCAAGGCAATGTTGAAATTTGCTGTCTTGTTCATTTAACAGTAACATTACACAGATGAACAAACACCAAGGGCTACGTTCATGCTGGCAGAGAAACTATAAAGCTCACTTAAAAGTCTGAGCTATCCAATATGTGATTTAGCTTGAAAGGCTAGTTCAAGCAGTGACATGGAGATCCTATATTAATAATCAGCAGTGTCATTCACCTAGGTCAAAGTAAGGTTCAGGCTTATTAATTCTTCCTGCACTCTAGGTAATATCATCAACACCAGTATACAAGTAGGAAATCTTGGGTTCAGAGAGTGGTAAAGTCACCTACCCAGTGTCAGAAACCAGAAGGGCTGGAGCTGAAGTTCAGGACTTATGCTCACTCCTCCTATCTGCTGTTTCATGAATTACAGTGTCAAGAGGATATTCACTTTCTCCACTCCCCGCCATGTGAAGGCCTGTGCTTGGGTCTTGGGCCTTTTGCCTTCACCATCCAGTAGTGAAAGCATTGCCACTCTGGTTGCATCTAGGACAGGCAGGCCTGTGTTGGGATACCCTGTTTCAGATCCTTCACAGCACAGTATGAACCCTCTGCAAGCAATTTATTTTCCTCCACACATTAGGAGTTTCTTTCCCAATAACAGGGATCCAGATTTTTGATGCAACTATAACAGTGCATGCATGCCAATTTATTATGCACTGAATCCTTCCCTGACAGACACAGGGTACTGGAGACCCTAGCAGGGAATAACTCTGAGCTGTGGGTGTGCCCAGTGTTTGTTGGTTGAAAAAAGGATCTAAAATCTAGCTCCATCCCCAAAAGCCAGCTTACTTTGAGGTGGAGTTCTCAAGCCAGATTGTACTGTTGGATTAAGCTGATTTATATTTACTCCAGAAGTCCTGGTAGCTGAGAGAGTCGCTACCTGATTTCTGGGCCAGTGAGAGATCCAGGCTTCGAAGATTTGAAAGGAAAAAAAAAAATTCAGAAAAAACCCACAAAAAACACGTAAGAGTCTTTCCCTCTTTTTCCAGAGACAGCTGAGACGGAAAGCAAAAAATGGCCCGCTGGTCAGGACACCAGCTTGCATCAGAGCTGATCCCCATTCTCTGCTGTGCTGTGAACTGCTTATCACTTAAGCCCAGATCTTCAAAACCTATTTCGGCACTTAGGCTTGAGTGAGAGTAGTGGGAACTATGAAATGGAACTTCCCTACCTTAGAGGGATGTTGAAGATAAATGTATGGAAGGGTGCAAGGTGCTCAAACAGTAAAGATGGACAAGAAAAATTCTTAGAAATCCAATCAGCTTTTCACACCTGAGGCCATTTGTTTACACACTCTAGCTAGCTTTCTCCCATAGCAGTGCCAGAGTGTTTAAGGTAAAGACAAATGAATTACAAGGAATCTTTAAGCAAGAGAAACAGAAGATGACTGAACGCGTTTCCATTCTTAGGATGCAAAAAAGAAAACCACACGTTCTTGCAAAAATCTAAATTTTGGACCAATCTAGTGTCAGGGACCCTTTAAAATAAGACTCATAAAAGGCCAAATGTATGATAATAAACCTCTCAGCACTGATCCTTTAAAGTAGAACAATGACTGGCACCAGGAAGATCCTTTTTTAAAGACTATGATTGCAAGATGGATTATACAAGAATGCTGGAGTTTAGGTGAAGGAAACTGCATTTAATTATTTGCAAAACTATCAGAGCAGAAAGGGAGGAAGAATATGCCCTAATTCTGCCCCTTTTTAACATGTGAATGAGAATGACACACTCTCTCAGGCTGACAGATCAAGTTTAATTCAAGTGAGTGTTAGCTGTTTATGTAGAACTCCACTGCGGCAGACTAGGGTTAATGGGCTATGACCATAATTCTTAGAGCGAATACAATAGTACCGCATATCTGAAGGCTCCAAGATTAGAAATAGGATCCCAATTACCTGGAAGCTTGTTTTACAACATACATTTTAATAAGCAGAGGCTGAACACGCATCCAGCTTTACTTTGCCAGAAGCCCTATACTACTACTAAATGCTTAACATGCAGCTTTCATGGCTCCTAAGGGAAGCTTCACATTTGGAAGAGAAATGGGCCCCAGCTATCCAGCCTTAAACCAACTGGTGATTGAGACAAAAAGCAGGATGACTCCCATCCCTCCACCCTCACAAAAGATTGGCTCTGAATTCAGCTACCAGTTCCCTCCAGCTCTTCCTGCTGCACAGCAAACATACCTTACGCTGATCCATTTCCTCCACAGCTCCTTACCTCTGGAGCCTGGAGGGCACTGAACTGCAGGAAGCCAAACAAGCCAGTAGCCTGATGGACAACTTAAGTGCTGCAGCTGCTCTGACAAGTGGCTATTCTGGTTGAGCTGGATCAAGTGGAAGGAGAGATTTTTAAGGGCATATCATGGCAGGCAACAGTGGAGGTGAGCCTCCAAGCTCCTTCTGGGGTGCTGTTAAGCAGTTCCCCTTCTAGAAACCAGATACGCCTTCAGGATACGGGGGGTGTCAAACCCCAGTACCCTTTCCTGCCATGGCAGGGAGTTAGACTTGATGATCTGCTCAGGTCCCTTCCGACCCTACCTACTATGAAACTATGAATTGCCCACATATCAGGATACGAAGAGATCTTTCTGCATGCCCAGAAGTCACCTCTGTACATCAACCTAAACATTTCTTCCCCTTGACAGATGTACAGCTTCAGAGCAATAGCATCTTTGCTGAGGATGTGGTCAGCCACCCAGGTCAAAGAATTACTGCCAGATTCAAGAGGATTGTAGGTGGAATTCTATTATGCTTTCTGAGTCGAAATAGCATTTTCCCAGCTGTATAATAAATGGTGTTTTTGGCACTTAGTTTGTTATTGTATCACCCATGCTGCGCCGACATGTACATGTGTATTGTGTGCATGCTCAGTAGACTGGCTTGGCAGCTACATACCTCTGGCGTAATTCCCGGAAAAAAAAAGAATGAGAAGGAAGAAGAGGGACTACCCACATTTTAACACAATAGTCTAGTTATTACAGTACTCACCCAGAAAACAGGAGAGCCAGGTTTTGGGCCCCACTCACCCAGAGGAAGTTGAATCTGCATTTCTCTCTAACTTTCCAGCACGATGCTCTAGCCACACCACAGGCTAGGTATCATCTACTCTGCTCCCCAGCACTCCTTTGAAGCTGAGCCACTGCACCTTGCATTTAATAGTCATTGGATACAATGGATAGAAAGCAAAGGGAGTATCTGCCCTACTAGAAGCAGCACTTCAAGCTAGCACCCAGGGTCCCCTCCTGTCCAGGGGGCAGCATCCATCTGACCTAGAGTCACACACTGGGCCCTTTAACTGATTCTGAAGCTATGTGACAGATGTTAAGTGCATGACCCGAGGCAGCAGGGGAGGGGAAGAAGGCAGGGGGCTACATCTGCATTTCAAAGTAAAACCTAAGGGGTGAGACCGGAATACCTGAGGCAAGAGACAGACGCTGAACTCTGAACTGGTGAGAGACATGAGACATGGGATACTTGAGGGACCCAAGGGGGTGCAGATCCCTATAAAAACCCAGGCAAAGATGAGGTCTGTGGGAACTCCACCTCATCACCCGAGACCTGCGGATCCCTCAGAGCAGGGAAGATGCCATGACTTACCTGGCAGGGGAGATACCACGATGATGGTTTTTGCCCAGATGGTTTTACTTACCTGGTAGGAGAGATCCCCTTCTTCTCAGCCTTGACTCAGCGTAGTTAGAGGGAGAAGATCTGACCCCTGCAAGTCGAGAATCTTGACTACACAATTTATGCTGATGGGGAATTGCTCTCAAGCTTTCCCTCTAGCTTGCTCCTTCAGCCTTTTGGCTGTGGGGCATATGAACTTCAAGGTTTCCGAGCTTGGTGCTTGTATCTAGGACGCTGTAGCCGGCCTGCGGCCATGAGGCAGCTGTGACATCCTCTAGTAGCCATGAGGACTCTACCTGGTTCAGGCTTAGCTTCAGCTGCCTTCTGATCACTCTCCTGCCATGCCTTGCTCTTATTGAAGGTTATAAAAGGGAGGCTGCCTGTGGTTTCTGTGAACCTGAGCGCACGTCATTCACCACTGGGCCTCTCCTGGGTCACCTCAGTGACAGTTGTTGCCCCAGGCTAGCAGGCCCTCTCAGTCTGTTTGTACCTCTGCCGGGCACCTGGCACCTTAAAGGCTCCTTACATGGCTCCATACCTCCCCTATACCATGCCCCAAGCTTTGAGGGTGTTTTCTTTCTATGATGTCATTTAATTATACTCAGCCCCCCTGGGCTCCTGGACCTCTGGTTCCACACACCGCCCCTTCCCTGGGCTGCCAGATCCCTGGTTTGACTTGCAGCCCTTCTCCAGACTCGGAGACCCTCTGTGGGTTCAACATAAAACAAAACCCCCGATTTCCTCTGACCAGGAGACTTGCTTCTGCTCCCAGGTCTGCAGGGTTGTTCATATCAACACCAGCCCCTTCAGGTGTTCTCCTACCTGAAGCTCCTCATTTTGTGGCTGCCAGGGAGAGATTGCCTGACCAGCTCAGGCTCTGGGCTTATATAGCTCCAGCCTGAGCCCTTTGTGAGGCAGGCAAGTCTCTCATCAACCCCTTCTGCCACATGCAAGCAGCCTCACAGACTGCCAGCTCCCTTAAAGGATCAGGCACACCTCAATGCCCTGCCATGGATTTGGGAGTACTTGAAGCCCCAGGCTGAAGAGCCTGGAAGGAAGGATACCGGTCAATGGTAGCATGGCAGAGACTTGAACGATTCAACTCTGCCTACTCAATAGAATTCAGAATTGATTTGGCCCAGAGAGGTTTTATGAATACCTGGCTACAAGGAGACACCCTCTCCTTAGGATTATGCAAGATCAATGCAAGGTTTTCTGTTGTCTTTTTAGTTTATGCTGCATTTTAAGTTAGGTCAAGTTGTGCATGCTGTCAGCGTCTTGCTGGGCTGTCTCAGAAAAACTCCACTTAAGCTTCTTGTTCTTTGTTGCATACCTGAAATTGCAGTGCCCAATAAACGCTCTCTTCAGAGAACAGACTATTCTTGTTCAAGCATGTATGAACTCAATGTTACTACTGAAAGTCTAATATTAAGTTTGGTAACAGTGTCTACATTACAGTCAGGTCGTAATACTGTTACCCCTGCAAGGGCCAAAGAGGTCACTTATATGGCTGAAAAAACTGCCATTTAGACACACAAATGGTAATGGATCACTCTATCCATGATGCTTGTTTATCTTTCCCCCTATTAGAGGACCTCTTAAACCTGATAGCCTGAAAGCTATTAAGCTTCTCCAGTAGATCAGCACATCACAGGGGATGTTGTTAAGTGGCTGTTACAGTCAAGCCCTGCAGACATTATTTTGATGGGTACATATTCCGCGCCCGTCCCCCCCCCATGTTTACAAGAAGTTTTATGAAAGCAGTAATCTGAGGCAGAGAGGACAATGAGCCCTGTCCCAAACCAGCAGGTATTTTAGCTAGAGAATGCATTTCTGTTCTTTATTTTTAAAAAGGTGACACATATTACAAAAAGAATGCTAGCCTGCTACACAAACATACCCGTCTACAGTAAAGTCTTTTGCTAACAAAGAGAATTTGAAGTGGGGATTAGATCAGGATTCCGATCCTAACGTTCTCAGAAAAATTCTTCTTTTACTTGGGATCTATAGATTTTCCGTAAGATTATTTCAAAAGCTGAATGAAGTTTAAGATATCCCCCCACCTGCTGTCACAAGGTTTTGGGTACTGGAAAAGTAAGTCCCTCTGCTAGAGCTCCCCTTATCCAGTATGAGCACAATGTTAAGACTGCCATGAATTGTTGTTTGCTGTGTGAGAACACAAGGCAGAATCACTATTTTTACAACTGTAAAAGCTTGTGAAGGGAGGGAGGGGAAGAAAAGCTGTCAAGTTAAGCCCCAAATTTAACAAAGCCTGCACTTTATTCATTAACAGACTCTGACTGGTCTCCCCAATCCTAAGAAGTCCAACTACCTCACCCTTCAAAGCACGGGATACTTCAATACTGTTGATGCTACATTTTGGTGGAGACCCCAAAAAGTTATCCTAAACGTTGAGTGGATTTGCACTAGCACCTTAGCCTTCTGCTCCACCTGGTTCTTGTGTAATTAAAGATTGCCTTCATGTTAGAAGGGAGACAGGGCAGAGATGTAACCATGTGCAAACATGATTTAGCAGGTGTGAGTTTTAGGACAAAGTTTAACAAGGAACATTTTACCCACTTGCCCCATAAATAATTCAATGCATTTTAGTCTGTGGGTAAGCTGAATTGTAGATATTCCCCGCACTCCCCCTTCAATCCTTAAAAAAAAAAAAGAATCACGCTTCAAATTTTAGAGGAGGTAAATTCTGGGCCCAAGCTACCTGGCTAGCAGCCCTTTGAACAGCTTTCTGTTTTGCAGTGATACAGGACTGCCGACAAGCTAACTGCACCCTACTTGTGGCAGATCTAACCGGATGGGTACGCCTTCAGAATCTTCACGTCATCTACAGGTCGATCCTGAGCATTCGTCTCTACCATGCCAACTCTGTTCACTATCCCGATACCTTGGCAAACACGGCCGAAGATTGTGTGTTTCCCATCAAGCCACTGAGTTGGTGCTAAGGTGATAAAGAACTGACTGCCATTTGTATCTGGGCCAGCGTTAGCCATGGCAAGAATTCCTGCACCTTTAAAAGAAAGAAAGAGTTAGTAACTGGTCCTCAGGACTCAAGCCAGAATCAGCACAGGGTAAAGGGACCTCAAGAGATTATCTAGTCCAATTCTCTCTGCTAAAGTAAACAAGAAACACACTCAGTTCCTGAGCCAATTGCTTCTGGTAATAACCCAGGATCCAGATATATTATTCAGTTACCAGGGTCAAGTAGGAGTAAGCACAGCAAGCAGTTTCCTGCAGTAACTTTATTAAGAAAATCCTATTGCATTTCATCCCTTGTAATTCTGATGAAGCAAGTCTGCTGTACTAAGAGGTTTTGAGAAGGACTAAGAGTCTGTTGTAACTGCTGCATAAGACAATGGAAGGCAGCACAGGAGAGCTCATGCTTGAATTCTTTATGAGGGGAAAAATTTGCAAAGACAGCAACCCACAAGGAGCAGCAGCAGCATTTTGAAAGATAGGATTAGGAATCAAAAGGACTTTGGCCCCTGGCAGACGTTAGTTTAGACATGCAGTGGGATCAGAGGAATTTTATACAGAATCCTCAAAATTGTGTATTCTGCCACGCCAGATATTCAAGAGCTGGCATAGCAGGGCACGCAGTTTTTGGGATGTGGGATAAATCTCAAATGTTACAGCTCTCTCAGAGCTCTAAAGCAGTGTTAGGCAGCCCAGCAACAGGGAACCAGTCCTTCATGCTGGGATACAAACTACAGCTTTAAAACTTGCCAGCACATGGGGAACCCAGGACTAGGACCCACTCCCTGTGCATTAGAACTAGGGGTACACCAAAAGAGATTTTTTGGGGCCAACACCAATAGCTGATTTTTAAATGAGCTATAAAATCAGCTGATACTGATCTGATTGCTGATATGTAGTCGGGCAGCTTGGAGAGCAGCGTGGGGCTGGCAAGTCTGTTGTGGGGGAAGGGGTGAAGGCAGCTAGGAGGCCCTTGCAGGGAGGGGAGGGAGTGGGGCTGGGGCAGAGGCAGGGGCAGGCACTGTAGCCAAAGCAGGGTGCAGAACAGAGCTGCAAGCAGCTTGTCAGGCAGGGATTGGTACAGTGGGCAGCTCTCGCCGCTGCACCCTCCCCAGGAGGGTATGAGGGGCCTGTGCCCCAGATCTGCACACAGATTGAGGGCAGGCTGCCACTGCAGGCTGCAGTGGGGGCAATGAGCTCTTCCTGGTGTGGGGGCTGGGCTGGGCTGGGCTAGGCTGTGCTCAAGGCAGGTGGTGGCATTGGGAGGATGGTTGCAGGGGCTGCAACCACCCCAAAATTCGCCATAGCCCCCACAACCTCTTCCCTCCTAGTGTCGCCGCCCACCCTGAGTGCAGTTCAGCCCAACCCCCGGCCAGGAAAAGTGCGGCGCCGCCCCAGCCTCCAGCAGCAGCCTACCCTTGCCCAATGCACAGATCTGGGGGCACCCCCCCCCAGGTGTGCACAGCAGTAGGAGCCACCCCCCATGCCCCTGGAGGGGGGGGGGTGTCGCTTGCAGCTCCTTCCCACGCTCTGCCTTGGCTGTGCAGTGCCTGTCCAGCCCCACTCCTTCCCTCGCCACTGGAGCCTCAATGTACCCCTTCCATCACAGACTTACCAGCCTGACCCAGCTCCACTCCACACTGCTGGGCTCTGCTCCTGGCCACCTGTGTGCTGCACTGCAGCTGTGCACACGCACAGGGCATTTATCAGTGATATTAAATCATCCACATCAGCCAAAAATAAAAATAAAAAATAAACATAAAAAAATCCCCAAAGCCAATACTCTCAATTTCCTTCACATCAGTCCCATATTAGATCAGCACTGATTATATCGGTGCACCTCTAGCTAGAACCTTAAAAAGAGGTGTGCATACAGCCACGCTTCAGAGATGGCTCCCTGGCACTGGGCTCCCTGTGAATTGGGAAGCTTAAATGGACTTGCAGACAACCTGGAACTAAGAGCAGCTCCTGAGCTGGGCCCACATGTTGCGTGTTAAAAGTCTGTATCATGCTTTAGTTTGAACATTTCTGCGGCATGGATTTTTTGTGCTATTTTTCATTGGACCAACTGTACAGTTGTGGCTGGTGTGCCATTTTTATTGCAGGATACAGGTTAAGTGTATGGCATGTTATCATTTAATATGCAACCAAAACATTAATTGCACAATAAATGTAATGCGTTTCAGGGGTACTTGATAACTTGGAGAAAGGGTCCAAGATTATTGAACTTCATTCAGTAAGGACAAGTGCAAAGAGCTTACAATTAGGTCGGAACAATTCAATGCAAGCACTGGGGAATGACTGACTTGGCTACTACAGAAAAGGACGTGGGGGTTATAATGGACAACAAGCTGAATGCCTTACTGTGCTACTGTTGGGAAAAAAAGCCAATGGCATACTGAATGCAGTATGCATGTTATGCAAAGCAACTCTTCTACTCTATTCAGCACTGTCGAGAGCCCACCCGGAGTAGCACGTCCAGACTGGAGCACCATGCTTCAAAAAATAAAAAAAAAAAAGCGTACAAATTGGAGAAGCCAGCAAAAGCAACAAAAAAGTGGTCAGAGTCTAGAAGACATGACATAAAAAGGAAAGGCTGGAAGAAGTGGGAAGTCTAAAAGGGGAAGATTTGAGAAGTTTTTCAATACAAAAAGAGATGGCAACCGAATCCGTGTCCACAATGGACTGGAAGAGTAATGGTCTTAAAATGCAGCAAGGGAAATTTAGATAGAAAGTGCTTCATAATATCCAAGCTATGAGAATGGTTAAATACTGGAACAGAAATATATAGACAGGTTGTATGATCTCCATTAGTAGAAGTTTAAACTGAGGTTAGGCAGCCATTTGTCCAAGATAATTTAGACACAGATGATCCTGCTTCAAGCAGGGGGTTGGACTAGCCCCCCCCCAGATCCCCTTTAGCCTATTTTGCTGCAATTCCATGAATTACCTTGCACACTGAAGTGCACGAACACTTTAGCTGCACTACACACATTATTCAATCAGTGCACACCTAATTCAGTTCAACGGACTGTTAGCACGCACAGCCAACTTTTACCATAATTTGTGTAACATCTACAATTTCAAGAGCTAAATGAAAGTTTGCCTCCTTGATATTTTCCGTAAACGAGATTTGCAGTTTTAAAAAGGTGATAGAAGGCCTTAGAAGGGACTATTAGCAAAGAAACAGGATATCTGAAGTACTACCTTTGCAGGTTTAGGACACCGTTCTTTTAAAACAAGGGAAGAGTAAGCCCATCCTATTGCTGTTCACTAGTTATCTGTATAGCAAGCCTGTCACAGCTGTTAATTGCTCAGCTTTCTACAACAGCCACCTTTAAGACTAATAAAGTAAGAGTCTGCAGTCTTCACTCCATCCAGACTCCCAGAGTCAGTGGGAGATTGGTATATGAACTTGAGCCCTAAAATGATTCTGTGCCAAACCCCATATTAAGAAAACCCAACCCCCACACACCAAAGCACATGATGTATATGCCACTTGATGGATTTACCTGTAAATTTCAGTTCTGGATGGAGTTCATCTTCAAACTGTTTCCCATAGATGGAGGCACCCCCTCTACCTATGCAGCAGAAGGAAAAGCGGACAGGATATAAGCAAGTCCACAGTATTTTCAAGGGCATCATCCATTACACAATTGCTAGCAAACAGTTGAGAAAAAAAAGCAATGTTTTCCCAACGATAAATTGCTAGAACTCTGCTGGTCGTGTACAGTGCTCAGAAACAGGGACTTGAAAATACAGCCCTAGCTGGCAGCAAATACAAAGGGCCTGCCTGGGAATCCCCCCATAGCAAAGGCTAACTGGGGGTGGGTGCTACGCACCGATCAGATCCTGCCACCTGTTTGCAGGGAGACTCCTTGCCCTTGCCTTGGTGCAAGTAGCCATAACAGGGGCTGACAGGAGGTCACAGATGCTCCTGCCCGCCCCATCAGCCCCTGCTTCCATCTGGAGGACTTCCCTTCACTCTTGCCACCTAGGTGAGGTGGTTCACATACTTCCTGTGGGCAGGGCTCCATTCAGCTTGCTGTCCCCTGGCTCTGCAGGGATTGGGGCCGTTTCCAGGCTAGGGGCAGATCTGGTCACTGTCCCCCGTCTCCACTCCAGCCCTGCCCCTGTTGCTGTCCAGTGGCAATGGGGACGGGGCTGTCTGAAAGCTGCCCCAGGTGCAAAGGGCTGAGGAGGGAGTTTCTACCGCCTGGTCACCCCCTGCTGCTACTGCAGCCCTGTCCCCAGGCCCTCTGCTACCAGCCCCCGGGAACTCCCAGCCCCTGCTCACAGTGAGTGGGAGTGGGAGGGGAACAACACACCCTGAGGGCTACAGAGAGCCAGCGACCCCCCTCCCAGGGAGATGGGAGCAGGGCACTGTGAGTGTTGGCAGAGACCTGGCACAATCACCACAACGTCTGACAGACTTCTTCAGGATCAGCCCCCGAGCGTGCATTAGGGTACAGGTGCACTGTGCAAGGAGTTTTTTTAAGTGCGCTTTGGAGCTGCCAAGTGAATCACAAGGGCCATGCGGCAGTGCTGGAGGGGGAGTTTAGAGAGAGTCCGTCCTCCAAACAGAGCCCTTATTTTGTTTTATTTATATACGTACATACACACACACTTTTGCTAAGTATTACACACATTGTACATCATTTTATTTACAAAAAAATAAAGGCTCTGTTGAGAGAACTGACTCTTTTTGTTTGAGCATTCGCGAATTCGGGAGCCTGGCTGCAACAGGAGGCCAGGGCTCCCTACCCACTGCCAAGAGGGGCATCCTGCGGCGAGCTGGGGGCGGATCAGTCCTTCCCCGGCCACGAGGAGCAGGCTGCAGCGCCTCCGGCGGACGCCTCCCGCACACATCCCGCCCCGGGCCTCACCCGTGCCCGTGGGGTCGCCGCCCTGGATCATGAAGTCCTTGATGATGCGGTGGAACTTGGTGCCGTTGTAGTAGCCCCGGCGCGACAGCTCCGCGAAGTTCTTGCAGGTCTTGGGCGCGTGCTTCCAGTAGAGCTCCAGCACCAGCGAGCCCATGCTGCGGGGAGACGGGGCAGCCGCTAGCACCTCGCCCCGGGGGCGCCGGCGGCATCTCCCGCT
>NW_017728934.1:2796475-2842756 GCF_001723895.1 Crocodylus porosus
CCACGCCCCCCCCGCTGGCCTGGCCGGAGCGCGCGGAGCTGGTGAGCGGGGCGGGGGGCCGGCTCTCCCCGTGCGGGCTGCCCTGGGCCCCTGCCAGAGCCGCAGCCTCTTCGTTTAAAACGGGGACGAGCGGCCCCCGGCCCTGGTGGAGGATCGAAGCAGCAGGGCCCGTCCCAGGCGCAGGTGAGTGACAGCTTTGCCCCTCATCAGAGCCTGCTAGAAGCCCCCCAAGACGGTCCGTAAGCAGGCAGCGGAAGCCTCCGAAGCGGAGCGCTGGGGCCGGCCGGGGCAGCCGTGGGGAGGGGGCAGAGCCGTGCAGGAAGCAGCCCGGCGGGGTCCCGGAGCGGGCAGCGGCCTGGAGCGACTTCTCGGTTGTTCTAGGCTAGACGGGGGAGAGGCCAGGTGGGGGGGCTCTTCCCGACTTGCTGCTTACAGCCAGGGAGGAAGGTTGAGAAGGGAAAACGTGGGTGATGGTGACCGTGAAGTGAGGTTGTCCAGGGAGGGGAGCTGCAGGAGGAAGATGCTGGATTTCAGCAGACGCGGGGGTCCTGGTGGGCAGGATCCCTTAGGTGGCAAGTCCAACTGGCTGTACTTCAAGGAGCCCCTTTTAAAAGGGCACAGGAGCGTGCTCTCCGGGCTGGAAGGGATCTTGAAGATCATCAAGTCCAGCCCCCCTGCCCCAGGGGCAGGAAGTCAGCTAGGGTCAGAGGCTCCCAAACATTTCTTGAATGAGTCCAGAGTAGGTGCCTGCACCACTTCTGGAGGGAGTCTGTTCCAGGTCTTGGGGGCTCAGACAGTAAAGACATTTTTCCTTGTGTCCAGCATAAAATGGTCTTGAAGGAGTTTTTGGTCCTTGCTATCTCTTGGGGCGCTCTGGTGAACAGATGTTCCCCCTGGTCCTGGTGCACACCCCTTGTTTAATGGCAGATTGGGAAAGCCAACAGGCGACCAGTCTGGCTAGACAGCAGTCTCTTCAGCCAGTTGAAACTCAAGGGGGGGGGGAAGAATAAGCTTGATCAAAATACTAGGGAAGGGTAGAAAAGTATTGCATAAGCAGAAAATAAGGAAAGTCAAGGCATGATTTGAGAAGGAGCTGGCGAGGGACATAAGAGGCAATAAAAAAGGATTCTGCAAGTATGTCAAGAGGAAGATCAAAGAAACTGTAGGTCCCTTACAGAATACAGAAGGCAACCTAGTTATGTAGGATGTGGAAAAGGCTGAAGTATTTAATGCCTTCTTTATTTCAGTCTTCACAAATAGAGGCAGCTACCAGATGACAAGCAGAGTTGGCAGCAGAGATGAAGGAAGGAGTCAGGCAGCCTAAGGTAATGGTAGAACAGGTAAGGAATTAGAGACACGATAAGGATGTGCCGTAGTGTAGTGGAGGAATTAGCCGAGATAACTTCAGAGCCATTGGCTATCCGAGACCGCGTGGAGGTTGGGTGGGGTCCCAGATGACTGGGGAAAAAAAGGACAAATACAGTGCCCATCTTTAAGAAGGGGAAGGAGGAGGAACTGGGGAATTACAGCCCAATCCACCTGCCCTTGATACTTGGGTGGAGTTGCAGGCCCTCTGGAGGGTAGGCTAGGTTCCAAGATGAGCAGAATAGACTGGAGTCAGACAAAATTCAGCAAAGACAAAGTTCAGGGTCCTTCACTTGGGGTAGAATGAATTGCATGCACAAAATATAGACTGGGGAGTGACTGGCTAGGCTGCACCACTGTAGAAGGACCTGGGGGTTACAGTAAACCATAAGCTGAATATCAGCCAACAGTGTGCTCTTGTAGCAAAAAAGAGCCAACTGGATTATATAAGCTGGAGTCACTTGCAAATCAAAGGAAGCAATTCATCCACTCTATTCAGCATTGGTGTGGTCTTCCCTGAGGGCTGTTCTCAAGTTTGGGGCCCCTCACTTCAAGAAAGATGTCTACAGCTTGGAAAGAGTCCAGAGCAGAGTGAAGAGTTATTAGAGCCTGGGAAGTATGACTTATGGGAAAAGACTAAAAGAGCTTGGGTTATGTAGTCTGGAGAAGAGAAAACTGGCGGGGATTGGATAACTGTTTGCAACTAGTCAAATCTGGAGGGAATATAGATTGGCTTTTCTTTGTGGCCGTAGGCAATAGGCTCAAGCTGCAGTAGAGGAAGTTTAGTTGGAGGTTAGTCAGAAAGTTCCTCCTATGTGGGTGGTCAAGCATTGGACCGGGCACCTAGAACAGTTGTGGACTTTCTCTCCCTGGAACTTTTCAAGAGCTGGTTGAACAGACGCTTGGCTGGGATGGTTTAGTCAGGGACAATCCTGCCTTGAGTGGAAGGCTTGTCTAGATGTCCTTATGAGGTCCCTGCCATAAACCTAGGAATTTAGCCTTTTTGCTGAGATGTATGCTCTTCTCCAGTAGTGTTGGCAGCCAGAATTTTCCAAAACATTTTGTGGTCCTTGGCTACTGTTCTCTTTAGGCTGCTTAACTTGAATTCAAGTATTATAGCCTCTAGCTTCTGCAGGTTATACAACAATATTCGTAGGAGACGGGGTCGTCTTATCCCCTTATTTTATGCAGTCCATAAGTACTGATCTCCTGGCAAATTGACAAGGTAGCACTTGATTGGGAAAGAGAGAAAAAATGAACATACTAAAACCAGAAGAATGTGTTGTTCTTCTATACTGTCCATCTCAAGATCTCAAAGCATCCTGTATACATTATTAAAGTTGTCTTGCAACACCCAAAAAAAGTAGGCAGAGAAGTAGTGACCTCCCAAGGCCACACAAATGGTCTGTTGTGGAGCCAGAGAAAAGAAGCTGTGCTTCTAGTTGTTATCTATATTTATTTTCAATTAAAACAGTGATATTTTGATTATTTTAAAAAAAGGCCAAGACAGATTTTTCTTACATGATAAGGTTAAATTCATAGACTCTAAATTAGGTCAATTCTCAAATCTCTACTCTGGCGAAAGAGAAGAAAGTGTTTTCCATTCTGCTCTGAGTCATACAAAATAGCTGCCTCTTGTATGGCCTGTCCAGAAGAGAGCTGCTGCTTCTGTACAATTACAGGTGGCAGAGAGCTGACTAAAGATGTTGGAAATAAAGCTAGTCCAAAGAGGTATAGCAAATAATGGAAGAGGGATTAATAAGCACATGAAAGTGGTACTTCTTGCCCAGGGGAAACATAAGTGTTTCATCCCTTCTTAGAGGGAATCCCTCACCTGTCAAAGACTTAAGCTGGCTCTTGTGCAGAAAGATGTAGCAAGAGAAGTAGCAGGAAAGAACAGAAAGCCAGTTAGAGAAGTTAGGGAAGAGCTGTGTAACAGACTGGCCTTTAGGGTTGGGTCTCAGTGCCAGCCACCTGCCAATTCAGAGCTAAGCCTCTATCTCACTCGCCTGCCACACCTTGATGGAAATAAGATTGCTGTTCCTAAGGCGGGAGGCTTCCCATTGCTCTCCCTCCCGATGCTAAGGGACTTGATACATGCACCAACCTCTCCTTACGTATGTCCCATGCCTCACTGATATTGGTTCTCACATCTGGTCTTTCTATATTATCACATGCAGTATTTCCCTATTCACAATTCAGTAATTCTGCCCCTCATTAGGGCTACTCATCTCTACCACCCTCAACTGGGCCATTTATGTACTGACCACTTCACTGGGTCTTCTGCCCCTCCTCTGTGCCACTTCACTATCACTCAGCCCCCTCTCTGGGCCTTCTGCCCCCCTCCTAGGGCCACACTCTCTCTGCCCCCTCACTGGGGTCTTCCATGCTGTGGGGCTCAGGTGGCTGCTGCTATGCCTGGCCCCCTACACTGGGCACAGGCAGTCCCAATGCTGCGCTTGCCTGACCCCACTCTCCTCTGGTATTGTAACCTGCCCTCAGGCAGTGGCTGGGGTTTTCAAGTACCCCTCCTCACCTTTCACCGGGGAAGCAAATGACCTGGCATTTCTTGGGGACTCCCCTGCCACAGGAAGTCCCACCAGGCCACCCTTCCTTGGCAGGATGCAGTTTCAGGTCATACCGAGGACCAGGAGTCTCCTGCCATCCCCATAGCTCCTGCCCTTACTGCCAAGATATTCCAGAAGCAGCTCAGCCTGATGTTACCCATTAGCCTGCTCAGCTCAGACTACTGCTTCCCTCTGAGGACCTGGGTTAAAAAGGAGACTGCTCTGCCCCCTCAGCCAATCCCAGGGCCCTCTTGGGGTCATGTGCTACCTTGAGGCTAGCACCCACCTGCGGGATGCTCCACTGCCAACTTGAAACCTTAAAGTGGCAGGCATGGCAGATGCCCTGCTACAAACTGTTTCATATCATTCTTGACAAGATGGGGGGGATGTCAGAGCTTCTTTCTTCTTGAAAGCACAGAAGTGAATTTCTTTTTGTATGAGACTGCATGTAATTCTTGTAGAAAGCTTTCAAAGAGTAGATACACTAGGTCTAGAGGCTGAGTGGAAATTATAGCTCTTAAAAACTGTAGTGAGGATTGTGTAAATACTCTACCAAACCAGAGTAAGATAGACTATGATTCCTTTTCCTCCCTTTCACAAAGCATTGCTACAGCTGCTTATGGCCATTAGGGTTTGAATGTCAAAGAAATAGTTCTTAATGGCCAGAAAAGTGGTTAATCTGAAAACAGACCCTTTTAACTCCATCCATCTAGTTCCTACAGCTTTGTGTATCGTATGCGGTCCCAAGAAAAGAACCCCACTTAGCTCTACAAGCTGCCCTCCTGTGTCACTCTTTTTCCCTTCAAGTGGCAGGGGAGAAGAGATGCTGCTGCAGTGGGCCTAAGCAAGGGGAGAAGAGAAAAAGTGAAACTCAAATGTACAAATTGGGGGGAAAAAAAGGGAGAAAAGCCAAGGTTTGTTCACTCTTACGGATGCTCCGTTTCTTGTGACAACAATCAGCAAAAAAATTCCTGTAAAGCTCCATCATGAATTTGCTAGTGCCCATTAACCTACAGCAGTTCTTAATGGCATCATGGGGTCTTAGCAGCTCTCTGCCAGCAGACTTGGAGAGTTCTTACACGCAGCGCAGTCCCTGCCTTCTCATTGTGATAATTGCCACCACTTTTTAAATTGTTATGCAAGAAGTAGAGCGGACAGGAAATAAGGCTAGAAATGCCATAGCAATTGCTACATGTTAGCTATGAATATTGATATGCAATAGTAATGGGAACACTGTGACCTGCTCTAGAAGAGGAAATTATTCTACATTAGCTTGCAGGACTTCCCAGGAGAACACCTTAATCCAACTTTTTTTGGGGTCAGTGGGAAGTTTATAAAGCACCTACAGTGCTTGAATGTAATGGGAGCAGTATAGGAACTCAACACAATGGCTTCCCCACTAAGTGCATCTGAATACACACTAGGAAGATAGTGGGAGTGAGATGTTAGCTTCACAGATCTTGGATCCTTGTCTCCATTATGCTGAAAACCTTGTGTTGCTAGGCTGGGAACTAGAAATTAAAAAAAAAAAAGGGAGGGGGGGGTTAAAGAGCTTTTCTACACTGATTAAAGTGGATTCAAAGCCTTGCCTTGGAGTTAGGTGATCTGAAGGGAGAGCAACCACACACTAGGAGCATATATATGCCTTCCATGTGGGGTTTGCAGCATGCTTAGCAGTTGAGGAGCAATTGTCTTTCACCCTTCTGCATCCCCCCTGCCCTACCAGACTGAGCATCAGCAGTGTTCAAGTTACACACTCCTATCCCAATGGGCCGGCCAGCCCAAAGCAGCACTTACCTCAAGCGAGGGACCTGCATTTGAACACGGTTTGGGGTGCATCTGCACCAAGGGGCTGCAGCACATTGGTGCACCTTGAGATCCTTTCAAGGGCACCACACACTTTTACCACTCCTAGGTCTGTAAACACGACACATGAGAGAAACCCAGAGGTCCCAAATAGGAATCCACAGCGTTAAAAACATTCTGACCTGTTTCCAAAAGGCCTTTGATTTTCCAAAAGGCCTTTGATCTAGTATCCCATGATGTCCTCCCAAGAAAACTGGAGGATTATGGGCTTAACTCTGAGACAGTCAGGTGGGTAAAAAACTAGCTGCAGCATAGGACTCGGAGAGTTGTAGTGAACAGACCTGTGTCATCCTGGCAAGAAGTGGGCAAGGGTGTCGTGCAGTGGTCAGTGCTCAGTTCAGTACTTTATTAATGATTTGGATGTGGGGGTGAAGAGCTCACTGGCCAAGTTCACAGACGACACCAAGTTATGGGGAAGCGTGGTAATGCTCGAAGATGAGCTACAGTTACAGGTGGACCTAGGCAGGATAGCGAGTTCAGAACCTGATGAAGTTCCACTTTGAGAAATGTAAAGTGCTCCATCTTGGGACAGGCAACCCCCAACACACTTACAGGCTTGGTGGCACCAAACTGACCAGCACACCATGAATGAAGGGGACCTGGGGGTCATAATGGACCACAGTATGAATTTGGGCCGGCAGTGCGATGCTGTAGCCAGTAGGGCAAATAATACTCCAGCATGCATCAATCAATGCATCTCCAGCAAAGCCAAGGAGGTGACTCTTCCACTCGACTCAGCACTGGTGAGACCGCAGCTGGAGTACTGCGTCCAGTTCTGAGCACCACACTTTAATAAGGACATGGACAAGCTTAAGAGAGTCGGAAGAGCCACCCGTATGATCATGGCAAGTCATATGAGGAAAGGCTGAGGGATCTGGGACTCTTCAGCCTGAAAAAAGAAGACTGAGAGGGGACCTGGTACCAGCTTACCGCTACACCAGGGGAGTACATCAAGGGCTCGGTGAGCAACTGTTCCCCAGGGCACCTGAGGGGAAAAACCAGGAGTAATGGCCACAAACTCCTGGAAGATCGAATCAGGCTCAACTTAGGAAAAACTTCACAGTTAGGGTGTCCAGACTGTGGAATAGGCTCCCTCCAGAGATGGTGCAATCATCTACCCTGGAAATCTTCAAGAGGAGACTGGACAGTTACCTTGCCTTGCTGGGGAGATCTGACCCCAGTTGTTTTTCCTGCTTGGTGCAGGGGGCTGGGCCCGATGATCTCCCAAGGCCCCTTCTGGCCTTACAATCTATGAAACAACAAAAAACATTGCTCTATAAATTTTTCCATAGTCAAAAAGTGAGTGAAAGCAAAGAGCAGGTTCTGTGGGGTGCCTTGAGTTGAGGTGTTTTGAGCCTAAAAAAGTTGAGAACCACTGTTCTATCTACACCATCATTATGGCAGTGACTGCAGCTCATCCCCAGGCTGGTTTGAAATCGGCCAGCTCTGACATGGCTGGCAATGTAGCCTTGTGGCACATAGCTGCAAAAGGCCCTGAGAGCAGGGCAGGTTTTTGGCACTTAATCTGCAGCAGTCCCGCACTGCTGCAGCTACGCAGTTCCTGGTATCTGAGCTAGGTTCGTTAAAGGTATCCTGTATGTATCTACATGAGCTGCAGGTATAGCAGCGACTGTTGTATAAGCACCCAAATAAACTAACATTGCAGTGAGGATGAGCCCAAAAAGCCACTCTAAGAGGGAGTTGTGGGGCTGGGCTGGGCTGAGCTATTCTCAGCCATCTTGGCAAGCCGGTTGATATAGATCAGTTCTGTGCAGGAGGCAGAAGGATTGGGACTTCCCCTGATCCAGGGGAATCCACTGTTTCATAGTGGATTACCACGGTTGTTGCCCAGAGGGATCAGCATTGCAGTCTGAGCTTAAGTCCTGCCAACTCAGGTGATCACAGCAAAAACTCAAGCAGCTGCCATCTAGTACCAGTCTGGGACTGGGAGAATCGTGTTCTCTTCCCAGGAAGGAGATGACAGACCAGCTGTAAGGAGGCAGCGTTCGAACAGCAGGAGGAGTTGGGAAACAGTTAGCCGAGTAACTAACACCTATAAGGATAGGCTTGTTCTTGGTTTGGATCAGCTGTGACAGTACAAAAAAAGATCTTTGCCATCTGCTTGGGGCAAGAGCATTGATTTAATTAACACTTCCCTGCATTTTGCTTTTAGATCAATCCTGGCCTGTTTTCACTGTGATGCTTCCTGAGAAGATGGAGACATCCAGACAGGAAGGTAAGGGATTCAAGTGAGGTTGTGCGTTTTGCACTGATTTGTGTGTGGCGCTGCGTGTGGAAACAACAAGTCTCTTCTGCATTTACTCCATTTTGTTCCATTCTGAGAACCAAACCCTGGAGCTTTCTTTGTGCCATTAGGTTGGGGATGCTGAGTTTGCCTGAATTAGTTTTAACCACCTGCTAACCACCTAAACACCAACTAACTCAAGCTACATGCATGCCTTGGAAATCCTCATCACCATTTTCCCTTCTCACCACACAGGGCAGGTCATGTTCCCCTTCAGGAAGGGCAGCCTATAGTACTCATGTACACGTGCCATCTGCAATGCTTAGGGCCAAACTGGGGGTATGAGGAGGGCTAAGAGACAACCAAAGATATGAGCAGCTGTGATTAAAATGCACCTGTCTGTGAAGGGCTCTTTAATGTAGATGGACCCTGGACCCAAATTCAGTTTTCCCATTAGACAGGTAGAGAGCACCTGTGCAGCTAAGCTGTGTATGTTAAGGGCAATTTAGGTACTTATGGGGCTTTTAGACACCCACAGGGAAGAGAGAACACCAAATCACCAGAAAAGGAGAACAACAGGCCCCTCCTACTTTTAACCCAGCTGCCTAGTGGACCTACAGATCACCTTTCCTTTAAGTGGATTTGTGTCTGCTCAGCCCTTCCAGAAACCAGGTGCAAATCCCTAGCCAATGTATATCAACGCAACTCCACTGAAGTCGGTGTTGTTACACTCATCCACACTATTGGAGAATCTAGTCCCAAGGCCGTCAAATCTCTCCTTTCCGTAATCCTCCATCTGCAAGTCGGTAATACAGCTGGATCGGGAGGCTGAATTATTGAATTCTTGAGGCACTCAATAGTGTAACGTGTTGGGCTGTGCGACGGCTTTGCTAGAATACTGCCTCACGAGCCATGAAAGGCACCCAGACTGCAAGATGGGGGCACCGGATCAATTCCAGCACAAGTAATGGCGTCCCGTTTCTTTACAGAGGTACAGTTTATAACTGATGAGAAATTTGACTTTGGTCAGCTCTCCCCTTCTGACAGGTAAGACGGATGGGCCGCATCCTCAGCTGGTGTAAATTGACTTGGCCTCATTGCAGCCAATAGAACTGTGCCGATTTAAGCCAGTTGAGGATCTACCCCATGATCCTTTTCCCCCTACTGGTTTTTTTTTGCTCCTTGCACACATGAAAGTCCTCCCACGTTTGTGCTTATGCCAAGAAGTGCCAGGAAACCAGATTGACTAATGGGTGATCAGACATGTTCCACATTAGCTTTGTGTTACTCCGGCTCTGTTCTCCCAGGGGCTGGTGGGGAAGGGGAACTTTGGCTTGGGCTCGACAGGATCAGGAGGAGACAGTTCACTGGGTTTGGGTTGCTTTAATATAGTTTACCCCCCTCCCATTCCTCCTCCCCCCTGAAAAGAGTCCCCAGGCTTTATATCATGAAATGGATGTAGAGCAGGGGCTGGCAGAGTCCAGCCCACCAGCCAGATTAGGCCCACGGTGGACTCCATTTCCTAGCAGCCTCTGCCCACATCGCTGGAGCCAGTTTCCATGGAGGCCCCAGGCATAGCAGGACCGTGAGGCCAGGGTTTCTGTGGAGACTGGCCCCAGCAGCACTGGCAGGGTGGGCATCTGGGCAGGGAGCTGCACCAGAGCCAGGATCTTGCGGTGGTGACTGCATGGTCCAGAGCCAGGGCAGAGCCACAATCTGCTGCCTGCACACGCACCCCCCTCGCCCTCCCACCTGATAGCTCCTGCCACCCCACTTTTGCTGGCAAGATGGCAAATCTTTGTGGACTGGATCCAGCCGACAGGCTACAGGTTGCTAATCCCTGCTCATGGTGCCTGAACCTGCCAGCATAAATACAAACCACTTCTCTTCATGAGCACCAGTCATATTATTAGTAAAGTGACTTCTGAGCCTGGGCTCAGGATCAGGTCTTCAAGTCCTGAATCGCTGCAGGCAGGCCTATAACACCTGTCAGATCAGATGCATGTATGGGAGCCAAAAGGACACATCAGGTCCCAGCAGGCATTTTAAACCTGTGGAGGGGAGTCAGGCAGGTTATAACTAGCTCCAATCAGTACTCGGCTGGGCTGTAACCAAGTAGCATCCAGAAAGGTATAAAATACCTTCCTGCTCCTGCCTGCAGAATAAACCTTGCAGATTTGTGTGCTGGAGGATGGGGACTGTCCCCTTCACCCAGGTGCTGGTAGCATTTGGTTCTCACCCCTGCAGCCGGGAGGAAGAATGCCTTGGTGCGGAGGAAAAGGAGGAAGTCTCTGCTGGACCTGTCCAGCAGGTTGAAAGATTCGTGGCGCAAAGAATTGACCCGAATGTCGTGAAGGAGGAGGGCATTGGCCCCAGAAGAGAGCACCAGGTAAACTGGAGCCCATTGAGCCCTGAGAAGTTGGAGGAGATTGTGAAGGAGGCCAACTGGCTGGCCACGCAGCTGGAGAGGTGCCACCTGCCGAAGGAGAACGCCCGGGCCTCACCCCGGGAGGAGACGGAGCTGAGCCTCGGCGGGGAGCCCCGAGCCCCCATCAGGTTCTTGTCCAAGGAGCGGAAGAGTCCCAGAAGCCCCCGGCGCGAGACCTTCGTGGTGAAGAACAGTCCTGTCAGGGCGCTGCTGCCTACAGTGGAGCTGGGGACGCTCCTCTCAAAAGGGAAGAGCCCTTCTCCCCGCACCGCCGTGGCACCAGCTCACGCCCGGCTCCGACACAGAGCGAGCAGCCGCCTGGCTGGGGGTGAAAGGCCCCGGAAGGAATCGACCCCCAGCAAGGCGCAGCCCCCACAGAGACTGGCCGGCAGTAAGCAGGTAGGTTAGCCACTGGGAGGGGATGTTGCTGGGGCACCGGTCTCTAGGCCTGCTAATTGCTCTCCCTTGTCTTAGTGCATGCGAATGGTGGCTTAGTTTGGAAACCAGCCCCTTCCCTTTTCCCTTCTGGAAAGCAGAGCTTCTCTCCCCACCTTACCACCAAGCTGCTGCTCCCCTCGCTTTCCTTAGCTTCCCAGCAAGTAGGGCCAGTGCCTCCCTGCTGTTGCTCAGAGCTCCTTTAGTGTGGCATGGACCTGGTGCCCATCAGCTTTCGGCTGCACACACTTTCCTCTTGCAACTGCAAAACCAACCAGCAGCTTCTCATTTCAAAGTGCAGTTGCTTGGGAAAGAGCTCTGAGCAGCAGCACAGCTTGGCTACAGCCTCAGGCAGATGGGGCAGCCTCCAGGTGCTTCATCCTCACAGCTGTATGAGCAAGAAACTCTGACTTAAGAAAAGAAGGCCTGAATTCTGCCTGAACCATTGGCTTTTGGCCCAGCACAGTCTGTCTGCCAGGGGTGGGTCACTGAATGGATTTTCAAACCACGACTTAGCCACTTTGCAGAGCGCAAAATATTTGTTCTCAGTTCCCCTCCCTCAGAGAGACAAATCCATTCTCTGTGTGTGAATTCTCTCCTCTTGGTGAAATCTGGAAGCTCAAATACATCTGGAAGCTCAAATACACCCAAATGCTCAACTCCAACTGCTCCAAGGCTTAAAAGTGAGGACATGGAGCCCAACAGAGCCTGCCACAGAGCAGGCCTTTGAAGCCACTGGCAGCATATCTGCTTGAATCATTTAAATGAGCAAAGCCTGAGGAGCAAACTCCCACTTCACTTGGTCCAGTTATAGGCTGACCTCACTTTACCCTTTCTCACTGCATTAGCTGAGCTTCCAGGACAACCCCAACAGACGCACATCGCCTTCAATAAGAGTGAAAGAAGCAAGAGGACCCAGGTCGTCGCCCACCCAGCCCCGTCTCAAGCCGGAGCTTTCCTCACCCCGAGGGAAAGCAGAGTCCCTGCAAATTGTTAATACAGGTAACCAGGCTTCCAAGGCCAGGCTCCACGGGGTGGGGAGAAATGGTCTGCCTCCTGAGCAGGGCAGATTCTGCTCTCTGCACCCCGAGTGAGCTGCAGGGGCATGTTCTGCATCCCCTAGCATTGAGTAGCACAAGCCTGGGCAGCCTTTGCATGTATGTGGCAGATGAAGGAGGGAGCAAGGAACATGGTGGCAGATCAGGCAGGGGCCAGAAAACAGAGCAACCGATTCAGCAGAGGAAGGGGATCAGAGGCACTCGAAGGACACGGGGCTTAATTTGTGGCATGCCTGCCAAAGATTGCCCCCCAGCACCTTAGCATACTAATGGCATTGGGGGCAGGGTGGAGTGAAGCCTCCCTTGCACCCCTACAGACTGGCTTAGGTTCAGCAGCTCCAGCACTCCTGGGTGAAGACAGCGCAGCATACGCAGTGCCTCAGTGAGTTTCCACCAAGCGCTGCACTGAGACTGGTGGCTCGTTTGTAATTCCCCATCACCGCTGTGGCATCTCCATGCATGTAAGCCTTTCCCATCCAGCAGGGATCAAGCTCCATCTAGTGTCCAGCTTGGGGAAGAGCCTTCATTTGGTGGGGAGAAAGAATGGGCTTTTATTGCTTGGAAAAAAATCCACCCTCCCAACGTGGAAATGGGATTCTAGGGCATGATGGCCAAGGCTGTGGGCTGTGCTGTATTCAGCTCCCAACCAGCACAGCCAACACAGAGACAGCAATTGCTCCAAGACCAGAAACATGTCCTCCAATTTTTGGGGACCAGCTGTGTGTTTCCAGCCCTAGGATCAAGTCCTTCCATCTGCCTCAATTATCCAGTTCTGGATAGAAGGGGAGGCAGACCTCTGCAGTTAGCAGCAGCACCAGGTACTTGACCCCCAGGGAATCATTGAGCTCCCAGGTGTCAGTGCTACGGGCTGTGGCTGCCTCTGCTTGTGCGTAGAGCACTGCCCCAGCAGATGGGAAAGAGCTCCTTAACAGTGGCTACAGTCTTTTGTGGGATGAGCCGCTAAGCTAGAACCTGAGCAACAGGAGTCAGCCACTGAACTGGAAGCAGAATAATGGTCTTAAGGGAATAAGGCTCATCTCAAGGGAATCAGTACAAAAAGCCTCTCCTGCTCCAGCCCATTGGGCAGCGAGCAATGTGGCTGTGCTCTCTTTGGCCAGGGGAGATGAGTGCCAGGGGAAAGGGGTGGAGGGTCAGGGACTGTAATTGCTAAGGGGAGGACTCATGCTTTAAGTGTGAGTTGGTACAAGTGACTAAGGGGAGGGCAGGTGCTCCCCCAAAAGGGAGACAAGCTGGTGGGAAGCTTGAGTGAATCCAAATGTCACATCCAGCCCTTCAAGCTCACCCCCTTCTCTTTCTGCGTTCAGGTCCAGCTAAGCTCTGTGGGAGCAACTCCTCCCAGCTCCCAACCAGCTCCAGACCCACTGCAACATCCACCTGCCAGGCGCGGGCTAGGAGCACAGCCATCCCCATCCCTGCCAGCCGCCTCCCAGTGCCCACCGCTGTTCCCAAACCAGCCAGCCGAGTTATTTCCCTGAGCCAGGCTGCAGTGCCAAGGAAATCCAGCCAGCCACAGCTCCTGGGCCAGGGGTCTGCTGGGGCAAAGGGGCTCCTGAGGCCCAGTGCATCCGGACAGCGAGGTGAGAAGTGGTTTTGGGAGCCAAAGCACGTGGATTTCTTGGAGGGGTGACAGCTCAGGCTGGCGAGCTGAAGGCTCCAGTGCTGGGCTGCATGAGCCACCTGTAATAGGACGCAGGTGTGTAGGTGGTGGTAGCACCCCCAGTGACTTCACTAGTCCTGTTCTACCCCACTCCTGCCTCCCAGGGTATCACCCTGAGGTCTTATCTGCCACATGTTGCTGGCAAAGTGATACAATTAGGGATACTGCCCTCAGAGATCAGTAAGCTTTGGGTGCTTCACCTGTTCCTGCTCCTCATCAGGCTCTATTCCCTGTCCCTAGCAGAACCCCTCCTCTTCCCCTTAGTACCAGGCAGAAATGGCTACTATTTCAGGCTCCAGGCCTTTGATAGCCCTCTGTTCCACTTCCCCTTGGCACTAGGCCCTGGCACTGCCTGTGACACCAGTTGTAGCCCTGCAGGCCCTTGCCAGGGCCCTACAAGCTCCTGCATAGCCACACCTATGCCTTGCAGGTCTTGCTCTAAATGCCTTCACTGGACACTCTGGCCCTATACCACCTTCAGCCCACAGGGTCCCTGACCCTCACAGGGCTGCACTTTTGCTCCCAGCCATACCCAAACTTCCAAATTGTCTAAGTTTGTAAAAAGAGACACAAATCACTTCTCTTCTTTCTCCAGGACCATGCAAACGCCTACCCTCCATTAAGTAATCCTCCCTCCAGCTTTCCCAGATACCTGAGCTTGTCTCTGTGCCACTTTCTAGCTCTTCTCACAGCAAGGTTCAGGGCTGAACTGACTACTCTGGCTTAGGAGCCAAGGTTTATGCTCCCCTGAGCTCCACCCCTTCTGGGCATAGCCTCCACTGACCCTCCACAGGGCTCTTCCCTTTTACTTAATGAGTAGTTGCCCTTGTGCTGCAGTTTGAGCAATTAAGCTGCAGGCATTGCCTTCTTACCTGCTTGGAGCTCTGCCCTTCGTGCTTGTGGCCATGCAGCTAGCTTTTTAGTCCCTCACTGCCTTGTAGCTCCTATCTTTAGCTTCTGGCTGCTTACTTTCCTGCAGCTGTTCCTACTTTAGTTGCCTATTATGTTGCAGCCCTCTAATGCAAAGGGAGCTTCTTATTCTCTCAGCAGCAGGGGCTAGGGGAGCTTCCTACACTACCCTTCTCCCCTGGGACCTCTCTCTCTCTCTTCAAATCCTGGATGACTTTCCAGGATTTGAACAATGAGGGCAGATAGCTACAATCCAGGGGCTACAGCTTTGTCCTGGGATCCTGCTGTAGGCTCTTCCCCTTTGCTCCATCCCTTGTGTCATGTTCACAATGGAAGCACCTCTCTGCATCTTTAACATAATCTAAGCTAGCAGCTCTAACCCCGGCATCTTCAACGCTCTGGCCCTTGCTCCTGAGAGCTGCCTCTCTGTCTTCAAGCAGTTCCTCTATCTGCTAGTCACTACAAAGTCTCTTACTGCTCTTGCTTCCCCTTGACGCTAGGCCCTGGCACTGCCTCTCTGACACCAGTGCCTGCTGTGAATTGGTCTCTATTAGACACTTGAATTGGGGGCACTAGAGCAGTGAGGTTCACAGGCAGTGGAGATGGGTCTGACACTGGTTCAGTATATGCCCGTGGGCCAGTCACACCCTCTCTTCCCTTCCCCCCCATGCCTCAGTTCCTCACTTGAACTCTGGGGATAATATTGATTAATAGACACGAGAGGGCTGGGAGGGAGCTTACCATTGGCCTACATCTCCTGTGCTGCATCCTGTTCTTCGTTGGCAAGGAGGGGTGATACAGAAAAGGCCTTGGTGTCTTGTGGAAGGTGAATGTCCACAGGGGAACCCACCCACAGAGGAGAATGGGGCATGAGGCATAGCGGGGGCATGTTGAAATTGAAATGTTTCAGCTTTCAGGCATTTAAGGAAAAATCAAATAATCTTTGAAGCAGGTGCTTTGTACCAAGGATTTCATTTAGTGGAAAACCCAAACTTCTGTCAGAAACCAGTTGTATGGAAGATCATTCCCCATGCTCTATCCTAGGCTCAGTGGTACTGATGGGGAATTCCCTGTAGGGTCAAGCTCTGTGAACAAGAGGATTTGGCAGGTCAATGTGCCAGGCAGAATACAGAGGTGTCCAGGGTCCCTGGGGCACAGGCCAGGTCAAGTCCAGGGGGCTGGTATTATGGGCAGCCATGTCACAGTATCCTTGCATTGCTTGTCTGCTAGATGCTTGGCTTGATGAGGCTGTGGGTCATGCTGATCTTCCCTTTCCTTCCCCAGTCTCTGTAACCCAGCGGACAACCCCTCAAGGTGCTCTCCGCAGCAGCAAGCTAGAGCCACCTAAGAAGGTGACTGTAGCCAGCCGCCCAAGGTAAAGTTTTACCATTCTTCTCTCCAGGGCATGACTTTGGCTTGGAGTCTTTACTCAAAGCCACCCACCCATTCCTTCCTTCCATGCTGGACAGCAGTGGGATACTGTTCAATGTAAATGTTAACTTGGTGTGAACGTATCTCACTTTTCTTTCTGTTTAAGGTAACATCACTAGGCTGAGAGAACGCAGCTTGGACCACAAATCTCTGAGACTCAAGTCCTTCTTCTGGGGCAGGAGCGTTCTGATCCTATGCCCCTCTGCTCAGTGCCTGCAACAGGGGCACTTACCATCTCTGTGCTGCCAGCTGCTGGGCTGGCAACCTGCACCTATCAGCTTTAAGAACCAGGAACCTGAAATGAATATACCCAGGTTTCTACTGATTACTTTTACTTTGATTTCTATATTGAGAAGGAAGGAGGAATTCCAAAAGGAAAACAAACACTGAGTTTATTTCTTGTCTGATTAGAGCAGACTGCCAGAACTTCCCCTCCTTGCCAGATCTCATCTTGCAGCTACATTGCTAAACACTCATCTGTTAGCAGGACTGTCAGTTGGGAAATGGGGTCATTTCCCACAAATCATTTTAATCTTTCAGCATAAAATCAAAATCTGAGGTCTTCTGATCCTGCAGAGCCTCATGCCCCCCCCTTTGTGTACCATGCTCCCTCATTAGACTTTAGGCCCTGGCAGACAGCACATTTATGGAACAAATAACATGTTAAATCATGTCATAAATTGCAGCATGCTGTAAGTTCAGCCAATATATGGTACCATAAAATGACAAACCAGTCACAAAGATGTTCCACTTATTGTAGAACATCTTTGTGGCTGATTTGTATGGTGCTTTAAATTGAACATGTGGCATAGGTCTTCAGACTTGGGGCTGTCCCAGATGGTATGCACAATCACCTGATTGTGCATGTTCCCATTAATTTGTAAAATACTGGGTGCGTCTGCACATTCATTAATGCGTTGTAATGACAGGTACTAACAAGTGGTGCTACTGCATATTAGCACAGATAAATGTTTTTTTTGTGATGCTACTACTGCACATTGGACTAAATCTACTCCACATTAGCATGGGCTTTGCCCATCATGGTAGTGCGCAGTAGAATTAGTCTTCTGTGCATTAAACACATCATGTAGACGCACCCACTACATCATTCCACACAGCTCCTTTACACTTCTGTCACATAAATGAGAATCGGGTCCCATGTTAGCCTGGCAAAATCTTACTTCAAAATAGTCATGTATTTTACCAAAGCTAACAGAATTCATAGATTTCATAGACATTAGGGCTGGAAGGGACCTCACAAGATCATCGGGTCCAGCCCCCTGCCCAAAGGGCAGGAACTCAGCTGGGGTCAAATGATCCCAGCAAAATAAGCATCCAAGTGTTTCTTGAAAGAGTCCAGAAGGGTGTCTTGCACCACCTCCGGGGGGAGTCTATTCCAGGCTCTGGGGACTTGGACAGTAAAGAAGTTTTTCCTTATGTCCAGCCTAAAACAGTCTTCCAGGAGTTTGTGACCATTGGACCTTGTCTTCCCTTGGGATGCCCTAGTGAAGAGATGTTCTCTCAGGGGTGTGACGCACACCCCTTATATATTTATAGATTGCCACCAAGTCACCCCTGAGCCTATGCTTTTTCAGGCTGAAGAGTCCCATGGCTCTCAGTCTTCTCATAAGGCCTGTTCTGTTGTCCTCTGATCATGCGCGCGGCTCTCCTCTGGACTCTCTCAAGCTTCTCCACATCTTTTCTAAAGTGCAGAGCCCAGAATTGGATGCAGTACTCCAGCTGCGGCCTCACCAGGGCCAAGTAAAGCAGGAGAATGACTTCCTGGGTCTTGCTTGAGATGCATCAGTAGATGCAACCCAGAGTTTTGTTTGCTTTGCCAGCTGCGGCATCGCATTGGTGGGCTTCAGAATGGGTTTTCTGAAATGGGAATTCAAAATGGGTTTTCAGGTTAAAACATATATACCGCCCCCTCCCCCAATACAATAGTGAAAGCTATCAGGCAAGATCTTCTGCTGGTGTTTCCCTGTCAACAGTAGTAGTCAGATGCCAGTTTATGTTCATTGGGGAATCATGTCCTTTCCTGCAAGTTTAATTCTACTTCCTCTAGACTGGGAATGTTGAAACTTGCAGAACTTGGGGTGCATGAAATGAAGCTGATTTCAAACAAACTGGTCTGGTTTCCTGCTGAAGGAGACACAGAAAGTCAAGAGCCCACATGTGCAAATATGCTTTCTTCTTTCTGATAATCAAAAGTGGTGCTAATAGCACAGCCACTACCTTGGCAGTGTTTCTTTAAGGCAGCTTTAGTTTGTTCACATTATAGGTGATCAGGAAGGGGGGGGGAAATGTTATAATCCTGTATTTTACTGAATCCTTTGTCGTGCTGCTTTGCAGCTGGGCTCAAACCAGGACCTGGTGCTACAGAGTCTAGAGTAACACCTTCCTGCCCCTGCATGCTGGAAGCAGGGCCCAGCACCACCCCTGCCCGGCCCAGCACACTGGGATCAGGTGCCTAAGTCAGTACACAGCCTGGGGCTCCTTGTGGGTTTGGAAATTTGGCAGCTGGGAGTGGTGCCATTATTTCCCCACCACCAGATTTTTAAATCCCTGGGGAGCCCTGTGGGCTGGATATCACAGTGCCACAGGCCAGATCTGGCCCATGGGCCAGGGGTTAAATACCCCTGGTCTAACACTATGAAATACTTGTACATTCAGCCTCTCTGGGGCTTGATATAACCAAGCTATAAAGGACCTTACACTGTAGCAAACTCTTTAAAAGATTAATTATTTTTGTACTCATTTCTTGAACACTGAAAGCACTGAGCCTTTTATGACTGTTCATCTCTGTACTAGACTCTCCTTGTCCTTTTTTTTAATACATGTAACTTGTAAGTGAAGTCTGCATTTATTGGTCTCCTTGTGCAAGCCTACAGGGAAATGGGGACTGAGATGCTAGGCTCAAGCGGGCTGCTCAGCTCTGGGTGCTGGCATGGGGTATGCAGCCTCCAGGCTCTGTTGGTGAAGGCTGAAATGTAGTTCTGGTTGGCTGAGTTGGCTACTGCCTCTGTCCTTTACTAAGTGTGTAGACATCACTGTTACAAAATTCACCGTTCTGACACCATTGCAGGTTTGATCACAACAGGGAGACTGAACTTGCCACACAGCAGGGATCCATCCAAAACCAGGCAGCTCTGGGACCTGGGTTTACCTAGAGCTCCTTTTTAAGATGCATTGTAACCCACCAATGTCATACCTGATGCATGCCAGTGAATTGGGTCTCTAGAGTTGTACCCAGGTGCAAGGAGTTGGTCCCACTCCAGCAATGAGCCTCATTCTGGGGTGTTGCTAAACACACTGGGTGCCAAGTGAAGTTCTCTTCACACTGCCTGCTTGCTCTGAAGGGTGTAGCGGAGGGAAACAGGCCAAGAGCTGCATCTGTCTCATGCGAGTTCCTGCCCCTCTTGGCAATGCAGGGACAGCTCTCTAGTCTCGGCAGGTGTTTTAAAGCCCCTTAAGCAACGCCTGTTGCCCCCAGCTCCCAGCATGAAACCCTCATGCTGGTGGCGGTAAGTGCTCTGCATTGCATCCGTTGGCCCTGGATTTCAGCCCTGTGGTTTGTAGGGCCAGCCTCCAAACTCACTCTAAATGCTCCATCAGCCTACAAAGTAGGAAGTAAGTGGCTTGCTTTGGAGATGGGCAGCAGGGGCACACTGTCCTTCTCTGGTATGGAAAGGGCCACATTATTTGGGACTTTCTTCCAGGTTACGCAGTGAGCAGTGCTGGAACAAGCCAGGAGGAGTCTGAACTGCCTGTCCTACAAAGGTTGTGCTGAAAACCACCTTGGCCTGCTGGCTTGGGTGGGCAGTCTGTACAGCTGATGGCACACAGAGGAGTGAAATGGCTGTCATTGCATCCAGTGCCTTTTGACTCAACATACTTGTAAACGGGTTGGGGAACTGGGGACATCTTTTGGCTTTAGTCCAGAGTGAGGCCCAAACCCAGACTCTTGGACACCCTTCCTGTTCTGCCGCCTCTGCTCTACAACCCTATGCTAATACTGCAGTGTCAGCATTTGAGTTCCCCTACCAGTGGCCAGCCCCTTCTCTTTAACATGCGACAGCTCATGGACAGTACAGGACAGGGGCCACCCAAAAAGAACCAGGTCTTTATTATTTACTTGGGGAGAGAACCCTGCTGTATCTACGTGGTTGGCCTAGCAGTACAATTCAACCATTGGCGCCAGGGAAGAGCCAGAATCTTTTATTGATTTTCTTTTTAATTAAAAAAGTCAAGTCAGCAGTAATAAAACAACAGACTAACCCACTGTTTTTAACCCTTTGGGGGAATTGTTGCCAGAGTCTTCCTCCTCAAGCCCTGGTGGAGGGATCCATTAGCAGGTCTTGCAAGCTGCCTTCCCAGAATTTGGCCTCGTGTGAGCAGCTGCTGCTGGATTCTTGGGAGAATATAGTTCAGCCCCGAGGGCTTTGCAAACACCAGTAAAGAGGGGTCTTTAATGTATGGCATTTAGGCCTACTCTGATGTGCTCTCACCAGGAAGCCCAAATGCATCCACTGACCCAACTGGAAGCAGAAGGCGGCTGAGCACTTCAGCAAATGCCCATCAGGCAGTTGAGGGCTACCTAAGCCAGGAGAGAGCCTGGTTAAGATGTACTGGCATGCCAGCTTGAGTGTGCTAATGGCATACAGGGGAGTGATGTGGCTGCCTCCGACTCTGCTCAAATGACCAGGTGCCCATTTATGCCGGGCCATCTTGTGCGCCCCCCCCCCAACTGGTATGAGTCCAGAGCAGGACTCGGACTCGTGCCTGGGGCAGCTGTAACAAGACACCCACCTTAGCCACTCTGTCGCTGCGGCCTCTCCTCTCCAGCACAGTTTTTCAAGAAGTTCCTCAATTAGTAAGTGGAGGAAATCAACCTCAGCACATGGACAGCGAAAGCCAGGCCTTCAGCTGGTGGACAGCTGGCCTTTTTTTTGCTCCATGTGGACATACCAGGTCTTTGGCAGGTGTCAGTCACCCCGGGCCCCCTGTCCCCCATTGAACAAACCTTATGCCAGCTGTCATGCAGCTAATTTCCTACTGCCTGTGTTCGCTCATGCTTTGTTTAAGATTTGCAGGACATGGTCTGTAACTTGTTGGATCGAATAGGAGCCTGCTCCTGGTTTGCCTTTATTCAGGCTGCCTCTGAGGATACACATCAGGAATCCCTGATTTCCTGTGAGTGCTGCTTTTAACAGGCAAATAGACCATAAACTACACACAGATGGATCCTTACAGAGCAACTGGGGGGATAAACAAGCTGCAGCTTCCCAAGGCAAGGCGGGATGGGGACACTGAGGGAGACAACATTGGCAGTGCAGGGAGGGGCCTGACTTCTACCACCCCTCTGATCTGTTATTGGGATGCTCGGCTCCACACCCATGGCATGCATCTCAGATAAGGATGAAGTGTCCCCAGCGCAGAGCATGGGATCTGCGGTCCATAAAGCTCTTGGGCCTTACACAGGGCTTGGATGGTCCATTTTCTACCCAGGTGCTGTCTCTAAATGGGTAAGCAGCCATTGGAGTTAAAAGGTTGCTTACAATCGTGCCAACAGCCTGTACTGCTGTCCTTACCCTGTCTACAGGCGAAACCAAGGAGACTGGGCCGCCTGAGCAGAATAGCCCCTCTGGCTACTGTCTGTAGCCAAAGACACTCAAGGACGTGTTGTGGCTAACACCACATCTGGTTGCTTTTGACTCCCTAACCCAAGTGACCAGGTTGCCATTTTCAGCTGGGTCAACTGGGGGCAGCTTTTGGCACAAGGCCCAACCTCATCTCCCTGGAGATACAGCAAGACACCAGAGCTGCTTTGCCATGACAACTCTCAGCTGCAGGAGTAGCTTTAACATATTCTTTACAGCTTTCTGAACCCTCTGGCCAGACCACAAACCATGACTGTGGGCATGTTGCTCTGACTCTACGCTGGGTTTTGGCCGTCTCCTGTGTTCAAGCCCCTAAATAAGCCTGACATTTCCAGGAAAAGACGAGCCCCTGCTGCCTCCTGCCTTCCAGAGGGAGATGGCAGGCATCTGGTGACCACACACCTGTTCTGAAATGGACACCATGAAAGGCCTTCAAATGCAGCATCCAGCAAAGCAAGGCATGACTGGCACCTTCTGACACTTGTCCCCCACCCTGCTCACACCTCGGGCAGTGACAGCGTGGCCTAGTGCCGATGCCAGAGGAGTGATCCTTACACGGAGAACAATCGCGTCCCAACTGCAGCTTAAAAACAAAGAGGGAAATTCCAAGAAAGGGTTAAAAACTGTACTTTACCCAGAGGCCACAACAGGGTTGGAGGCAGTGGCCAGGCTTTCTGGAGGTGGTGGGTTTGCCCGCCTGTTGTGTGGGAGCCGATTTTCAGAGTGGACCGAGCACCTCTGCTCTGAGCACTCATCAGATCGCTTGTCCCAGCTGATCCCCTTGGCCTGAGTGCAAATCGCCACCTGCCCCCATCCCGCTCCCTCTGCCCCGGAGCGCTCTACACTCCCCTATGAAATGCAGCTGGTTCTGTTTTCTTTTAAATTAAAAAAAAAAAAAAAAAAAAGCTTGTAAGAGGCATCAAATTCAAAAACACCCCAGAGTAAGTAAGGGCTTGTCTACCCCATCACTGCCTCCCTGGTGGAAATACATCCGTCCCTGGATGTCCATATGTGCACACAGGTCTATATAACAAACTGTTTTCCAAAAGTATAGGCCATACCATCCTGGTGAGGAGCAAGTGGAAGCTGGACTCAGCCTAGCAGGGTGTAGAAAAACAAAGGCTCTGAGGCAGAAGGCAGGCACCACTCCGGCACCTGGTGGCATGGGACCCAGTCACTCGCTCCACTGTTTTGGGTTTTTTTTTTTTCTCTTTTTATGTTTTTTGTTTTTTTTAATTTTGTACAAAATAATTGCAGCATGGGCAGGAGAGGCAGCAGGCGGGTTGCCACAGAGCCTGCCAGTGGCCCCGCAAAGGAGACCCACATCAGCACAGCCACATGGGGAAGAGGTCAAAGCTGCCACTGCGATGCCAACCCTGCCAGTGCATCCTTTCTTGCATGACCTGATCCGAAAGCTAAAGGCAAGCAAAGTCCAGCCGTTGACTTCTGCACCTTCTCTCACCTTTGGCACCTGTCCTCATTTACCCCTTAATAGCCCCTTGCCATGGGGCTGGAATTAGGTGCCACATCCTCAGCTGGTGCCAGATCACACAGGTTGGCTTTCAGGGCAGCACAGATTGACACATGCTGTTCAGGTCCCAAGCCCCAAAGCAGGGAAGCCTGATCCTGGCCTCAGAAGGCCATGTCCATCTTGGCCATTTTTTCCCCTGCCTCCAGCAGGGCTGGCCGAGGTGGGGCTCCCTTCAGTAAGGAAAGCAATCTCTCCCCATCTTCCTGACTCTGCTATGATTTTACTGCAGTGGTTTTGCTACCCCAGATCCAAGCTTGCTGGGGGGTTGTGCACAGGATGACAGCACATGATGGAGAACAGACTGCTCGTGCCAAGAGCTGTGCGCTGAAACCATGCTGTGGCTTTGTTCTTGCTCTGGAAAGAGCTGTGATTCAACTGTGGTCTCAGACATGCTGTCTATAATGGTTAGATCACTCATGTGTCACACACCCCTGCCATGGACAATCTTTATGGCTGCCAGGCTGCAGGGTCACGCTTCCCACACTGAGGGCTCACCTGAGGCACCACAGGATGGTGGTCCAAGATCTGTCTTGCCCTTTTGTATGGGCCGAGTTCACCATATTGCCTGGATCCAGCGTCAGAATGAAAGGTTCCTCTCAGTGGAGCTTGGATCAGACTCCTGGCATGGGATGGCCAAGACTTTTAAAGCACAACCCATTTCCAGTCCACTTACAGGTCCTGTCTGAGATGCTGAGCATCCATCCCTCAGTCCTATTGAGGCCAGCCAACGCTGGGGGGGAACTTGGACAGCCAGGTCCTACGTAGCTCGTGGCCAGGATCCCAAGATGAAGAGCCCCTTGTCAAAATCCAAGTTACTGGGACAAGTCCTCCATGCTAGAGTCTCATCTGGCTGGGATAGAAAACTGCAGCATAAAGCAAGGTTGGCATCTCTGTCTGTAGCCAAGAGTTAGCATGCTGGGAATTCAGCACAGCCAAGGCAGAGGCCTCCTCAACTGCTTATAGATGTAGCCATCACCAGTAACCTCTTTCCAAGTTGGAAACCAAGAAACACGAACCTTTCTTCTAGGACAGGGGTGGAAGGCACCACATTCAGCCAGTGGGAGAAGCCACCATATGTCATCAGGAGTTGGGTGGTACAGTCTTAGCCTGACTCCACGGGTTTCTCTGGGGGGCATGGGACTATCCATGGGTGTCTGAGGAGGAAGTGGGACAGGGCAGCTGGCCCTCCCACATGATATACTCTCTGGTGTCTTTTCCAAGCCTATGCTTGCCCAAAGTGCCATGCTGTGTGCACACATAGGAGGCCCATCCGGAAACATGGACCTTTAGTTTAAGGACCCTGAGTCAGGATGGGCCCCTGGCACACAGAGATGGGGGAGAGAGTGTGTGGCCTGAGTGCATTGATATAGTTCCTTTTCAAGGTGCAGGACAGACCCCATGGGTGAAGAGGAGAGGAAAGGATGGGGAGAGTAGCCATCAGCAGGGAAGGTGGAAGGCCAGGCACTAGGGGCAATGAGTATGGCAGGGCTTGCTGGAGCAAGGCCTGGACACCAGCCACGGTTCCTATCGCCCTTTAGGGCAGCTACATCCCATCACGAAGGCTCCATCAGCAGAGACGTGGGTGTCCCTGCAGCAACACTTCTCATGTGGCACCCAGGCCTCCTTGTATTGGCTATACTAGGTAAGAAACAACCTGTCTGTCCATGTGGCAGCTCCAGCTGTGGCAGGCCGGAGAGCAGTAATCCCTGAAGACGGGGAGGGTGGATGAGGCTGCCCCCTCGCTCAGAGGCAAACCAGTGATGTGTGAGCCATGATCCAAAGTGCATCTGTTCAAGTACATCTGTCTTCCCGCCCCTGCCCTCCCCCATCCCCGCCAGCCCCACCTGGCACAAGGACACAGGATGGGGCTCATTTGGCACTGAAAACAAGGTTGGACAGAGGCACCCTTGGGTCGCTACGTTCTTCGCTGCAGTTTGAAAGGGCATCTGGCAGGAGGGGGCGCTGTCCTGGCTCGCAGCCTAAGCAGAGCAGGGTGGCTCCATCAAATGGAGGTCTCGTCACTCCTGTGCAGTGATCAGACACAGCGAGAAGGGGCACGGGAGGAATGGAACAAAAACAAACAAGACGGACGTATGGTCATGAGCGGATCTGGGCCTCGCAGCTTGGGCCAAGCACCCCCCAGCCCCCCTGCCAGGACAGACAGACAGACAGATGGGGGCGGGGAGCCGTGGGGCTCACATGTTAATGGAGGAAATTAAAAAACAGAAATCTGAGCAGGGAAAGCAGGAGACAGAAAGGAAAGAAGAGGAGGGTTAGTGCAAGAGGCAGCAGAGGAGTTAGAGAAGGAAGAGAGCACCCTTTGGGGACTGTGACCTCCCCATCAGCATCTCACCAGCCCCTTTCCTTCCTCCTCTCCCCAGTTCTTTGGAGGCCCAGAGACGCTGAATAAACCCCTCATGCTCAAGGAGAGGAAGGCCAAAGAAAGCAGCTTCTTTAGGTTGGATATTGGGCTTCGCAAGGTGAAGGGGCATGGAGCTGGAGACATACCAGCTCAGAGCCCTAAACTGTAGAGGCAGCAAGGGGCTGAGATTGCTGGGACAAAGAGATTTAGGCCATGGGATGTCTTGCTGCTAAGAGACAGGCTGGAAGATGAGTGCAGTACAATGCTGATTTAGTGATCACTGAGGGCTCCTTGCCTAGATTTTGGGGACTGGTGGCATAGAGGTATCAAGGCCACAGTGCAGCTCTGCTTCTGGTGAGGATCAGCATAGCTGCTCTGCCTTGCTCTCAGAATGGGAGAGTGAGGTTGAGGCCCAGCAGGAAAGGGGGAGATGGTCATACTCACACCCCCCTGGGAACACAAGGCTGAAGCCATAGCTGCTGTACATGGAAAGTCACAGCCCCAGTGACTTCGATGGCTCAGGAGCTGACCCAGAGGCACAGCAGGATGGGAAGGGTGGAGGCGGGCAGAGAGGGAACAGTCTGCAGAGCTGGATACTCTCCCTGTCCCCACAGCTGCATCACAAGGCACTAGATGCCCCCTGGGCAGTTGGTAGCAGATTACCCAAGGACAAGTCCCTGTTGGGATAGGTGCAGGAAGGGAGCTGCAACCTCAGCTGCAAGTTGCCATAGGGGCTGGGATCAAGGGCCTGGTCCTGAACTACCCTCACTATAAATCCACAAGGTTCTCCCTGCAGCGCAATGCCCTAAGCACCAGGGTGGCTCCTAGAAGGGCTTAGCTTGGGGCAGGTTTGTGGCTACACCCACCACGGTGCTGTACTCACTCAGAGCCTGAGGAGTCCTCGTCCACGGTGCCAGCCTTGATGCTCATGGCAATGGGTGTCACCCCGTTGAGCTGGTCCTGCAGAGTCTGGCGGGGCCGAGGACACCCCCCCGCCCGGCTCCCATCGCTGCCTGAGGAGCCATGGGACAACACGGTCCCCGACTTGTGGGCTGAGAGCTCGTTGTGGATGCGGTGGATGCTGTTCTTCTCATTGATGGTTGGCAGGCACTTTTTCTTCAGGATGCCTGGAGGGTTGAGAGAGATGAGGGGGCCGAGGAAGGCACCAGATGGGAGGGAACACCTCAGTCCCTTTCCCAGGCAAGCCCCCAGTCCTGGGCAGCCTCCCCATAAGAGCCAACCCACTGGGTCCAAGCATGGGTTAATTTAGCCCAGCTTCCCGTCTGTAGAAAAAGCTGACGGCCAAGTACTTGGGCATGGGGAAGTGAAAGCTTGTGCTGCCTTGCCTTCCCTTGCCCAGCACAACCTCTGCCATCCCCAGCAGGGCAGGGTGAAGGCAACTCTCTGCAGCCTTTGCCAGGTTTAATTCCACCCTCCTCCCAACCCAGCCCCTCCATCAACCTGGGAAGTGGAAGGAGCCCTCTACTACTGGCTGTCACCGCCATGCTGCACCGGCTGTGCCTGGGATGGTTTGAGGCAGAACTGTCCAACAGCATGTAGCCTGGGGGGCCTGTGGCTCACCCCGATGTGGCCTGCTGGGTGTTCAGCCCCCAGCTGCTTAGGAGCTGGACAGCCCTGGTCTGAGGGATTAATTCCTCTGAGGAATCTCAAGCTGCAGTAACTGCCCGAGAAACCCCTGGGGGCCCCTGCCCCAAGAGCACCCCCTCTGCCTTGCAGCACACAGAGGAACCTGCCCAAGTGTGCCTCCCTCACCCAGCAGTATTTATAAGGGAATCCCCTGGCAGTACAGAGAAGCTTCAGCAGTGAGGCACTAGGACTCCCAGCCACAATCTCTGGATCAGCCAGGCCCCCCATTTACCTTTCTGGGGCTGGGCAGCAGGGTTGGGAAGCGACATCAACACATTCTCCTTGTACAATGCCTCCCCGTTCACCCTGGGGAGGTCATCCAGGTGCCCCAGCGACACCTCGGCTGTCTCCACTCGCAGCTTCTCCAAGCCCCCATGCCCATCACTCTCGCTGGCTGTCGTCAGAAACTCCCCTGGCCAGTAGGGCTTGCTATGAGCCAACACATCTGCTGAAGAAAGGAGCACGTTCAGCAGAAGGAGGGAGACAGTTCCTGCAGTAGCCATCAGCCCCAACATACAGCTCACCAGTCCCTGAAGTAGCCATCAGCCCCAACATACAGCTCACCCACTGAATTCAACGGGCTGCTCCTGGTTTATGCCAGGCTGAGCTAGGGGCACCTGGCCTGGTACAGTGACTCCCAGTTATACCAGGCTGAGCAACGGGGAAACCAGGCCCAATGCAAAGCAATGGCCTTTCGCGGCCTAACTCTTCTCTTGCATGGTCTCAGTCAGCCTCCGTGAGCAACATCTGGTGTTTCAGGACGGCCAGGGGCACCTGCATTTAGGGTGGAGGGGGCAGAGAGGAGCTAGCAAAGAAAAGAAATATGTTCCTATCGACTAGAGGGAAGTGGCAGGAAGGCAACAGGCTGCCCATGCACTGACATTGCCCCAGGGCTGCCCTCCCCATCAGCTGGACTCTGCCCTCCCCACCCAGCACCCCAATGCCAGCACTACCTTTGGGGGTGCTGTGTGCTGGCTGCTTCTCATTGTTGGGGCAGAGCAGGTTTTCCCAGCAGGGTTCCCCAGTGAATTCCTCATCCTCTTCGCTGTCTGAAGAATGGGTGGAGGCATAGGAGCCACTCTGGTCATCTTCCAGGGACAGGTCACTGTCTGAATCTGTGTCATGCTCTGAGATTGGGAATGCACACACAGAACCTGGCATCACAACAAGACCCTAAACCCCAGTGCCAACCAGACTGACCTACCATGATTCACATACACAGAGGGACCAATTTCCCCTATATCAGGCCCCAGTCCATATGGCCTGTCCCTAGCCCATCTGACCCAACCATGGGGACACTAGGAAGGGTAATACAGATGTATGCCTCACTGCAAACTCACTCCAAACACAGCCACAGCCCAGCCACTAGGATTCAATGGCTAAAAGCACCTGCTGGAGCCCAGTGACTTCTAATTAAAAGGTGAGAGAGACAATGGTCTGGAGATCTGGATCCTAACACTGCTGTTCCACAGACCTACTGCCTGATCTTGGTCATGAGCACATAAGGATCAAGCCTTTTCCATGCCTGTTTCCCCTCCCAGCTCCAGAAATGATGACCTTGATGGGACAGGGATTGTCTCTCAGTATGTGCATGTGCAGTACCCAGGATAAGGGGACCTTGATAATACTGTTTCTGTAGTACCAATGACTCTGAAGAAGTGCTGCTAAGGGGCTCCAAGAGAGTGGACTGGTCCCTTTATTTGGTGTGGGGGTGGGAATGGAACTAGTTCCTAACTAAGTTGCCTCTGAGACAGCAGAAGCCGCTAAGTGGAGCTGGGAGGACAATAAGCATGGCCCAGGCAATGGGAAATCCCTGAGATAGACAGCCAAGGACTAAGACACTGCACAACAGAGACTCAGGCTGCTGCCTCAGGATCCGAGAGGGAGACCACTGGGGATGTCAGGACTCCCACTGTGCAAGGGTCTCATTTGCCCAAACACAGGAGCTACTCCAAAGCCCCCAGCAGAAAGCAATGCCGCTCCTTACCATTGGGCTGATCCTTGGCTTCCAGGAAGAGGGCACTGGGGTCCGTCAGCCCTGTGTGCACCTGGCTGTTGTTCAAACCAGACTCCTCTCTGCAAAACACAGACAGGCCACTTCCTAACTGCAGCAGCACCCTGGCCAGCTCCCGTCCCAAGCCCTGCTTGGGCCACCTGCTCCCCCAGCAGCTCAGCCAGGGGACATGACATGTCTTTGAGAGCTCCATCTCAGGTGGTGCTAAGCATCCTGGGACACTCTGGAGCCCACTGGGGTAGAGAATGGAGGTTGTTCTAAAAGAGGGAAGCCTGCTCCCTGGATTGCAAAGCACAGTGCGATTGGCTAAGGCAGAGCACTACTAACCAGCTGGGGATACTGCATAAAGATGGATATAAATACTCCACTCCCCGTCACCCACAGACCCAGAGTGATGAGCCATACCTGAGCACAAAGGGGATGTAGCTGTGCTGGCTCTTGCCCGAGCGAATGGTGCTGTGCAGGGAACCTGTGGAGTCTCCAAAGGGTGGGTGGTACAGCCGGCCGTCCACGTACGTGTTGTTGCAGTTGTAGGCCTGGCAGGGAAGAAGGAGAACCCAGGGCAAGAGGGGTGGCTGATGGCGAGTGACTGGTTCCACTGCTGAATCTCACTCTTGACACAGCTCTTGACCTCTGCGACCCCCTCACAGCTCTGCCAATGCTCCTCACTCTTGGCCTACATCTGCCCCTCATTGGATCCTGTCCACCTCCAGTTCTGCCAGTCTCTCAATCCCAAGCTGCAGCTTCCCTGCTCTCCCAGCTCCAGGCACCCCCAGCTCTACCCTTCCACCCCAAGGTGCAGCCCCCTGCTACCCCAGCTCTAGGATGCCTTCCCAACACACACATTTCTACTAATGCCCCTCAGTACTGACTCACAAGACAGCTGCTATTCCAGTGCTGGCCGAAATGACCCCAGCCTGGGGCAGCAGGCCATTCTAGGGGCCAAACTGATGGCTATCCTGCCTCTGAGGTTCCTGCTGTGGAAGGAAGAGGGAGACGGGGAGCCCCCAGGCACTCACTGCTGTTAAGGTGGATTTGGTAGTGAGCATGGGGTCCGTGCTGTGCTTCCTGCTGCAACTGAACTTCAGAGCCTTCCTCACCTCTTTGCTGAAGACGATGCAGAAGAGGAAGATTAAGGGCCCCTGGAGAAGGCAGCAAGAGGGAGGTTAGATGTGAAAAGGACCACGTGGAGCCTGGGGCAGGACAGCCATGTATAAGTCCCACCCCAGCACCCCATACTAGATGAGCCAACAGGCTGCAAGAGGAATGGGGTGGCCTCCAATAAGGCAAGCTGGTGTGGGCATGAGGGTCTCTCTCATCCATCCCATATTCCCCCAACCCCCTTCAAGTACCAGAAGTTCCTCCATCTCTCAGACCACCCCCAGCATGGGACTCTCTCCTATCGCTGGCTTTGGTAACCCAGCCCCAGGAAATCTCAAATCTGAAGGAGACCCGCAGGGTTCTACATATGTGGGTAAAGGTTCTTCACCCACTCTCCAAAGACAGAAACCCTCCCAGTCCACACTCCTTTGCCCCAATCTGCTGTACCTGGAGACAGTTGAAGCCAGCAAAAAGGTAGTGGAAGAGGATGGAGTCACTGTTCACAGAGAGCAGGGCTAGCAGCCAGGTGCAGCTGATCAGTAGCAGCATGATAAAGGCCGTTTGCAGGCCTGAGCTGCATGGGGAGGGAGAGGGTAGGGGTCAGACCCCAAATCAGACACATGACAAGCACGGTGACCCTCTCTACTCCAACCACACCTCCCCAGACAGACACACTTTCCCATATGGAGACCCCCCCATCCCCCAGATACATCCATAGCTTTCATGCCTCACACACCCCCTCAACCCTTCCCCAGTGAAACTCCAACCTCCCTGTATTCCCCCAGAACACACTGTGTCCCCTCCCTCAGACACACAGAGCCCTTGGACTCACCTGGCCAATCACACTTTCCTCCCGGGCAGACCCCCCTGATGCGCCCCTGCCACCACATCTCTACCCCTCCAGCTCACTGAACAGAGCAGTGTTGGCTCATCATGCCTGGAGCCTCCCCCAAAATGATACAGGACTGCATCTCTCTGAGACACACCCCTCAGGAAAACAGTGCTCCACACCCTGCCCACACCAGACCAGGCCTTAACTGGGGTGTGCTATTGCTGTGGCCGGCAGGCTGTAGGCGGCAGTGTGCAAATCAGGGGTGTTAGCAGGAAGTTAACTGGGATGGAAGGTACAGACTCACACTGTGCCCTTCTTCTCAAATCCCTGTTGCTGTGCTGCACAGGTGGCCTTAGTTGCCAGGATAAGGAGAAAGATGCTCATCTGTAGAGAGGGGAAGAGAGGTGAGTCAGCACAGGACAGTGGGGTCAGGAAGTACCCATGGTTCCCTACCCCATGAGACTCCTCGCCTTCAGCTTTAGAAATGTGTCCCCTCTGTGCCCACTATGCCCTTGAAAAGCTCCAGCCTTGGGCATCCATTACTGGCTGTGGGCAACTGCCCTTGCCTCATGAGGGTGGAGGAGTTGTAGTGTCATGGGCCAAGTGCATCAGCCACACCAGGTCTGACACTGGACCAGGTGGGCTGCTCCGTGACGCATCAAAGGGTTTCTTTGCTGGGCACTGCAGAGGTCAGTTCACACCCTGACATGTGACAGGAAGCATCTGGGGCTGCAGTGGGAGAGAAGGCAGCAGGTCTGCATGGCTAGTGTCTTCTGCCCCTCAATCAGTTTTCTGCAAGCAGCAGCTCTCAGGGAGGAAACTCACAGGGGCAATGTGACCTGCCCCAAAGCGCACAGCAGGTCAGCAGCAGGGCTGAAAGGGGAACCCAGGAGTCCTAACTGCCTGTGTGCTGCTCCTACTTCTTGCCCCGAGCTGGGAGCAGAGGCCAAGTCCCTTATCTCCCCACTTCCTGCTGCCCTTTGGGGCTCTTCTCCAGGACCCCCTAGATGCACAGGAAGCCTCCAAGACCCCAGATGACCTCATAGGGCATTTATACATGTGCTCCAGGAGTGTGTGTGTGTGTGGGTGGGTGCTTTAATTAGAGTGGCTCCAAAAGCCACTGTAATTAAAGTGCCTGGAGCCTCATGTGTGTCAGCATCCCTACGCTGAAAAATGGCGGTGGGGACACTTTAACTAAAGCTCATTGAACCAGCTTTAGTTAAAGCACCCCTGCTGCCATTTTCAGTATGAGGACACTGACATATGTGACAATGGAGTCTACTGGAGCACGGTAATTAATCAAGTCTGCTCCGACATGCTGTAATTATGGTGCGTTGAAAAAGCCTTGCTGCATGTGTATAGACAGTCATACATACCGAGACAGCAAAGGCAATGGGCCCTGCAAAGCTCCAAATCAGCGTGTCATAGATGGACAGCCAGCAGAAGTCAGGGTTCCCATAACCCTCAGGATCCAGCCCCACTGCCAGCCCTGAGGAGAGAAGCACCATACACCACTGTCAGCAAAGGAAGAGCAATCCAAGCACCATCATCCTGCTCCAGATATCAGCTCCTACCATTAGAGGGAACAAAACAGTGGATTCCTAGCTGGATCCTGACAGCTGGGCACAGTTGGGTTTGACCAGCACCCCTGGGCTGGAATGGCCGGGATTTGGGAGGCAAGGTTGAGAGGCACCAGCACAGCTGGCAGGTGGGAAGTGGGGGCAGGTCTGGGAGCTGCAGGCTGTGCCAGCAGCTGTGGAGGATGCCTTGAATAACAGGAGGGCTGTTGGTCAAAACTGAGTGTCACTGGCAGAACTGGGTGGAGGAGGCAGGATGTCAATACAAGGCACTGCAAGGAATCAGCACCTGTCTGAGCTACTAGTTATTCTTCCCCAGGCTGCCTCTGCTCCCAGTGTTTGTTGCCTGGGCCTGAGCTCATCCCATCCCATCCAGGAATGGAGTCGGGAACAGGAATTAAAATAGGGAGCCCACAACTGTGCACAGTGCTCTGAGGCCTAACCAGTGCTGACTAGAGTCGTACAATCACCTCCTGTGCCTTACACCAAACACTCCCGTCAACACCACATTTGCTTTTATTGCAGCTGCACTCCGCTGCAAATTCAGGTGCAATCCCCCAAACCCTTCCCTGCAGTGTTACCCTCCCCAGCCAGCTCTCTCCTATCCTGCCTGGGTGCAGGGGCAGGACTCACCCGTGATGAAGGCCGGCACGCCCCAACCAATCATGTAATAGAAGCGCATGGGGCCGTAGTTGATGTCGCGCACCTCAGTCAGCATGCGATAGATGTGCAGGGCCTCCAGCAGCACCCAGGCAAAGGCACACATGTAGAAGAAGTGCAGCAGGATGGCGATGACTGTACAGGCAAACTGGGGGGAGGCCAGACCAGATGTCAGGAGAAAGAAGCAGGGGAGGAGTTCACACCTATGTTGGAGACTATGGTCCTGCAGGGAGGTCTTGCCAGACAAATGCAGGAGCTCACATAATTTCATGTGCACTGGGGTCTGAGAGTATCCTGAAGCTGCCCAACCTGAATTGTGGCCACCTGCTGCAGCAGCTGTGGGGTTTATTTTTCAGGCCTAAGCCTTGGGCAGCTCAGCCCTCCTTTGCAGCACTAGCCATGTATGCACTGGGGCAGACACAGTGTATTTGCACCAACACCCCTCTATCCTGACTAACAGCCAGCAGGACGCAGCTCACAGCAACTGACTGGGACTCCTGCCACCCAGAGGTGCCCCTGCCCCTCCATAGGAGGGAGCCTTTGATCAGCCCTGCTTCCTTGGTCATTTCTGCCCACCCAGACGTGCCAGCCCAGGTCCCAGGGCTGCTCCTAGAAGCTTACGGGGATGTCGGCCTGGTTGATGCCCAGGAGAAAGAGGAGCTCGGAAAGGAAGAGGGCCACCATCATGTTCTTGCGGATGCTGTGCTGGTTGGAGCGCAGGGCCCTCAGGCTGGCCAAAACCACAAAGGTGAGGAAGAGGCCTCCCAGAGTGACAGCGATGGAGGCATAGGTGATGGTCTTCAACGGCAGGATCTCCCCATTCTGAGGGGAAAATACAGCTCAATAGTGCAGAGTAATACTGCTGCTTAAGAAGCCAAGATGGGCCCTGCCAACCACCATAGACTCAGCCCCAAATACCACCCGTGGGCTTCATACCAAAGGCCTCAAGCAATCCCTGAGGCATCACCCACCACCCTGTCCCCTGTGGATAGGACCCCTCTCACTTGTCTTGCACTCTAGCCTCACACACCATCCCAACGCCCTTCCCTTCTATGCTGAAGCCCCCCACCACTCCACTCCTATGGAGGGACCCCCCTCATCTCATTCGTTTTGCTCCACCCAAGGGCCCCTTTTCCCCAGGGTCAGGGTCCCCTCCCCTTGTCACCTCTCTCCTGGAGATGTCCATCAGCACAGCAAAACTGGTCATGTGGTTGCACTGGCAGCTGACATGGGTCTCGTTCCTGAAGACCACCTCACAGCCCTTGGCTGACCAGCCGCCTGTCCCGCTCACTCTGGGGACAGCCAGAGAGCGCAGTCATGATCACGTGCCCTGTATCCCTGTGTCAGCAGGGGATCCCTTCCCAAACCCTGCTGGCCACTAGCTGCTGGGCTGTGCCTGGGGTGGGTGGGGTGAGAGTTGTGGTGGGTGCCTGTGCCTCACCCTAGGTACTCACAGGATGGAGTGATTCCAGAAGACACATATGGGCTTGGTGCGCTCCTCTGTCTCTAGCAGCCGGAACTGCACTGTGATGGGTTTCTCCAGTGCCCGCTGCACTGGCTCGTCATTGTCATGGACACTGATACTCACCACAGGGGTGTTGATGATCGGCCGTTTGGGGACCCTGCAGGAACAACCCGATCCTTGGGACCCCACAGCTCTTGCTGCCGCTTGTGCCCACCTGCCACCCTGCACTGCTGCAACCACTGCTGTAACCACCCCCGTCTCTGTCCCACGGCTACCAATGCCTGTGCCCATCCTGCACCTCCACAGGGTTTACTGCCTATAAAAGCACAGCGGAAGTAAAACCACCCCACTTGGGCAAAATAGAAATCCCTACCAGCTAGTGGAGTGGTTGGACTTATCACCCTTAGGGCTCCAGTCCCCAGCAGGAGACATCACCCCCCTCCCCACACACATGTGCACAGATCTAATTCCCTCTAGCAAGTGGAAGTGGTGACACATCCACAAGAGCTGGAAAGAGCACAATACACCTGCATAAGGAGCATAGGAAGCAGTGGGTGGAGAGGCACTTGGAGGGCACAAGCCCTGGTGTCTGTCCCTCTTGAACTCTGGGTGTTTTGAACTGCGGGAAGGCCAATGTCTCCCTTTCCCCTGTGGCTGTGGTACTAGGGTGCAGTCCTCCCTATAACAGCAAGGGTGGGGTCAACATGGGTGAGAGCAGACAGGACAGGAAACACAGCCTGTCCCCACCACAGCAACTTCCCCCTGCCAGCTGGGGTGAGGCCCAGTACCAGCCAGGTCAACTGAAATTGTGGTGGGGATGGGGAGGGAAGGGGAGAGGTGCATTTGCAGGGCCAGGCAGCACCAGGCTGAGTGCAACAGGAAAACAGGCAGATGGGTTTGGGTCTTGGCCAGGCCAGCAGGGAATGAAAGCCAATGCTAAGAGGCTGATATTTAGCCCTGTGAACAACTGTCGCAGGTCTCAAGCCAGGTCCTCAGAGGGCAGGTGTCCAGGTTGGATACCGGCAGAGGCCAAGGACCAACCAGCCTCCCCAGGGGAGACACCTGTCAGGCCAAGCTGCGATACACTGCCTGGTGGGGCTACACCAGTAGGCCTGGCTGCTGGCCATGCCACTCCTGACCTGGAGTAGACTTGACCTCTGTGCCTTCCCCGAGCCCCCAGCATCCCATTCCCTTCTCACTGCCTCCCCTCTTCCCATCCTGTTGTCCATGTGTCTCCCACTGCTGCATGTACCTCAGGCTTCGCTTGTCCGTGTCATACTGCTCTGGCAGAAGCCCTGCCAGGGTGCGGTAGATGATGACGCTGGCCACGGCCTGGCCTTCACCCAGGTCTGGATGTCTCTTGTGTCGGGTAAACAGGCCCAGCTCCTCCTCTTTATGTTCCTCCCTGTCCTGCTCCTCCCCAGAGTTAGAGAAATGCTTGACATTGGCTGTTGGGGTGTCTGCAGGAAGAACCAAGAGCCCCCTGAGAACCGGGATGTGGCGAGACAAATATGGACACAATCACAATCAAAGGGATCCCCCAGGAGAGGTTGTGTGGCTCTCCTTGCAAGGCAGGCTGGTGCAAGCAGGGCATGCCAAGCTATGCCATGGGCATGCCAAGGCAAATCCAGAATGACTCTGAGGACCAGCACACTGAGAGCAAAACCGCAGCTTGTACAGTGCTCCCTTCCAGCCTAGGGCCCTTCTGCCCACCCCAGCAGCGCTGATGTCCCTTACAGCCTTGCAATGTCAGCCCTGCACTCCCCACCCAGCTCCCTATCACTGGTGCAGGGGCCCTTGGCTGCCCTTCCCATTAGAGCTCCCTGGCAGGGGACACCACTGACTCACATTTGCCTTCGGGGGCCCTGAAGACAGTTTCAGGTAGGATGACAGTGGTCTCCAGGTCTGCAGGTTTCTCACCACGGAGTGCCTCATAGTGAGGGAGCTTGGCACCAGCAAAGTTCATCTTGTCCAGCCGCACCACAGAGATGACTGGTGGGGAAAACACACTCTTGTTAGGTAATGGGCACATGAACCAGGCCTAGGGAACCTGGCACCAGTGGAGTTGTGGGCCTGGCCCCTGCCTTGCTTAGACAAGAGAGATGCACAATGCCCAGGAAAGCACCCAGAGAGTGCTTCTCTGTTGTGGACAGCAAAGATCCTCATGCTTCTGCAGCTGCTGGTGGCTGAGGCTCATTTTTGGCATAAGGATAAGAACTCCCCCCACTGGTGCAAGGCAGCAAAAGCCAGATGAACTATAGAGGCTACATCCACCTCCTCCCAAAATATAGTGGTTTGAGCACAAAGCATGAGAGGCCTGTGTACTGGGCTGGGCAAAGGGAGCTGCTGCTGCATGGTACCATGTCCTGGCCCTGAAGCCTCTACTCAGACAACTAAGCCTTCCTCATGTTAAAAAGACAATGGACACCAATGAGGTCCAGGTAACCCCTACACCCAGCTGTGCCTATCTCCTTAGGAGCAAGGAAACATGAGCCAGCAGCAGCGAGGAGCATCAGAGTAACCTTGCCCACCTATTTCAGAGACCAAGATTGGGGGGGTGATGTTGTGCATGCCCAGCTTCAGCTTGCTGAGGGCTTGGTCTGATCTATATAACCTGACCTCCTCTTCAGACCTGGGAAGCAATGCCCAGGGAAGGGGGCTGGGACAGAGCAGGGGACATATCTGGAGGGCAGTCAGCTCCATGCACAGCAGCTGCCTGCATATGTTTTCCAGCTATCATCACCGCACCCACCAGCTACGTCCATCAGTGTAATATACTGGAAGAGGACCAGCTCCTGTCCTCAAATGGCCACATCAGTTTTCTGGCCCTCTGAAGAGGGCCACCATCACTGCCACAAAGGAAGGGGCCACACAAGGGGTCTACTGCACACAGCTCACTGAGATGCTGCACACGGCATCAAGGCATCCCCACATGTGTGTGCACTTGCCAAGGCCCTTCCCCCTACACACAACAGAGAGATGCACCCCCCATACATACACACGGGTCACAAAGGCACCATTCCCCCTGCCCACACATGTACTGCCAAGGCACCACCCCTCTGCCTACACCCATACACACGTCTCCACGGCACAGCCCTGGTGCTCACCGATGTTAGGTGTGATAATGGTGAAGGGGCTCAGGTATGTCTTGCGCATGTTCTGGGCCAGGGCGCTGGCGTAGTCTTCGTAGTGCTTCAGCAGCCAAGCAGTGCCACCCTCTGTCTGCTGGATTAGGTCCCAGTGCCGCTTGTTGCTGATGTCCAGCAGGGCGCTGCCCACCTGCAGCAGGTTCTGCACAGGCACAGGTAGCAGCGCAGTCAGAGGCAGGTAGAGAGTGCCCCCTCTCCCAGGGGGTGACAAGCAGAGCTGACAGGTGGGGGACCCAGAGCACAGCTCTCCAAGCATCTTGCTGCTACAGCCACCAAGTGTCATAGCCCCACTCCAACCAACATAGGCAAGAGGGAATACACCCACGGACGACCCCTCTACACAGGAAGGATGTGAACAAGTTGGAGAGAGTCCAGAAGAGGGCAACAAAAAATGGTCTGGTGGTGGGGGCACATGACTTATGAGGAGAGGCTGAGGGCACTGGGCTTATTTAGTCTGCAGAAGACAAGGCTGAGGGGAGATTTAATGGCAGCCTTTAGCTACCTGCAGGGCGGTTCCAAAGAGGATGGAGCTGGACTGTTCTCAGTGGTGGCGGATTAAGATGCAATGGTCTCAAGGTGCAGCAGGGGAGGTTTAGAGTGGATATTAGGAAAATCTTTCTCCCTAGGAGGGTGCTGAAGCACTGGAACAGGTTACATAGAGAGGTGGTGGAAACTCCATTCTTGGAGGGTTTTAAGGCCTGGCTTGACAAAGCCCTGGCTGGAACGATCTAGTTGGGGCTGGTCCTGCTTTGAACAGTGCCCCAGGCAGGGGCTCATGTCTCATCAGCTACATGCAGGGCTTCCAGCCATCACCACATCCTCAGAGCACTTCATGTGGGGATCCATCCACCCGCACAGGAATGGGGGAACCTTGTATTTATAGCATGACTATCACCCTGGTACCTGGTTGCTATGCCCTGAAATGCAGGATGCTTCACAGGTCTCTCCAGGGAACCACCCCTCCCCTAATCTAAGTGGAGCTGCAGTACACAGCCCTAACTCCCTAGCTAGCTGCTTCACGTGGAAGCGTGGGGAGCCCACAAACGGAAATGGGGTAAAGCTTCCAGCACTCCCAGCCTGCCCCAGACTAGGATGTCCACAACATCCAGTGGCAGCCTGAGCCCAGGTGATCCCAGGACCTCATGGATTTCCTAGACGTTAGGGCTGGAAGGGACCTCAAAGATCAAGTCCAGCTCCCTGCCCCAGGGGCAGGAAGTCAGCTAGGGTCAAAGGACCCCAGCAAGGTAAGCCTCCAAGCATTTCTTGAATGAGTCCAGAGTAGGTGCCTGCACCATATCTGGAGGGAGTCTATTCCAGGTCCTGGGGGCTCAGACAGTAAAGAAATGCTTTCTTATGTCCAGCCTAAAATGGTCTTGTAGGAGTTTATGACTGTTGGTCCTTGCTTTTCCTTGGGGCGCTCTGATGAACAGACGCTCTCCCCGATCCTGATGTACACCCCTTGTGTACTTATAAGCAGCAACCAGGCCCCCCTGAGCCCACGCTTTTCCAGACTGAAGCGTCCCATGGCTCTCAGCCTCTTTTCATAAGGCCTGTTTTCCTGCCCTCTGACCATGCGCGTGGCTCTCCTCTGGACTCTCTTGAGCTTCTCCACATCCTTCTTGAATTAAGGAACCCAGAATTGGACGCAGTACTCCAACTGTGGCCTCACCAAGACCGAGGACAGCGGGAGGACGACATCCTGGGATTTGCTTGAGAAGCATCTATGGATGCAAGCCAGGGTTTTGTTTGCTTTAACAGCTGCAAAATCGCATTGGTGGCTCATGTTCATCTTGTGGTCAATCACGACCCCCAAGTCTCTTTCAGCAGTGATGCTAGCAAGCGTAGCACTGCCGAGCCTATAAGTATGCTGCGGGTCCCCCCCACCCCAAGGTGGAGTACCTTACAGTTATCGGTATTGAACATCATCAGGTTTGCATCTGCCCACTTACTAAGCTTATCCAAGCCAGCCTGGATCACTAGCCTGTCCTCAGGTGTGGACACTATGCCCCAAAGTTTATACTTCCTGCACTGCTGAACTGTCTTCTCTGAGCCCTCTGCAGCTTCACCCGCCTCCTGTTTCTCCTGGATGTTTTGTTTCTTGAGCCCTCTCACCAAGACACCCAGCCGGGGAGTAAAGCCCAGTCCGCACCTGGTGCCTCAGAGCACCCTGGCTCTCCCGTATGGCAATGCCATGATGTGGGCCAAAAAGGAATACCCAGCTCCCTCCTCATAGCCCCTTGCTTTGAGGAAAGGTTGTATGAAACAATGCCCTGCTGAGGCCTCCCCCATACACTACATGTCTGCTCCAACCATTAGGACTGTCCTTGATTCACAGCCTTTTGCCCACACGTGGATGGCACCAGGGATGCTCTGACTGGGGAGGTGCCGCCTGCTGCCCCTCCAAGCGCTGGCACTGCTTCCCCATGCCAATGGGTTCTGCCTCCGCTCGATTCCTCTGAGGTCGCCTAACACACAGTCTCTTGGCTGCCCTGCCCTGTTGTTACCTCCGTGAAGTGGACATCCTGTGTGGCAGCCAGGCCAAAGCCCTGCTGAGTACTTTCGTGCTCCAGGAGCCGAGCAGAGAGCTGGTAGGCCACCTTGATGTCACTGCCAAAGTAGCCGTCTGTGTGCTGGGTGGCATTGTGCAGCTGCAAGGCCACCTGCTGTGACTGCCCTGTGTCCAGGAATGACTCATTCCTCAGCAGCCGCTCCGCCTGTGGGCCAAGCAACACACAGCTCAGTGCCAAGGCTGAGCACCGTGCCTCAGCCCCTTGACAGACGGGGGGTGGGGAGAGGGAGCTTGGCAGAGAGGCTGGGGGCCCATTGGGGTTAGGGCTGAGGCTGCCTTCATTTAGAAATACCACTGAGTGGCATCTCTCAGTGTGCACTGCTCCCAGGTACAGCCACAGGGACCACATCTTCTTCCTTCCTGTGCCCTTACACCCTTTCAGGGAGCTACTGAATAAGAGCCCCATCACCCCAGAGCACCCTGATCATGGCAGCACTGCACAGCCTGGCTCTTCTACCAGGCTGTGCCATGACATGGGTTACCAAGGGGGACCACCAAAGCGCTTCACCACTGATGTAAGGTGCAGCCCATGGAGCATGCACTGCTCTTTCCCTCTCTGAACCACGGTGTAACTGGTTGAGGCCAGAATTCCCAGCAGGCACCGCTCCATCCAATTCTGAATGCCATAGCGGGGCCTCTCTTATCCAGTCACAGGACTGAATGCTGGTGGTTGTAAGTCTCCATAGTCCCCACCTCTAATGAATGAGAAGCATGGGTATAACCTGACAGCGCAGTCCCTGTCTAGGCTGGGTTTTGGGATCCCTAAATCTGGGGCTCAGATCTGTCTCCAACAGGGAAGATACCACTTACAAAGCTCTTGAGCTCGGCAAAGGTCAGCGAGGTGCAGTTGAAGAGGTTGGGAGCCAGCCAGCCTTTGTGCTCATCACAGTGCCGCACAGCTGTCCCTGGAAGGGAGGGGAGAGAGGTCACCGTGGAGAATGTCATGCCCTCACAACAGCCCTGTCAGATGTTGCCAGGCTCACGTGCTGCCAGGCTACTGCCTCTCTGAGCATACAGCAGCATTAGCATGGCACAGAGGCAGTAAACCAAGCCAGCACCATACTGCAAGGCTTCAGCTGTCCTGGCCATCAGGAGCCCTGCATATGCAGAAAGGCCTGGAGTGTCACACTATGGCCGTAGCCCCTGTGTACAGCACAGTGGTGCAGCACCCACCCTAGCACCACTTCCTCATGGCACAGCAGCGCACAGTTACCAAAAGATCCTTTGGGGCAAGGTGCTGCAGCTGGAAGGCCAAAGCGGGTACGGGGCCACCAGATGTTGGCTTCTATGGCACGAGGGCAGCTGTCATAGTTCACTGAAAGGCAAAGAGGCAGCATCAGAGTGGTGGCTGGGACCATACTGCTTTGAGAAACCCAGGAACACATTGGGCAATATGAGGGCTGACCGGTTGGGAGCAGCCCCACCTAGTCATGCCTTCAGGAAAGCCACAGTTGGAGCATCCCAATCACAGCTCCCACACTGATACTGGCCTGCCGAGGTGCAGGCAGACATTAAGATCCCACATGAGAGTCTGCGTTACAAGGGACGGAGGGGACAGGAGACCACCCAGAGCAATGGAGAAGCCCAGAGCTCCAAGGCTCAACAGCAGAACTTGGGGTGGAACATTTCTATGTTCCAGGGCCCACCGCGCCACTTCTGGGCTAGGTCTACCTCTCTGCACCCAAAGAGCTCCATGCAACTTATCCTCCACGGCAGGGGAGGTGGAGGGCAGGAGGCTACTTTGCTATATCCAAAGAGCAGGATACATGCGGGGGGGCGGGGGGCGGGGCATGGAGAACCAGAGCCAGCCCAGGGGCCACATCTCCTGCTGCCACTAGACACTTCCATCTTCCAATCCCAGCAAAATGGACAAAGCCATCCAACTAGGACCTCCCCTGTTAAAGAGGCATTCAGTCCTCCTGACTCTTCACAGCCCTCTTTGTTGCTGAGATCCATCTCCTGCTTCCCCTACATCACAAATGATGCTTGTGCTCCAATACGTGCCCCCCACCCCTGGGGTTGTGCCAACCTTCACAGCCGTTGGTGGTAACCTCAGCAAAGGGGTTATCGCAGTGGTCGCAGCGGCGCCCGATGACACCCGGCTTGCACTGGCACTGGCCCGTTTCCATGTCACAAAGGCGTGACAATGAGCCTGTGGGGTAGCAATCACACAGCAGGCAGGAGTTGCTGTCCAGTGGGCGGTAGTGATTTTCCTGGAGGCACAAGGAAACACAGGACATCAGCCCCAGGACAAAAGGAGGGCAAAGAGAAGTGGGAGCTGCATATCTCATCTACAGTTCAAGTACAGCATGGGTGACAACAGGGAAAGGTATCCTTGCTCCCCCCTGCCCTGAGGACCTCTCTCTGAGGAGAAGGGAATTCAGTTAACCCTCACCCAACCAGTCTTTGGCCCTATACCTGAGGTTGCAGATGGAGGTCTGTTTGGAAACAGAGGAGTGACAGGGACTTACTGGGTCACTAAGTCTAGCCCTCTGGTATTCCTGAGACAGCCACATCCCTCAATCCTATTTACAGACCCATCAAGCTCTGTGTTCAAAGTAACGTTTGCCCAAAAGGCTCTTGGGAGGCTGTTCCAGAACCTCACTCCATACGTGGCTAGAAACCTAATTTCTGGTCCAAATGTATTCATGGCCAATTTATATACATTGTTCTTGTTCCAATATTGTCCTGGACCTTAAAGAGCTCCTTTCCATCCCTGACATTATTTCTAATGTATAGAAATCAGTCCTTATCCCCCCTCAGCTTTTGTGTTGCCAAGCTGAACACACCATGTGCTTCCAGTCTTCTCTTACGTGTCTGGCCTTTGTCACTCTCATCAACCCAGAAGTCCTTCTTGGCACTTCCTGCAATCTGAATTTATGTTTCTTGAAGTGGGGTGACACAAACTGTACCCTATACTCCAGATGAAGTTTTATGAGGTCTTGTACAATGGTGCTAATATGTCCCTCCATCTGCTGCATAGATCCTCCCTGATCCAGTCTGAGATTATATCCGCCTTTCTCACAGCTGCATCACATGGGTAGTTCACACTCCATCCCAGGCCCTCCCTCCCTCCCTCTCTCACTCCCATCTGCTGAGTTCCTGGTGTGGAACAGAAATCCCTGTTCTCAGTTTCTCAGCACCCAGGGAGAGTGCAGCCAATACACGCAGCACAACCAGAGCAAGACGGGAGACAGGGAGGCCCTGGACCCTGCAGTGCTGTATTCCCATCCCAGTCCCCTCCTCCCATGCTTACCATCTATCGGCATATCCCCAACCCACTCCCACTCTCCAGCCCTCACACTTACCTTGCAGCGACACTCCCCAGTAGTTTTGTTACAGTCCGAATCAAAGCCTTTGCTGATGTCACAGCTGCAGGGGCCACACATGGGGTGCCCCCACCATCCCCGTGGGCACGGCTGGTCAATCCTACCACAGAGCAGGCACCACCATCGTTACACATAGATACAGGCACCACACTGCTCCACATGCCAAACCTGTACACACCCAGCCCTGCACACCCGGCCCACTCAGAGACATGGTACTCACCACACTGACACCACCTCTCCAGACACATGGCACATGCATGGGCTGATTACATGGGTGCGCATGCTCGGCTTCCCCAGACTGCCCTGCACATTTCTTTCACATTCTCTCTTGCATGCCCCTTGCAGGTTCATTGCACACATACATACAGCACATGCAAATGCCCCTGCCCCCATACACGCTTGGTGACTCACTTGTTTTCACAGTAGGGCCCGAAGTAGTTGTGGGGGCACTCACACGTGTAGCCATGTGAGGAGCTGGGCTTGCGAGTGCACACAGACTGGTGCTCACATGGATTGAGGGAGCATACGTTCACACAGTTATCTCCATAGTAACCTGGAGCAGAAAAAAGGATGCAGCTGGCGTTTCTGTCACCCTTGTTCCCAGCTACATCAGCCCCAGGTCACCCCCACATCACTGGGAACAGGTAAAATGCAGTGCTTGCAGCCAAAGAGATGGGGTACAAGTAAGATGTCTGGTCTCTGACAGAACTACTTTATGGGAAGGAAGAGCAGGCTTAGACTGAGATGAAGCAAAATGGATGCTTTCCCCATCCAAAGCCAGAGACTCACGCTTCCCTGCACTCCCAGGGTTGGCTGGATGGGATAGGACCAGCTAAACCTAAGCAGCCTGGGTGCCACGGTCCCATTAGGGTAGGGGGCGCAGGGGAGGGGTGTCCTTCCTGACCCCACAGGTGGGGTTCGACCAGGACCCATGTACAGGAAACCCCAGTAAGCCAGGAGTTCATGCCCCTGTGCTCCTCCTAGCATGTCTGGCCCTTCCCTCACCTGGGTCGCAGCTGCAGGAGTAGCTGTCCCAGTCATCACTGCAGTAGCTGTTGTCTGGGCAGGGGTTTGAGTCGCACGGGTCCGGGATGCTGCAGCCACGCTCCATGTTCACCCTCTCAGCCTGGTTCACATTCAGGGCCACAGCACTAGCCGATGTCTCCCCGATCCGCACACCCTGCAAGGGCACAAGGACCAAGGAATCCCTTGCCCAGCTGAGCTGAGGTTCCCCCTCCCCGATCAAAGCAGCCTGGGGTTCCCGCTGTGCAGTCCAGCCAGCAGAAGAGCTGGGATAGCACTGCCTATGGGTTAGTGTATGGAACTGGGACCCAGGAAACTTGGGTACTAGTCCTGTGTCTTCTGCTGAACTGCTGTGTGATTCTGGGATGGTTCCCCATTTCTAAACCCAGGCACTATAATAAGGACACTACCCAGCCTCTTGCAGACCTCCCTGTCCCAGCCAACTAGCTCATTGGGCCTCTTTGGGACTCTGACCAGGACTTGAACCCCAACATGACCCCCCAGAGACCATCCTCCAATACCTGCATGCAGCCACGGAAGCCCTGATGCACCTCGCCCAACTCGCCTGCTACACCACCCACGCTCAGGTTACGCAGCTTCAGCCCATGCAGCTCACAGCTGATGTCCTCCACCACCTGTGGGAGAGACACAGCAGCAGATGAGCACCTGGTGGGTTCATCTGATTCATCTCTACACTATGAGAAACCATCTGTGGTTGTGGCTCCTGCATCAAAGGGGCCCCCAAGCTGGAAGAGCATGGGCACTATGGGTCAGACTCCAGACAAATTATAAAGTCATAGAGAAGTAGGACTGGGGGGACCTCAGGAGGCCATCTAGGGGGGGTGAGGGCACTATCAATGTCCTGCTGCTGCAAGGACAGGAAGCAGTTTGTTAAAATACGTTTGAGAGATCCAAGGAAGTGGAACTTGTCCCCCTCTACAAAGGAAGGCAACAATTACCACAGTCCATGCTGCTCTGAGGGTGGAGTAAAATTGAAGTGCACTGCTAAAGATTTTTTTTGATCAATACTGATGGCCGATTATTAGCCGTATTGGCCAATACTAATCCAATTGCCAATAGAATCAATGAGTTGGAAGGGACCTAGACAGATCATCGAATCCAACCCCCTGCCAGGGGCAGAAATGAGCACTGGGGGTGGGAGGGGTCATAAGACCCCAGCCACGTGCCTGTCCAGTCACCTCCAACATGCAGCCCAGCAGCTTGGAGAGCAACATCCAGCAAGTCTGCAGGGAGGAAGGGGCATGGGGGAGGGAAGGGGCATAAGTGGGGGAGATTGAGGCCCCCACGGTGAGGGAGAGCATGAGGCTGGGGCAGGTGCTGCCCAGCCAGGGCAGAGCAGGGAGTGGGACAGAGCAG